>NC_086190.1:17310000-17624375 GCF_023053635.1 Elgaria multicarinata webbii | reverse complement strand
ACCTCCTTAGCCCCCACTGTCTGTCGTCTCTTAACCCAGTGAGATTAAGGTCAAGTGTGTAATGTCCCAGACCTTCTAATGCCAGTCCAGGGAGCCGGTGTGCGTGAGACACGTTCTGTGTGTGAGTCTCTGGTTGTGTGCGTGTGTGTGTGTATGTAAGTGAGAGAGGGAGAGAGAGAGAGAGAGAGTTTCTGTGTGTGTGTATGCATGTGTGTGTGTGTGAGAGAGAGAGAGTGTATGAGACTGTATATGAAAGAGAATGAGTGTGTGTGTATGTATGTAAGTGAGAGTTTGTGTGTGTGTATGCATGCATGTGTGTGAGATAGACTGTGTGTGAGAGAGAAAGAGTGTGTGTGTATGAGACTGTGTATATGAGAATGAGTGTGTGTACTGTTTGTGAGAGAGTTTCTCTGTGTGTGTATGCATGTGTGTGTGAGAGAGAGACTGTGTGTGTGTGAGAGAGAGAGAGACTGTGTGTGAGAGAGATTCTGTGTGTGTGTATGAGACTGTGTATATGAGAGAGAGAGTGTGTGTGTACTGTGTGTGTGAGAGAGTTTCTCTCTTTGTGTGTATGCATGTGTGTGTGAGAGAGAGACTGTGTGTGTGTGAGAGACTCTGTGTGTGTGTGTGTGAGAGAGAGAGAGAGAGTGTATGAGACTGTGTATATGAGAGAATGAGTGTGTGTATGTGTGTGTGTGTGTGAGAGAGAGAGAGAGAGAGAGAGATGTTTTTTTTTTAACATAATCTGCCAAGTTTTTGCCAAAACAAATCTCTTAGAACAATTGGGGGGGGGGGCACCTTAAACGTGTGCCTGTTTTCCTGGATGTTGTGTGAGTGTCGCACCCCCCCCCCCCCACCTCAAGGCCTGTCCTCAGCCCTGATCCCAGCGTGCTTCCAAGACTCTCAGTGCTCTTCTGGGTTTTCCTCTTTCCTTGTACCACCTGATGGGGCCCAATGGCAACCACATCAGCCCGTTCTTTCCCCCCTTACCCTGCTTCAGTGGTAAATTTGGGTCCTATCCTGCTGTCTACTGCACCAGTGTTTCAAGCCAGTTCTGAGCAGCTCTTTCATCAACCCAGAAATACGGCTGAGTTGCTCGTGTTTTCCAGCCTCCGTAAGAGCGAAACAAAGAACCTCACAAAGCAAAAGTGAAACTTCTAATTATGGACACAGCAAAGAGAATAATGGGCTCCTTTGTGTTTCTACTTAACATGCAACAGAAAACTGGCCCGGGCTGGAAAGGCTCTATTTAAGTAAATGAACGTGGCAAATCTGTATTTCCGAACATACCTGAGTGCTGCTATTCAGCCAACTCACCTGTTCTATGGGTTGATCAGCTGCTATTAGAATTTTGTTTAACAATGAAATGGCCCCACGTGTTAGATGTAGGTGCCGAAGGCATAAATCCCTTTGCTACTGTTTTTAAACTAAACGTTACCATTTCTAATTGGTTTTTAATGGTTGATCGTACTATTTCTTGTGGCTACTTTTAGTAGAAAGGAAAGATTTTTTAAAAACATATACGCAAGTCAATCCCCAGAGAATGGAGTAAAAGGTCATCTTTGTAGTCTGTGAACGAATCTCCAACTGAACATCTCCTAGAATCATAGAATCATGGAATAGTAGAGTTGGAAGGGGCCTCTAAGGCCATCGAGTCCAACCCACCCCCGCTCAATGCAGGAATCCACCTTAAAGCATCCCTGACAGAGGGTTGTCCATCTGCCTCTTGAAGGCCTCTAGTGTGGGAGCGCCCACAACCTCCCTAGGTCACTGGTTCCATTGTCGTACTGCTCTAACAGTCAGGAAGTTTTTCCTGATGTCCAGCCGGAATCTGGCTTCCTGTAACCTGAGCCCATTATTCGACTTCTCACAGGCTTACCTGGAGTTCTTCACCTCCAGCGAGAACGTCAAAGCCCTCCAGACGGTTCTGAAGAAATACGGCCAGCGAGTGAATTACCACATCGTCAACGTCAAGGTACAAACCTTCCCTGACCTGTCGCTGCAAAACATTTCTACAGAACAGGGGTGTTGAACCTTCACACCAGAGAGCCGAATTCCATTTTGGAGGAGCCCTCTGGGGCCGTGTTCCAGTGGTGGGCGTGACAAATGGCAAAAGGGTCGGGGCTGAAGTACCAAAAATACCAGCATATTTTAGCTGGAGGCTCATGCCTCCAGTCATTAAGCCCTTAGGAGAAGCATTTCAACCTGTTAGGAAAAAACTGCACAGAAGCCAGAAAGCCAGTTTGGTGTAGTGGCTAGAGAGTCGGACTGGGAGGCGGGAGATCCGGGTTCTAGTCCCCACTCGGCCGTGGGTGACTTTGGGCCAGTCACAGACTCTCAGCCCAAGCCTACCTCACAGGGTTGTTGTGGGGATAAAAATAGAGAGGATTATATATGAAGGAAAAAAGGCGGGATATAAATGTAATAAATAAATAGAAGTGGGTGGGGCCAGGTAAAGAGGTGTGGTCATTTGGCAAGCCTCTTGACAGCCTGGTTTGGCCCACGGGCCTTTGGTTCCACACCCCTGCTACAAACACGTGACAAAACCAAGATGCCCAGGCTCTCCGAAGAGAAGAAGGAAGGACAGGGTGTGGTGTTCGAGGAGGTGTTGTAGGCAGCCAGGAGGTGCTCAAGCCCTGACAAGATTGGGGCCACGTCCGGATGAGGTGCTGAGGGCACGGCAGCCCAGCCCCCACACAAGGCCGACTAGAGGCCAGTGTCTGAGCGGAGATGTCTGGCGGATGACTAGAATGAAGATACCGGCAGGCTGAGAAGCAGCAGCTGTGCTTACCGGTGCGTTTCCAAGCCCAATTTAACGTGCTGTTTTTGACCTGTAAAGTCTTAAAACAGTATCAGCTAGGATACCAGTGTAGTCATACATAAACTCAATTTTCCTGGCAGGGACTTAACGAAATTGTGAAGCGCAATTCAGAGAACCAAGGAGGGAGTTGGACAGGTTGGACCCATTAATTCTCTGTCTTTGTCCAGTGGGCAGAGGAATGCAAAAGCGCTCAGCTAAAGAAGGGTGGGAAAGAAAAGCAGCCATTGCATTTGGGCAGACTCTCACGTTACGTTACGCAAAAGCATTGCGCGGAAAGGCCTGCCTCTCTCACAAACCGGGAAGGGCTCGAACTGGAACCCTCGTTTTTCCCTTTGCAAGGAATTCTGGGTGGCTTACATGGTCCTCCTCCGCCTCCTCTTTTATCCTCACAGCAACCCTGCGAGGTAGTTTAGGCTGAGAATCAGTGACTGGGCCAAAGTCACCCCATGAGCTTCATAGCTGAGTGAGAACTCGAACCTGGGTCTCTTAAGTCCCAGCCCAACACTCTAACCACTACACCACACTAGCAGCTTTTCCCCACAGCCCAGCTGGCCTTTGGACTTACCCCACCCAGCTAGAAGTAGAAAGAAATGGGCATAAAATCTGTAGGGATTAGTGACATGGAGCCATGAGGACTAATGACCGATGAAACTGTAGCCTAGCTACAATGATCCATGCTCTGATAACCTCTCGTCTGGATTACTGCAGTGCGTTATACGTGGGGCTGCCTTTGAAAACGGTCTTGAAACTTCAGCTGGTACAAAACAGGGCAGCCCATTTACTAACAGCGACTGGCTGGTGAGATCACATTACGCCAGTCCTTTTACAACTTCATTGGCTGCCAGTTCATGTCCGGGTCCGATTAAAAGTGCCGGTACTAACATTCAAAGCCCTAAACGGTTTGGAGCCAGGTTATGTGAAGGAACGCCTCCTCCCATATGTACCTGCCTGGACCTTAAGATCATCTACAGGGGCCCTTCTCCGTGAGCCCCTGCCAAAGGAAGTGAGGCAGGTGGCTACTAGGAGCAGGGCCTTCTCTGCTGTGGCACCCCGGCTGTGGAACGAGCTCCCCAGAGAGGTTCGCCCGGCACCTACACTGTATTCCTTCCGTCGCCAGCTGAAGACTTTTTTGTTTTCTCAGCATTTTAACACTTAATTTTAAACCTTGTTTTAATTCCGTATTTTAACCTATATCAATTTTTGCTGTGTGGTTTTATCCTGGTTGTGCTTTTTATATATTGTGTTTTGTATTTGTGTTTTTAGATTGTGAACCATCCAGAGAGCTTCGACTATTGGGCGGTATAAAAGTGTAATAAATAAATAAATAAAAAGTATTGTGTTCCTTTCCTGATCATGCCTCCCTCTTTTCTCTCGTTCCCCACGGTAGGGTGAAAACATCACCAATGCCCATGAGATGCAGCCAAACGCCGTCACCTGGGGCATCTTCCCCGGCAGGGAGATCATTCAGCCGACTGTTGTGGATCCAGTTAGCTTCATGTACTGGAAGGTAAGAAGGTTTGGAAAGTGCAGAACTGGCGCGTCGGCATTTTTCACATTTGTGAGCAGAGGTCAGAGGAGAGAAGCACTTTTCCCCCTTCGGCGTTGTAAAAACAAGCGTGTGGTTACCTCTGAACGCCTCCTCCTGTTCCTTTTCCATATTGGGGCAAAGTCTCCACAAGATCCGTGAAGTCATGTGGTGGTGTTGGGTGAATTTCAAAGCTCTCCCTTTATTTCCCATAATTCCTCCCTCCCTCTGAACCGTAGGAAGTTACTTCTTGGAGAGCGAGATGGTGAGAGGAATCTTTATTATAAGTCTCTCCAAACCCGGTGCCCTCAAGATGTCTTGTACTTCAGCCCCAGCCAGCGTAGCCAATGGGCAAGAATGCTGTAGTCCAAAACATCTGGAGGGCTCCAGGTTAGAGGAGGCTGCATTCCAGATATCTACAAACAATTGAAGACGCAGCGCCAGACACCAGCCAGCCTGTACCAGTGAGGGAGGAAGTTCTCATGGGTGATTCCCCAGCTGGGAGTCAGCCCTCTCCAGAGCTTATCTCCTCAAGGCCAAATCCTACACACTCAGTGGGAAGTGAGCCTTCTTCTGGAGGTGAGCATCCCAACAAGCTAGGTGATGCTAGGGTCCGCCGGAAGCTCAAATGCACGGCGCGAAAGGAAGGTGTGAGAAAGTCAGTTCGATTACGCCAGAACCTGCTTCCGCACCAGGCTCTCTGAAGCGGTTTCCTATTCTTCTTGAGCAGACAATTGTCTTGCTTAGTTTGCATAGTTTTGCCTAAAGGGACGTTTCCAAGAGGTTAGACTCTCTTCAGGTAGAAGAGATGTTTGTTGCTTAATAAAAGCTTTGTAGATTACTTAGCAAGCCTCGTCATTTGTCTCCCATCGAAAGCAGTTTTCTGAGAAACATGACAGTTGCCCTGACGGACAGTTACCCTGTCAGAAAAACGCCCCACAATTCCCAGGATTGTGCCATAAAGTTGTGTGTGGGTTTTTTGGGGGGTGTATGTGGTCTCTGTGTGTGGTTTTACAGAAATGTTTTTTAAACTTTGCATACTGTACTTTTCATCTTTGGAAACCACCCAAAGAACTTTTGGTTGTGGGGCTGTCTAAAAATGCAACGAATAACATCGAACTCTCTCCCCTGGCCCAGGACGAGGCCTTTGCTCTGTGGATCGAGCAGTGGGCGAAACTCTACGAGGAGGAGTCCCCCTCGCGCATGATCATCCAGTACATCCACGACAACTACTACTTGGTCAACCTGGTGGACAATGACTTCCCCCTTCAGAGTTGCCTCTGGCAGGTGTTGGAGGATATGTACGAGCTGTTGAACTGCGCGGTGGGGCAGTGAAGGTGGCATCCGCCTGGCCTCGTTGCGATTGGAAGCACACTCAGCCTTGGGATGTGAGGCGGAACCGCTGCGTCCCAGACACTCCCCTGGAAGGTTCCTTTGGTGGCCCTTCCTTTCTCTTCTGGTTGGATGGCCCATCGCCATTCGCAGGGGTGCTCCCCCATTGAGCCAAAAGACCCTTCCTCAGTTGTTAAGAGCCTCCCCCTCTTCGTTTAAGACCAGAGGGTGGGCAACTGTAGCCCTCCAATGGTTGGGACCTGGAACTACCGTCAGCCCCCTAGCCAGCAAAGAGGGATGCTGAGAACTGTAGGCCGAAACATCTGGAAGGCCACAAATTGTCCACCTGTAACTTAAATGGCAGCTAATGGTCTACCTCTGGATCGCTTCCCTTCCCGGGTTGCACTTTAAAAACCCTTAGCCAGCTGCTGATTCAGTGCAACACCTCCTGACCGGTGCTTAATGCGATCGATAGTTCTCTCATTTCAGTAAGGCCATCATGCCAGGGCCTTCCAAGCCACGGATCGCCCTGCTGGGCTGCAACAGAAATCTCTGTGGTGGTTCGGTTTGCTATTTATTTTATATTTTTATTTTGGACGTGTAGAATCTGTGCCTCTCGTTTCCTCTGTGTGTGTGTGTGTGTGGAGGGAAGAGTTTGGATATTTAAATTGTTTGTAAAGAACAGAAGAAAGGAGACCGTTAACGAAATAAAAATACTCCATAAAGTTTCTTTATGGAATGGGAGGATTTCTTCTTGGGGCTCCATGGGGCAGGGTACCTCCACACGCTCGGGCTGGCAGCATCCTTTCTCCTTTTTAAACATTTTAGAGTTCAAGGGAAGTCCGACCTAGAGATTTCTTCGCTTTGGTTCTGCATCACCACCGTCTCTCCTCTCCTTCCTTGCAATAGAACGGGAGCACTGAAAACTTCCAATTGAAAAAAAACACACCATTTGAACATCTCCTATCTGGCTAGTAAGATTGCAGCCATAACGCAGGCATTTTTATTTTCTGCTTAGTTTTCCTTCTTGAATGAAGGTCTCGGTTGCTCCTGCTCTGTATTTCATGTGTTTTTAACTCCTACAGCTGTAGGCTTTTCTTGGGGTTTTTCCCCCACGTTTTTTTCCCCTCAGCAAAGAGGTAAGATATACATCTCAGTGTAAAATAACAAGGAAAGCTGAGCTGTTCAGATTGAAAATCTGATCCCCGCAACATGTTGGTTCTCTCACTTCCATTTTCTGGCAGAATCGCAACCTACACCAAACCCTGTATATTCAAGGTGGGTGTTTTGAGACAGGCCTGACTGCCCCTGAAACCTTTCCAGCCCTGGTTTACAGCAGGACAAGAGCTTTTGTTGTTGATCTGCTCAATCTCACCCTCTCGAGTACAGGAGGAAACAGCTGATGAGAGCTTAATCTCGGCTGATCGATTATAGCGGGGGAGACGTCTCTGGGGAGGGAGGGGGGCCTTTGTGTGGGGCAGGGTGGACTCAGCTGTTCCCAGGTTACTTCATCATCTTGGCTAATCAGCAGAAAAAACCCTGCGGGGAAGAGAGGTTGCCTGCTTAGCTGAGCGTGGAAAGAGCCCACGGACTTCAGCACGGGCAGGGGGTAGGTGAGTGAGAATTTCCAGCTGCCAGAGAACTCTTGTCTAAAAAAACCAACACTTTTGCGCTCAAGGAAGACTGAGATCGCCTGTACAAAGGAACGAAGGAGGGGCTAATGGAGCAAAGAAGCAAGCTATCCTCCGGGTGATGTGGCAAAGGAAGTTTCCTTCCAGAGCAGTATTCCTGAATTCTACGTGAAATAAAAAGACAATGAGGCTGTTAGTGTTTTAATATGCACGAAAGTTTTGACCCAACCGTAGTTTGGTGAGATGAGCCGGCTCCATTTGTGGCCGGGTCTGCTTTTCAACGTGTCGTTTCCCCACCCTTCCAAAATGCTGGCGGGAAGCACATGCCCCATATTGACGCTCAAGGCTCCTTGAGCGATGGGATAGTCCGTGTTTTCAGAGGGCCGTTGCGAAGGGCTTCCGACAGGTTGGAAAGCTTCCTTTTCTGAGGGTGATTGGTGAGAGCGGACAGGGACGCTGTTGCTTCTCTCGCACGCAGGATCCAACCTGATCTTGAAATTAGAATTAAAAGTATTGCGGAGATGTTTAAAAGTGTTCCAGCCTGCTAAAAGTGTGCTTCTCCGCTGCTGTAAGACGCTGCTGCCACCTTGCAAAAGCCTGAGGGGAGAGGAGGGAAAATATCAGAGATTGTCCATAAACCAGGACATTGTTCCCATTCTAGAAGGTTGAAATTCCTCTCCAAAGCTTTAGGTCACTGGCAGTAAAAGCATTAAGCTAAAATCTATACTGCATCATACTCAAGATCCACCTTTTCCCTGGAGATCATGAAACAAAACTGAACAGAGATGCCACAGAAATAAACAAAGATATATAGTGGCGTTCCGTTAAAAAGAAAACCAGAACGCTTATTTTAGGAATGTTTTTGCTTTTCAAACAGGGTTTCTGCTCCACACCAATCAGGTGCTAGAAGATCCAGTTGCTACCCTTAACTAAACTTACACCAATTTCCCTATCAAGCTCCATCCAGTTAATGCAGAGGCCTAGCTATGAGGGCTTGAAAGGCAGTCTTCTCTCTGGTCAGGTCTGACTTTCTCCTGAAAGCTTCAAGGCTCCCCAGGCTTCCCCTGAAGTCCTCAGTCTGGTCCAGCAGCTGTTCAATCTCCAGATCGCTGTCACTCAGGCTTCAGCTCCTTCCTCTGAAGGCTGCTCCTGAAGTCTTCAGTCTGGTCCAGCAGTTGCTCAGTCTTCAGACCATTACCACTAGCTGCCATTGAGGCTTCAGTTCTTTCCTCTGAAGGTTCTTCCAAGAGTCTTCTTCTCTCCACATGCAGATATTCTCCAGCTTCTGCCTCCTGCCCGACGTCTTCCTCAGTCTCCCCATCACAAAGACTCCTCTTCAGGCGACTCCGTCTGCCTCTCCACAGCCCCTTATATTCGCTCCGGCCAGAACCCTCCAGCCAATCAGCTTTGAGGTGCTCAACTTGCTCAACCTCTGTGTCAACTTCCGACCAATGGGCACCTTTTAGAACATTTAGTCATTCCCCAATCAGATGGCACCAATTTCGATCCTACCTTCCCCTATAAATAGAGAGAACCTGGCTTCATTTTCACCTCATAGTTAAGTGCCCATTTGCCAGCACACCATATTTACAACGTAATTCTCTTCAGACAAAAGCCTAGATAAAAAGCAGAGCTGAAATAAAACGCAAACAGTTCAACTTTTACCTCAGTTTCTTCACAGGGGGGGTTGTGGGAACCGGCTTTATGTCCCCGCCAAAACAAATAATCCCAGAAGATGTTTCTGCGTGAGGTAGTTTGGAAGGAGGCAAGGCCAAAGAGATGAATCACGCACAGAGAGACAGCAGGCAAACTCTTTTAGGGAGATCCGGGTTCAAGTCCCGCACTCAGCCATGTGACTTTGGGGTCAGTCACTTTAGGCTCTCAGCCTAACCTACCTCGCAGGGTTGTTGTCAGGATAAAACGGAGATCATGTACATCGCAGGGGGCTCCTTGGAGCAACGGCAGGATATAAATGTAAACATTTAAAAAATAGACCCATTCGTACACCCAGATCGCACCACTGAGGGAACGCTTACCATCTTGAGCAGGTGCTTTTCTCCAGTTTCCCGAAAACGCTCCGCCACCCAGCTCTGCAGGCAGCGTCGCCTCCACGTCTTCCAACTCCACTCAACCAGCCTCTGACGCGCCTGTTGGGAGGGAATCGTTTTGTTCAAGCTCGCCGCAGTCCATGTGGACTAGCACCCTAACGCCCCTTTTGAAAGCAAAGTTTTCCGATTTCCCTGCAGCCCTGAGCTTCCCCGAGTCTCATGGATGCTCACCAAGGCCCGCACCACCACCTCCATCCTGCAAGCGTCCTTCCAGGACAACCACGCCCTCGCCAGGTGCCGCGTGTCCCTGGCGTGCTGGAAACGGCGCGCGAGGACGTTGTGTCTCCACAAGCTCAAATACTTCCTCCTGGAACCGGGAGAGAGAGAGAGAGACGGAACAGCATGACACTTGAAGTTTGCAGCAGAATTTAACCATTAAAACAAGGGACACAGAAGGACATAAGCAGAGCCATACAGGATCAGACCAAGGGTCCATCTAGCAGTCTGTTCTCACAGTGGCCAGCCGTCGACCAGGGATCCACAAGCAAGACACGAGTGCAATAGGACCCTCCCACCCATGTTCCCCAGCAACGGAGGTACATAGGCTTACTGCCTCTGATACTTAAGGTAGCATAGAGCCATCAAGACTAGTAGCCATGGATAGCCTTCTCCTTCAGGAATTTATCCAACCCCCTTTTAAAGCCATCCAAATTGGTGTCCATCACTATGTCTTGTGGTAGTGAGTTCCATAGTTTTAACTCTGTGCTGTGTGGGAGGGAAACCTCCAGCCGTGTCCGGCCCACGCCTGTCATCCAGCCCCCAGAGGGCTTGGGGGAGGGTCATCTCTCCCTTGCCCACCAATTTAGTCGCCCATCTCTGCATTAATGCAAGCTACAAGCTCTCTCCCTTGATCGAATACACCACAGACCGGACTGATCCTGAGCCTTACTCAAGCCGCTGCCTGTGACCCTCAGCTGCAGCCAGTTCCGTATCATTTCCCTGCGTCCAGCCACTTCCGGCTATCCGTCCTGCTACATCCGGACTCTCCGGAGGCCTCAGAGCCCTGCTTTGGCATCTGTAGGTTGTCAGCCAGATGTGAAAAGAACTGCAGGTCAACCTGGAATGAGTTCCCAAGTCCGTATCCAGCCTCTTCTCTCTCTTCCGGCTCTGCCCTTGAAGAAGAGACCCTCGATTAATGCAAAATGGTTGAACTGAATTCAATTCTTTTCTTGGCAGCTGCCCCATCCTACGAAGTCTCTGCTTATTATTTTTTGCCATGGAGCGGGGACTCCTCCTGATGTCTGCGCAGCTCCCGAAACCCCTCGCTCCGTACTCCCCCGCTTCCTCCCCCGTGGCTGCGATGAGGCATTCAGCAGCATCCGCTTCCTTTTGTGCTTAACCGCAGCTTGTTGTGTCATCCAAACCCCGCAAACCGTGGTTAAGCTGTAACTGTGGTTTGTTCGAAAGAAGCCGACGTCGAATCCTGGTTTATGAAGCTGGCTTGTTTCAAACAAACCACAGTTGAGATGACGCACGTCTTGGGGTTGGGTAAACCGAAATCAAAAGGGAAGGGGAGTGTGCAAGCCGTATTCCCGTCGTGATGATATCGGCAAACGCATCACAGGACAAATCCCCCAGAGGGAGCGATACGAGAGCTAGGTTTCTTACTGCTTGGCCAAGAGAGGGGCATTTTCGTGAGCTTCCGGACTCCGACGAGGCAGATCCGCTGCTGGATGCACTGGTGAAAACCGGCCGCTTTCGTCCAATAGTTGCAGGCCTGAAAAATTAAGGCGGTATCAATTCGTTCTTGAACTCCATGTAGCTAGTCCACTGTGCTTAGGGAGGGTTACTGCCGCCCTAAAGTAGAGCTGGTCCCACAACCCCCATCATTGGCTATTCCGACGACAACTTTTTGCGGTCTGTAATCCGCCCACACAACGTTGGTTATTGAGTGGATAAAAATACGTAACAAGTAAATCCATAAATCCCACCTAACCGGCCTGCCCCTGACATGACTGAGCCCACCTTGACTCACCTGGTGTATAGAGTTGAAGCGTAGGGCCCAACGCCCCCTGGTTGCTTTCCTCCAGCGCTGGACGGCTCTGTACCCCGCGGGTCCCCGTCGAGGGCGCTGCTCTTCCCGTTGCTGGTCGGCTTTCAGGCGCTCCGTTTTCCACCTCTTGAAGCAGGACGCCAGAAGACGCTGCCGCCCGGCGTGTTCACACTCAGCCAGGGCCTTGCGCCGGGCAGAATTACAGGCTGCGGCACCAGACCAGGAAACGAAAGCCCTGGAATATGGAACGATGGAAAAAGGGGAACTTGTTTTGAAACTCCCGGGTGGCGAGATTTCCCTTTGAGCAATTTTGAGGCCTTCAGCTAGCAGCCCAGGCCGTGGCCACAGGGTAGTGATGTAGTCCAGACTGTCAGTGTTTTGCAGATGGTCTTGCATCTTTCGTCCGCCAGTTGATCGGATTTTGTTTTTAGGTACATACAAGAATTTCATTCTTCTTATGCCTGTTAGTGTAAATGAACCTACCCGTACACTGTGCTCAACATCTAAGGTCCTCCTCTGAGTGCCTACTCCGAGGGAAGCTCGGAGGATGGCAACCAGGGAGAAGGCCTTTTCGGTGGTGGCGCCCCGACTGTGGAATGATCTCCCCGATGAGGCTTGCCTGGCACCAACACTGTTATCTTTCAGCCGCCAGGTTAAGACTTTTCTCTTCTCCCAGGCATTTAACAGCATTTAACAACGCTAAGTTTGTTAGAAAACAACAGAACTGTTGTTTTTAAATGGATACTGTTGTTTTTGATGGTTTTAAGTTTTGTATACTTTTGACGTTTACTGTTTTTAACTTTTGTACACCGCCCAGAGAGCTTCGGCTATGGGGCGGTATATAAATGTAATAAATAAATTTTTAAAATGCCCACTAGTGTTAATGCACACCATGTACATTGATGGTGCTAAATACATACAGAAATAATAATAACAATCAAGGCAAGAGAATCAATGCTTCCGGATTCAGGGAACAGGCCAGTACAAAACCACATGCCAATACAGCAAACAGAAGCGCAGACGTTGGTTCTCAGGACTCTTACCGGGACAGGAGAGAACGCCTGTGATGTTGCTTCGCCTGCAGGGTTTGACGAGTCCAAGCGGACCACAGCGCAAAGCATCTCGCAAGGAGTTGCCTCCGATTCTGGAGCTAAAAAAGGGAGAGTCAAGGAGCGAGTTCAAAACAGCGTGACGTTCAATGACTGTGCACTAGACAACCGAAAATGACCCTGGGCCTACTGATGATATTTCTTCACCTTTTCCAACGAGTCCCCGGAGACGGGCGGGGCAGGCGAGTCGCTATGGAAGCCAGAAGACAGAGAAGATTCTTCAGAATGAAGCGAGGCAAGGAGATGGTCCTCAACGAGGTCCCTGGAGCTGAGCCCAAGAGGATTAAGCGAGGCCTTCCAGCGCCATCGGCACAGGGCTTCCCTCAGCTGCCGCTGTGCCACGACTCGCTGGAAAACACTGGAAAGTGTTTTTATGAGCGTTCAGATTCTGTACTCAGAAAAAACAACAACAGACCCGGATTCTATTCAAACTCCCAAGCTCCCAGCGGATAGCGAGTGCTGAAACACACCATCAGGAGAACCACAGGATCTGGCTGGGGCTGTACCATTTTGCATTGTAGGAGAAGGGAGTGCAAGCTTGGGTGTAGCCCATTATGGAAAGAAGAAGAAGAAAAATCTCCCTGCCTGTAGAAAGCTAACATGTAAGGGAGGAGGGGCTTCAGTCAGGCTGTGCTTACTCCAAAAAGGTAAATATGCATCATTTCCCATGTTTTTTTTTTTAAATTATTCTGCAATGTTTCCTGCTTTGCATCACTTATTCGGCGTCGCCTGTCCCCTTGTACTCTGTAAAGCGTTGAATACGCTGGAGGAAGAGACCTCAGGTGAGTGGAAGAAGCCCTAATTTGCAGGCAGAAGGTCCCAGGTTCGAATCCAGGCATCTCCAGCTAGGGCTGGGAAAGAATCCAGCCTCAAACTCCAGAGAGCTGTTACTGCCAGCCAGTGTTGACAATACTGAATTAGATGGACTCAGTTATTGGTTTATTTATTGTATTTCTATATTGCCCAATAGCCAAAACTCTATCGGCAGTTCACAAAAAAGGCAGCTTCCTATATTCCTAAGGCACATTATAATTAATTATTATTGTTGTTGTTATTGTGTTGCTAGTCATGGGTGAGGCCACAGCTGAAAATGCCCTCCATCCCTGCAAATAAAAATCTTATTCACCCACCTCTGTCTTGTGCAATTTCATACTCTCAAGCTTATCTTTCCATCCATAAGGACTAGAAACTTACCTTTCACAAATACATATATTAAAAAATCAAAACTTGGATTTGGAAGCTAAAATCTCTGCCCGCTACCACGCTCTTTGCCTTGTGTTAAGCACTTACTTAGCTAGCTGAGATTCCTGCCATCTCGCTTTCCAGGCCTGGAATGCCTTCTGCAACGTCAGGGTACGGAAAAGGCCTTCCAAGCTGCCGGCTCCGTTCCTCTGGGACGGCCTCGCTACGTTCAGGCACGGTTGTGCCAGGGGAGCATTTTGAGTTAAGCCTAACCTTACTGCTTTTGTAAAGTCCTCAAGGTGAAAGAGAAAGGGAGAGAAAAAAAGGTGGAGAGAGAGAGAGAGGAGGAAGAAAAAAAGAATCCGTTGAGTTTCTCAAATGGTCGTCCAAAGATCAGTAGTTCATTCATTTAGGTTGTCCATGAAAAGTTGAAGAAAAGGAGAAACTGCTGCAGTTTTGATCAGGGCAGGATTATCGAAAAGGTCAACTTGTCCACAGCCCAAGATTTTCATAACACAGTAGTGGTACAAACTATTAGCTTTCCCCTAAATATTTACCAATTTAAGGAGTCCTTTGCAAACCTCTAAGATCCATGATTTTCATCATAGAGCACTGGTTTGGACAGCAATGTTTAAAATATGAGTTATAGGCTTTGATTTGTAGGACAAAAAAGAAGTTTGTCCTACAAATTGTCCACTGAGAAATTGTCCACTGAGACCCCCAGTAATTTCAAGTGGAACCCCAACTCCCATCAGCCCCAGCTTGGCTAGTGGACAGGGATTATAATAGTTGTAGTAACTTAACAGCAACATTTGGAGATTTCCTAGCTCTTCGTTAGAAGGAATTCCAAACGCAGAGACGAGTTGTTGCTGTTTTTAAATCCCCAACCTTCGAGAATCTCAAAGAGAGACCGACGCCAGTCACAATCGCCCGGAAGGAATCGCCCCTTCCTCACCGTCAAAATTCCTCTGCTTCAAGGTCAACAGCTCCAGCAGCGTCTGCTGGGCTTTTCCCCGGATCTGCACCATCAGGGCCCACTGCTGGAACCACGTCCTCAAAGATCCGGCCTGCCGGCGTTCCAGGCTGTGCCGGATCAACGCCTCCCTTTCGGTAACCCTCTTCCACGCGTGGAAGTACCTTGGGAAGGGAAAGGAGAAAGAGACATCAACCCCGGAAAGAGAGAACTGGGGATGGAGAGATACTGGCTCAGGCGGAAACGTTAACTGCATTGATACTGCTCACACTCTCTCGATAGCCAGGGAATACACACAAGTCTCCCTCCTATTTTCGATCTGCAATACCACGGGTCAGCATGGTTGGGCCGTCGCCGATCTGCCTAGATTTTCTCCTCCTCTTCACCTTCTCCTCCTTGTTCATCTGCTTCTCACTCCAGCCTGGACCACGGTGGTGGTGAGGAGGAGGAGGAGAAGGAGATGGCTGTGGCCTCCTCGCTATCTGGCTTTTGCCCGCCAAGCAAGCAAGTGGGAGCAATCACGGGCAGCGTCAAGAGTAGGCACGGCCGGGCATGCGTTGAGCGCAACTGACAAGGGTCGTTACGAAAATTGCAGGGCTGAAGTTATTGTGCATGATCAAGTAGCACTATATCAAGAAGCACTATTTCATAGAATCATAGAATAGTAGAGTTGGAAGGGGCCTACAAGGCCATCGAGTCCAACCCCCTGCTCAAGGCAGGAATCCACCCTAAAGCATCCCTGACAGATGGTTGTCCAGCTGCCTCTTGAAGGCCTCTAGTGTGGGAGAAGAGCCCACCACCTCCCTAGGGAACTGATTCCACTGTCGTACTGCTCTAACAGTCAGGACGTTTTTCCTGATGTCCAGCCGGATTCTGGCTTCCTGTAACTTGAGCCCGTTATTCCGTGTCCTGCACTCTGGGAGGATCGAGAAGAGATCCTGGCCCTCCTCTGTGTGACAACCTTGCATTAGCAAGGTTGCGTTAGCATAATTATTCTTATTCTCATCCCCCTATCTATCAACCTTTCAATTTCCACAACCATTTGGCTATTGGCTCATTGGTTTCTGTGCTTAGAAAATTCAGAAAAGCCTTGCTGGATCAGACCAAGGGTCCATTCAATCCGGCTTTCCCAGCTGCCCCTGGGAAACCCCCAAGCAGGACACAAATGCAACAGCAACCCTCCCTCCCATGTTCCCCAGCCACTGGCGTACGAATCCTCTGACCGATTATTAACAGTTTGGCTGTCACAGGATCCTCTCGGTATTTGTATCGTCAATATTCTCCGCACCCGCCCTGCTTCGAGGGGGTCTGGAAACAAAGCCCTATGGGGAGAGACTGAAAGAACTGGGCCTGTTTAGCCTAGAGAAGAGAAGATTGAGGGGAGACATGAGAGCACTCTTCAAATACTTGAAAGGTTGTCACACAGAGGAGGGCCAGGATCTCTTCTCGATCCTCCCAGAGTGCAGGACACGGAATAACGGGCTCAAGTGACAGGAAGCCAGATTCCGGCTGGACATCAGGAAAAGCTTCCTAACTGTTAGAGCAGTGCGACAATGGAACCCATGACCTAGGGAGGTGGTGGGCTCTCCCACCCTAGAGGCCTTCAAGAGGCAGCTGGACAACCCTCTGTCAGGGATGCTTTAGGGTGGATTCCTGCATTGAGCAGGGATTTGGACTCGATGGCCTTGTAGGCCCCTTCCAACTCTGCTATTTTATGGTTCTATGAAAGGCAGGACAATAAGGATTGCAAATAATGCATCATGATTATGCTTTGCTCACCGGCTGATCAGCCCTCTCTGGATGCGCGCCGCCAGTGGCAACAACCGCCTGCTGGCGCGGAAGCGGGAACGCCACGTCCCGAAAGCCGCCGCCAGGTTCTTCTTCTCCAGGATGGCACGAGCGTCTCGGGTGCGGGCCTCCGCTTGGTCCAGGCGCTCCGCCTGAAGGCGCCACAAACGGAAAGCTGCTGTGCGACAGGGCGAAGGAAGAGACGCCGCAGTTGGAGCAACGGGGGTGTAACGGGACGGCGTTTTCTAAGCTCGGCGGACAGACAAAGGTGAGTTACGTCCTCTCCTTGTATGCTGTATCAGTGTCCACCTCCAGACGGGTCGGACTACAACTCCCATCGACCCCAGCCAGCACATCTGGCTGGGGCACATGGGAGTTGTAGTCTGTCGCGTCTGGAGGATGTCAGCTTAGGGGAACCATGCGATGCCTGGTTCACGGAGAGATAACGCAACACCGAACTCACCTTCTATACAGTGAAATTCTCTGAGTGTGGAGCCTTATGGAGCCAAAACAGGACCCCACCCATGCCTGAGAGGGGAGAGATCAACCGGTTCGGGGACATTCAAAGCTTTGCTAAACTTCATAGCCAGGTATTCAGCACCCCAAAATAGTCAATGAGGACTGAGGCTCCTCCATGGCCACCCTGACTGTATGGTGGCGGTCCGAGCAGCCTTCTCCAATGGAGTTTCCCTCCAGCTGTTTTGAACTACAACTCCCATCCGCCCCAGGCAGCATGGCCAAAGGTCAGGCGTCACGCAGGCTAACACATCTGGAAGCTGGGTTAAGAGTGCCAGACTAGGACCCGCGAGATCCAGGTTCAAATCCCCCTGCGAGTGAGCGTGGGCCAGTCGCTCTCTCTCTCTCTCTCTCCACTTAACCTACCTCGCAGGGTTGGCGTGAGTATAAAAGAGAGAAGAGCAAGAACCGTACCTTGAACTTCTTGGAGGAAAAACGGGCCGTAAATGTAATAACATAAACACAAAGAATTTTTAGAAGAAATAAACGTATCCTGGGATGCTTGGCCCCATAGAAGCCTGAACGGGAGCCCTGAACGCTGCAAAGCTTTGTCGCAGCGGCAAACGCATGCACAACAGCTGCCCCGGACGGAAGCGCCTACCAGCCAGCCGCCTCACGTCTCGGACTGCCTCCGCCTTCCTGCACAGCTCCTCCGCTCCATGCGTGTGGCGGAGCTGCAACCATAGAACCCCCTCGGCCCTAAAGAAAAACCAAGAAGACGACTTGTTTACGTAGAGGGGCAGGATGGTTTAGTAGTTAGAGCAGGGGTGGGGGGGACCTAGGGCCCATAGGAGTTCCCAATCTGCCCCGCCCCCTCTCCCAGTCCAAGCCCCGCCCCCTCTCATATGCCCCACCCATTCTCTAGAGAAAGATCGCCTTCCCACAGCGGTGAGAAGGGGGAAGGTGCTGCTGTCTGTGTGGTACAATTGGCCATCCCGGCTGGGGATGATGGAATTTGCAGTCCAACAGAAGGTACCACATTGAGGAAGTCTGCTTTTTCACTTTTTCACTTTCTCTATTAAATATTTTTGCCTCCATAAGGGATAGAAACTTGTTTTCTTTCCCCTTAATGATGTGTTCTTAAAAGGCCCAGTTCCGCCATGAAATCCAATTGCCGAATCCGGCAGAAAAATTATTCCATCTGTAGATGGAAGAATCGAATCCCTGCCTCGCCTCTGCCCACCTGCTGTACCGGGCGACGTCTTGCATCTCCTCTTCAGAAAGCTGGCAAAAACCCGGGAGTTTTGTTACCCTCTCTCTTTCCGGTAAACCTTTTGCGCTGGTGGCCATCTCCTGCTGCTGCAAAGTTCGGGCCTTCTGCCGCTTAGCTACGGCATCCTGCCACTGACAAAGAACCGGACTTCGCCTTACATTTCAAATCCACCTCTCAAAACGTTTCTTATGCCAAATGGCAACCTTTTCAGAAGGTATCTTGAAAATGATTTTTCCTCTTCCCTCCCCATGGCTTTTCCTTATATGTCGTGGCTTTTGAGACTGTAAACCCGCAGGGATGGGCCGTCTTGTTTTTACGGATTGCACTTAAGCTCCTCTAAGAGAGCTTTGTTTTTTTGCTGAGAAGCAGGATACACACCCTTTAAATAAATAAATACTAAATAAATAAACCTTTTATCTAGGTAGAACTCAAAGGACAATTGTTTTTCGATCATGCCCTCATAAGAATCTGCCATTGGGCTACTATTGCTTGCTCTGATAGATAGCAGGTCTCTGGGATCAGTTTGGTGGTTTTTTTTGGAGATGCCAGGAATTGAACCCGTGACCTTTGTGTTTGCAAAGCGTGTGCTCCATCCCTGTGCAGTGTCAAAATCCCATACGACGGCTCCGTCCCGACCGCGACCACCTTTCCTTCCCTCTCTCCTCGGGTTCTCTTACCTTGCGGAAGCTGACGGACAGAAGCGTCAAGGCGTGGCTTCTTTGGGCGACACCCACCTGGACGTTCCTCAACTGCACCGCCCACTGCAGGGCACTGAACCCCTTGCGTAAAAGCTGGCGCTCGTACAGGGCTCGGGCCGCGGCCTGCTTTCCGGAGACGTGTTCGCGCCAGGCCGTAAAACATTTCGCCAGCAGCGGGTCACTCCTCCCAGGCAAAGTCCTGCAAATAAATCAATACATCAAGGGCCAGGACTCGGTTTGAGAACTCTTAAATCGACTCATCACCACATCTGTCGGTCCCTGAGTGCACCCCTTTGCCTCTTCGAAAGAAGTTATGGCAAAAAAGAGACCAATCTGGTCCTATACATCAGGAATACAGCCAGGGCAGTATTTTCACCTTTTCCTGCCCAAAAGAACACGTTTCGGAAGTTTGAAACTAAAAACTGGTGCCTGCGTTTTGCCTGTGGCTTTCTTTTTCCTCCTCCCTCCTAATCTCTGTTCCTTTTGTGTCGTGTCTTTTAGACTTTAACTGGAACTGTCTCATGCTTAATTTTCGAAAGGCGTTCCGGGAGCCTTTTTTGGGGGGCTGTGGGTGTGTGAAGAGCAGGAAGAAAACGCCGTCAATCATTAAAATGGGGGGAAGCGTGAATCGACTCGCTCCGAGCTGCGTACGAGAACCAAAACACGTCCTGAAAGAAAAGGCGTGGCTTTGTGAAGGATGGGCGTGGCCGTCACCGCAAGGATCGTCTTAAGAAGAGGCACGCTGTTTCTCCAGCCCACGGGACGGAACGCCTCGTTGTAGCGCGGCCATTTTCTCCACCGCAGGCTCAAATCGTGCAATTACCTGTCTTCTCTCGTCTCCTCCATCGATGTGTCACCTCCTTCCAGGTTCTACGAACAAAGAGAAAGCAACAGCAGTTCCGGACAGATCTTAGATAAGCCCACCGTTCTTATTTGGAACCTCTGGAGCCAACTCAGGGCTTTGAACAGTCTGCATTAAAAAACTCCAAATTCCATCCTGCCTCTGCTTAAACCAGCCTTCCTCAACCTGGGGCGCTCCAGATGTGTTGGACTACAACTCCCAGAATGCCCCAGCCAGCTCTGCTGGCTGGGGCATTCTGGGAGTTGTAGTCCAACACATCTGGAGCGCCCCAGGTTGAGGAAGGCTGGCTTAAACCCTTCTAGCAAAGGAGATATTTCTCCCAACATTTAGCTGATCTCGACTGTAACCTCCTTCAGGCAGAGACCTATCCTGAAGCACCGTAGACATAGATGACACTAAAATACCTCCAATTACTGGACGGTACAGAAATGTAGTAAATAAATAATGCTTTGTACGGTGCCATCAGACCGGTCGTCTCTGGAACTTTACCATTTCTTCTGCAGTGTTTCAAATAAAAGCAAATGGACTTAGCTAACCCCTTTTTTGCATGGTATCTATCCCATCATGCCTGGGTCCAGCTCCAGCTGAGAGCCCCCTCCTTCCTGCTACGAACTTTCACTGCTGAACTTTGCAACTAAGAATCTAGGGCCTGAATTTGCTTCTTTTTTTTTCCTCCTCCCTCCCAATCCTCTTTCCTTTTGTGTCGTTTTTTTTTTTTTTTTTTTTTTTTAGATCGTAAGCCTGTGGGCAGGGGCTGTCTGAAGAGATATTTTTGTAAGCCACCTTGAGAGCCTTTTTGGCTAAAAGAGGTTCTTCTGCAGCCCTGATTTCTGCCGGGAGAGCCGCGCCTCCTCCACCTTAACCCTAATCCGAGGATTAACCCTAACGTACCCCTGAGACTTCTCTCCAGCCACTAGAAGTCAGGATGCAACCATCCCACCGCTTTTCGCACGCTATCTATCTCACTGCTTCCTTCTGTGGGGCGTGCTCCCCGATCCAAACTTTGGCAACGGACTTCGCTCACCTCCTTTCGCGCGGTATCTACCCCACCGTCTTTCTCCCCGTGGCATGGCGGTTCTCTTCGCCCTCTTCCCACACCAGGCCAATGGTCACTGCAGACGGGGTTTAGGGCACGCTCTCCCACGAGGTTTGTTAAGACGAAATTATTTGCGCTGCCAGCAAGCTGTGATGGTTCTCTGAGACCTGCTGCCCCAACAGGGTCGAAATTCGGACGGGGCGAAAACGGGGTGAATTCGCCCACGGAGTTTGCAATGAATGTGTCCCTGCCGGCTTCTCCTAGTTCACAGATGCCAAGGTTCTCGGAGGCGTTACCCAACCGGCTGGGCGGAATAACCTCTGGGCCTCCCGGAGAACAGACGGTCAGGCGCACTTCCCGTTGGGCGTCGTACACGGACACCCCCACGTTCACCGGAGTCTTCGCACGCAACCTCTCCAGGGAGACCTGCAAACCGTCAACTGAGAGGAGACCCACTGGAAGGTCCCTGTGACCCAACTCAGAGCAATGGAAGACTCCGGAAGAAGGCTCTTCCGGATCCATCGCCCTCTGGCGGCAGTGGGTTTTTACACAGCCACAGCGGCCCTTTCCTTCTAAAGCCTGCTGTGCACCCGAGCAAGGTTTGAGGTAGCAAAAGGAAGCGCTGGAGTAACTTTCTTTTCCTTGAAGCGCCAGCGTGGTTGAACTGACACCGCCGTAGAAACCGCTCGGCCAATCTCCGTCCGAGACCCCCCTTGGGGCTGCGTATGGTCCAGCGTTTTCGTACCCGTAGGCAACAGCGAAGGGTTCCCCGTCTCCCAAAGTGCCCACTGTAGAACCGGGGGCCCAACCCCCAGACAAAGGCGGGCGCCATTTCACGCCGGCTTGCTTGGCATACCTCTCTTCCACAGCGAGTTGCTCCATGATGCTTAGCACAGCCGAGGTCGGGACCCGGGAGTCGGAGCCCGGCCGGTAAGCTAGAGAAGACGGCTTGGATTCCCATGGGAAGGAACTCAACGCTCCCATCACAGCGGCTTCTTTCTTGAGCCTTTGGATGGAGCCGTACAGCTGGGCGGAGGTTTGGGAAGAGTGTAAGAGGGTCTGGAGTGTCGTGGAGGAAGGCTGTTTCTCCACGGGGGAAGTGCTCAGATGATCCAAGGTCAGGGCCGGCCCCGGAGGCAGAGAGTCGACACTCCCGTCGGGGCTCGTAGAGCGAGAACGACAGTCGGGGTGAAGGCCACCCAGAGACGTTACCCGTAACAATTTGGCTGGAGAGAAGGACTCTCCATCGGCCTCAAGATTCCCACTGCTTCTTTCCCACACAGACGAACAACCTCTCGGCTGTTTTAAGGACTGCTGGTCTTTATTCCCCATTTGGTCCTTGAAGGTAACGTCGTAGGTCCAGGGAACATCGCGGCTTCCGTACGAGAGGTCGTTTGGGGGATTTCTTTTCGAACAAACCGGGCACGAGCAACGCACAGCAGCGGGAGGGCAAGTGCCACCAATGGGTACCACCGTTTCCAATCCGCTCCGCTTCGATTCGAGGTTGCTTTGTTGACGGAACGAAGGGTCGACGGCGGTGTCCCGGAGCGGCCAATACGGACGAGAGAGATTGGTTTGAACCAGATCGTGTTGCAGTGGCTCAGCGGCTCTGTTCTTCACCGATGATGCTCGTAGCCTCTCCTGAGCGGCCGCTCCAGTACGGTGTGATCCAGGGACAGCAGAGCCAGCTTGGTGACGGGACACCGTAACATGACTTCCAGCAGACAGGTACAGATTAATGTTGACATTTCTCTGGACGTTTCTTTGCTCTGCAGAGAAGGGGAGGAGGGGAGGGAACACAAACACATTAAATTTTGGAGCATGTGCCTCACATACTTTCCAATTTCCCCCAGCAACTGATATTTCACACCGATCCTATGACGGAATCTTCTCTTTCGCCAGTTGGGAGGTCTATGAACATTCCATGACGTCACTTCGGCAGAGTCAACGGGAAAATAAACTATATTATTATTATTATTATTATTATTATTATTATTATTATTATTATTATTATTTATAGCACCATCATTGTACATGGTGCTGTACAGAGTAAAACAATAAAATAGCAAGACCCTGCCGCATAGGCTTACATTCTAATAAAATCACAATAAAACAATAAGAAGGGGAAGAGAATGCACCAAACAGGCACAGGGGAGAGTAAAACTAGCAGTATAAAAGTCAGATCAAAATCAAGTTTTAAAAGCTTTAGAAAAAAGAAACGTTTTTAGTGTATATGGTGGATATACAGTGAATTTGGACGGCTTTAAAAGGGGGTTGGATCAATTCCTGGAAGAGAAGGCTATCCACGGCTACTAGCCCTGATGGTTGTGTGCCACCTCCAGTATCAGAGACAGTAAGCCTGTGTGCCCCAATTGCTGGGGAACATGGGTGGGAGGGTGCTGTTGCACCATGTCCTGCCTTGTTCATCCCTGGCCGATGGCTGGTTGGCCCCTGTGTGAACAGAGTGCTGGACTAGATGGACCCTTGGCCTGATCCAGCATAGCTGTTCTTATATTCTGAAGTCTCGACTAGGAATCTGCGTTCTTTGTTATAACAATCTTTTCAGAAACTGCCTCTTGGTTGCAAACTCCCAAGAACATTTTTTTAAAAACTCTCAATGGCCTTTCCCCCTGAAATACTCAAGGCAGCCTAGCAGCTGTCGCTATTTTAAGAAAAGGAAGAAACCCGTCCGCTAGGAACACCCTCCGCCCGTGGCCTGTTGAAATGAACGCCACGCACACAGCTTAGATAGATAGGTGGTGAGCACCAACAGAAATGCAGCCAAAACGGGTCCGCCGAGAAAGAAAGGGGCCGTATGAACACGGTTGGGGTATTCCGAAGTTAGCAGGGGTTCAATGAAAACATAAAACACCTAAGGGAGGAACCTCCAAAAATCTCCCGCTGAGAACTGAGCATGTCCGGTAGTGATGGAATACTGAGTGGCAACTGAGAAAGAAAGAAAAAAGTGTGTGTGGATGTATGGAGTGAGAATAAAATGTTGCGTGATAGCTCCTTAAAGCTTGTTGGATCCTGCCGGAGGACACGGCTGCCTGGGGGGGAACTCTGAACTCCTGCTAGGAGGGCGAGAAGAGCACGCTGCAACATTTCGTTGCAGTTCTCACCGGACACGCCGTTGCTTGCCCCTCTCCTGAACAAATCCGGGACGACCCTCTCCCAAGCCAAGCTAAATTCTAATAAGGTCCATTCCTAGCACAACTGCGTTCGGTGACGCACCTCCTGCGTCCTCTGCCTTCTTTCCCGAAAGCGGCCTTACTCACTCCTCTCGCCGCGGTGGGACATCCCGCTCGCTCCGTCCGGGAACCTCGGGGGCAAAGCAGACACCTCTTTGTCTTTGTTCCTCCGACCTTGATGGATAAAAAGAAAGAAAGGGGGAAAAAAGGCCCTGCTGTTTTGCGCCGTCTTCGGCCCGCCTCGGCAGGTGACCGTGCGCCTAATGCTCAGAGTCCACGAGCCAGCTGACTCACCCTAAGCGGCTTAAAGCCCCCGATTAAAGGATGCCAGTTAGTCATTGTGACTCCAGATGTCCGGGATTCAAGGAGGGGAGAAAGGAGGGGCGGCTTTGATCGAACCCCTAATTAAGGCGCCGTCTGGGGATGGGTTGGAAAAATTAGCTCTACAACAAACCAATCAATCATCCCGGCTAGGAAACACATACACACACACACACACACGGTGATATTTTGCCTACATTTTTAACCCCCTTCTTTACAGCTAGGAAAACAAAACTGACTTTATTTCATATTTACATTGATTACATTTCAATAATAATAATAATAATAATAATAATAATAATAATAATAATAATAATAATTTCTTACCCGCCTCTCCCTTTGGATCGAGGCGGAGAACAACATTAGTCCAGGAATCAACACATCTTAAAAATTCTTGATTTAACATTGATTTGGGTAGGCCTGCCGGAAAAGGCTCGTCTTCAAAGCTGCCTTAAAATCACAGAGAGTTAATTTTACGAATCTCCTCCGGCAGGCCATTCCACAATCCGGGGGTGACAGAAGAAAAGGCCCTCTGGGAAAGTGATGTCAGCCTAGTCTTGGTTGACTGAAGTAGATTCTCCCCAGAGGACCTGAGTGTGCGGGGCAGACTGTATGGGAGACGGCGATCCCGCAGGTAGCCTGGACCCAAACCGTGTAGAGCTTTAAAGGTAATGACCAACACTTTGTACTTTGCCCGGAAACTCATTGGCAGCCAGTGGAGTGATTTTAATGTTGGAGACTTATTTTAATAAGCCTCCAAAGCGTTCTCCGGGCGTTTCACAAAACGTAAACCCCATAAAATACAACGATGGAATAAAACTTTTTTTTTTTTTAAGTTAAAACGTTTAAAACGGAATTAAACAATTTTTAAAAAAGAAGAAGCAGAAGTCAGCAGCAGTGTAAAGACCTAAAAATGGCAATCACGCCTTTTCCGTCTCCTTTTCGGGACCCTTTTCGGGTTCTCCATGTCCGCGTAACGGTAAGGTCGTTTCTTCCAAATAGATTCAAAGAAACAGTCTCATTTATTTAACTGGAGGATTAAAACGGCTGGGAGAATAATAAATGGCTTTAGCAGGTAAACGGCGGTGTAACGGATGCATGGTTTGCAGGAACACAGCCCTGGGACTTTTTTATGAGCGGGGACCCTGACAACATATGCCACCCTCCTCAGAAGCCCTTGTTCCCTCTGAGTTTAGCTGCAATCCTCACAGTGGCTGGGCAGAAATGAATTTTCCCAACAACAATATATTGTAATGCAAAATAGGCAGCTAGACAAATAAATACAATCACCTAGCAGCAGCAAATATGGAAGTATTTTAACCAAGTTCAAAAGAAAAAAATACCAGGTCCAAAGGAATGTTTCTTATATCAATAGAACTCAATGGAGCTTACACTTTCAGAGGCAGGCTACCTGATTTCCAGATGCATGCTCTGCTTATGCATTTCTCAGAAGCATCTGCTCAGGAAACAGGACACAGTACTCGGAGGGACCTTTTCTCTCACAGGGGAGGGTATACTAGACTCCAGAGAATCCTGGAACTAAACAGCTTACCTGATATCAAGTAGCTACGTAAAGACGGCGGTATATTTTCTTTCTTCATGCCTCTCGGGACCCTTTTCGGGTTCTCCATGTCCGTGTAACGGTAAGGTCGTTTCTTCCAAAAAGATTCAGAGAAACGGCAATCCCAATTTGGGACACGAACTGACTACCTGGAAGGTCAAAGAGACAGGAGATAAACAAACAAACAGTGTGAAAAATAAAAGGGTTTGATGGCGGCATATATATGTAGTAGTAATAATAATGAAAAACACACTTACCTCATTGACATAGCAATAGCTAATGACAAAAATATTGTAGAAAAGGAACAGGAAAAGAGAGAAAAATACACACCACTGGCTATTGAAGTTAAAGAACTGTGGCAACAGGAAAAGGTTACAATTATTCCATTAGTCACATCAGTCACTGGCATCACATTAAAAAAAAACTATACAGAAAACCTTTAGAAACTGGGCCTACCCAAATACATCCGCCCCAATATCCAGAAAGCAGCCCTACTTAAAACATGTTCAATAGTCAGGCTAAAACCTTTTTGTTCCAGGAGGCCTTTGGAGAATAATCTGGCCCTCCATCTATGTTAATGTCTTATAATTTTGCTGTGTATTTTAAACGTTTATGGTTTTGTCGTCCGTCCGTCCGTCCCCATGTATGTTTTAAACTTTGTAAGGCCGCCTTGAGGCCCAGCATTGGGCAAAAGGTGGGATACAAAATAATAATAATAATAATAATAATAATAATAATAATAATAATAATAATAATTCCTGAATCAGTAACAGACAGCAGGACCTGGCAAAGCCTGTCTTGTCCATCTAGACCAGCCTTCCTCAACCTGGAGCGCTCCAGATGTGTTGGAATGCATCTCCCAGAATGCCCCAGCCAGCTGGCTGGGGCATTCTGGGAGTTGTAGTCCAACACATCTGGAGCGCCCCAGGTTGAGGAAGGCTGGTCTAGAAAATCCACCAGGAGCAAGAAAAGACAGATGATGATGATGATGAATAATAACAATAACAACAACAATAATAACTTTGAATGAGATATGAGAAGAGCCACCAGTTTCATAGAATCGTAGCGTTGGAAGGGGCCTATAAAGCCATTTATTTATTTAACAATATTTTTAGGCTGCTTTTTAAAGGGTAAAAACCCTTTCAGGGCCCTGTAGGGGATACATGGCTGGGGTGTGTGTGTGTGTACGTGTGTGTTTTCATGAAGTCTTGCTATTTCACCATTGTATCAGTTTTTATATGGGACGTTTAAAATTCAAAGTGCTGGTTATGACCTATAAAGCTCTATATGGTTCCGGTCCAGGTTATTTGAAAGACCGTCTTCTCCCTTATGAGCCTGCCCGTGCTTTGAGATCTTCTGGAGAAGCCCTTCTTTCAGTCCCACCATCTTCACAGGCACGCTTGGTGGGAACATGGGACAGGGCCTTCTCGGTGGCTGCTCCGGTGCTCTGGAACTCTCTTCCCGGGGAAGCTAGGTTGGCTCCCTCCTTGATGGGCTTTCGGAAGCAGGCTAAAACTTTTTTGTTCAAGCAGGCCTTTGGGGAATAATCCAGCCCTCCATCTATGTTAATGTCTTATAATTTTGTTGGGTATTTTTTTAATTGTTTATGGTTTTGTTTCTCCCCTCCACCCCATGTATATTTTAAACTCTGTAAGGCCGCCTTGAGGCCCAGCATTGGGCAAAAGGCGAGATACAAATAAATATAATAATAATAATAATGTTTATTGTCATTAAGCCTCCTGCCAGCCTAGAAACATTTTGAACGGGTATAAATAAATAAAGCTTTTCTTTTAAAAGAAAAAAGTGGGAGGCCAGAAAAAGAGGGGTTCACGACCTCTTTCCTGGTTCAATTTTTTGCAGGCTCAGAAGTGCTATTGGGTAGGATCCAACCTACGCTCTACTGCAGAGTAGACACCCATGGAAACTAATGGGATTCAAGCGAGTTGTGGCTAAGTTAAGTCCCGACTATTTCAATGGGTCTACTCGTAAGTAGGACTTTAATTGGGGGGACTTTGCAAGCAGGGAACTTACCTGTTGGGTTGCCTCTGCTGAAAAGGTCCTTGGGAGAATTATCAGATGCATTTGTCCTGAAGGAGAGGAGGCTGTCCTAAACTGGGGGGGAGGATGGAGAGGGGGGGGCGACCCCCGGGAATCTTCCCCTGCAGAGAAGGAACCCCGTTTTCCGTTGCATTTCCCTCTTCTATTCGCTTCCCCGCGCCTGGCTTCAAACCGACGGAAATGCAACGGGGGGAAGCCAGGGGGGGTTCGCACGGCCGCCGCGGAAGCCTATCTGGGGGCCCCGGCAGGGACTCCGCGAGGAACGCACAGAGAACTCAGTGGCGGCTGGTGGCTCCGAATTCAGTGGGGCTGCGAATCCGCTCGGGGTTTCAATCACAACCAGCCAATACTCCGAAGGAGCGAGGCAAGGTGTTGAAAGCATTTGTGGGACTTGGGTCCAGCTCCTTTAGAGTTCGGACTGAAACCCAGGATGGATTCACAGCCCCATTGAAATCGGAGCCACCAGCTGCCACTGAAAGAAGCCTTCTACTGAAACAGACCTGCAATCTCTTTCACCCTGTATTGCCGACACTGACAGGCAGCGTTTCTCCAGGGTTTCAAGCAGGATGCTTTCCTAGCCCTACTTGGAAATGCCAGAGAGCAAACTCCAGAACTTTCTGTATGCAAAGCAGGTGCACCGTGTTGCAGCCCTTCCCTAAGTTTCTGGTCCTCATAGTTCTGGAGAAAGCACTAACTTAAATAGGGACATAGGAAGTTGCCTTCTATCAACTCAGAGTCTTGGTCCTTCTAGACCAGTATTGTTGACACTGGCAGGCAGCAGCAGCTCTGTGAATTTCTCAGTCCCCCTTCCATGGACACAAATACAACCACTGTCTCAGAACCGCTTCCAGAGGGGCGAATTCCTGGTTTCCGTTTCAGAGAAGCCCTAGGAAATCTGATCCAGAGAGGCTCTGCTTATGAGCACACGCCTCCATCCCCTACCCAAAGATAAAACACGGATATCTTCCCACATGGAGAGCATGGGCACAATCATATGCGCTTTCAGCATGCACAGGTGCACTGTTGTCCAGAGACCCCAGCCTCCCTAAGCTCTCCAAGCTGTGCTCCCCCCCCATTTCCTACACAGGAGGGGAAATCTCAAGCCAGGGGTCCCAATCCTGCCACCTTAGCTTCACTGTCAGTGCTGCCATGTGTCATGCTTTGCCCTGCTCCCCTTGGGTTGGAAGGTGTTTCAGGTGATCAGTCAGAATCAGACTCTGAAGCAGAGGAGTCGGCGCCAGACACAGGCCAGCCTGGACCAGTGGGGGAGAAAGCTCTCACGGGCTCTTCACCAGCTGGGAGCAAACCCTCTCCAGAGCTAATCTCCTCAAGGGCAAATAATACACAGTCCATGGGAAGCCAATATTCTTCCGAAGGGGAGAGCACGGAGAGGTTAGCTGATCCTAAAATGCGCTACAGACTAAAACGGGCAGAGCTAAAAGAAGGCGAGAGAAAGTCAGCCCGTCTGGCATCCCGTCAGAAGCCGCCTCAGAACTAGTCTCTTTGAAGTTAACGTGTTTTGGGAAAGGGCTTTCCGTTCTTCTGGAAAGGACAATGGTCTCACTTAGTTTGCATAGTTTTGCCTGAAACATTTTATTAAGTATGTGCTCTCATTCTCTTTAAAGACACTCGAGTACGAAAACCACAAAACCAGAGGGAGAGAAGGCTGTGTATTTTAAGGCACAAAGTACATCTAACAGATAAACCGACTGGCACCCGTACAGCCATCAGAAGGTGCAACTCTTTGGCAGAAAATGGCACAGATTTCAGCATTTGGGGTAGGGGTTAGGGTGGTGTAGTGGGGGAAGGTGGGTTGATCCTTCAACACAGAAAAGTGAGTCACGTCCTGCTAGCGGACAGCCCTCCATCACACAACACTCGCTAGAGCATGAGGTCTTCCCAGCGCACGGCTGACGCCCAAAGGCACTCCAGCAAAACGACCTCCTTCATAGGCAAAGTTTGATTGACCCCCGAGAAGAACCCCTTTCTTAGGGCGGCCGTCGAAACGGATGCATTTAGAGGCTTGATCAATCAACTACAGGTTCGGTGCCGTTGAAACGGCAAAGGGGAAAGGAAACAGGGTTGGGGAATACAGACATTAGAAGGGGCGCGTTCGGTGCTGCGCATGTGACGCTCTAGAGAGAAGAGTTTAAAAGCAACGCTGTTCTCCGTGAAGGTGCGCAACGGTTCCGAATTCATGGCGGGGGAAGGTCTGAGCACCCCCTCAGCCGTTCACGTGCGTTTCTCGATTTCCGCCTGGATTTTTCGCAGATGATTTAAAAAACGGCACTTCCTCGACGGGACGGAGGGAACAGGGAGGACGTGGAAACCGTTTTTTCTCCCTCCCCAGGCCTGAACGCCGAAAGAAAAGGGAGTGAAAACACTCAGTAAGGACGAGGTGGACCAGCCTTGTTAGCCACATCTGGGTAGGGCCGTGGTGGATCCGGTGTGTCGATAGTCTGGTAGGCGCTATGGTCTTGGCCGACATGGAGAACGCCTGCAAAGGAAGAGCGATAAAGCAAGAACATTTAGCATCACAGATGCCACAAACCAGGTTCAAATCATTCCCAGAAGAGAAGACGTAGCTTTCCTTTCTGCCCAGGGGCTTTCTAGGTCAAGGTTGGGTACAAGGTAGGTCTCTAGATGTTTTGGACTTCAGCTTCCACCCTTGGGGCATGCTAGCTGGGGCTTATGGGAGTTGAAGTCCAAAACATAAGAACACAGGGAGAGCCATGCTGGATCAGGGTTCATCAAGTTCAACGTTTTCTTCATACAGTGGCCAACCATGTAGGATCTATTTTCTGTTCACCGGTGTTCTAGGTAACTCAAGGCACGTTCTAGGTAACTCAAGGCGTCTTGCTCAATGTCCATTGCCCGTGGGATTTTAATTCCTCAATCCAAAATAGGGCTGACAAGATGTGGTACCCTACGAGAGGCCGCTTTACCTCCAAATTGGGGGTGGTCAAGTTACGGTTCTCTGAGTGGTTTATTTGGTCAGGTGTACTTGGGAGGTGCATTTAGCGTTTATGCCATAACAAATGCGACAACCTTTAAGCAATTCTCTGTTGCTTTTGCTGCAACACACTAAGGCTGTGTTTGTACCCCTCTGGAAATCCTTTATCTGTGTGTTCTGGGGTCAGCTGCCCCATCTTAGATGGGGGAACAAATTTATTTACGGAGAACACGTCCTATTGACAATTATATAGCTGCAACAGCTAAACGGAACCCTGAATCCAGAGACCGTCTACCTCAGAACTTCAGAGCCGCACTGGATCTGACCGACGGCCTCTCTGGTCCTGTGTTCTGGTCCCACGGTGGCCCAGCAGATACTGCAATGGTAGCCCTCAAGTAGGACGAAGGGCAAAATAGCACAATCCTGTCGCGTTCCCCAGCAAATGGTATTGAAAGTTCATTTCCCCTAAACCTGGTGGTAATATATCGCAATCTCGACTAGCAGGCATTGTTCCCCCTTATCTTATCAACACTAAATGCCAGAAGAAAATAAAGGCCGCTGTTGGCACAGGCCTGGTTTATGGGCTTCTCAGGAGTGTACAGCGAGTCACGGTTAGCAACAGAACGCTAGATTAGAGCAGGGATTGGCAACATGAAAACCAAAGCATCTGGAAGCTCACAACTCCCATAATCCTTCACCACTGGCTATGCTTCAAAACGGCTGATAGGAATTTTAGGGGAAAAGCATTTCAAGGGCCACATTGATGGATGATCAGGGGTCTGGAAACAAAGCCCTATGAAGAGAGACTGAAAGAACTGGGCATGTTTAGCCTGGAGAAGAGAAGATTGAGGGGAGACATGAGAGCACTCTTCAAATACTTGAAAGGTTGTCACACAGAGGAGGGCCAGGATCTCTTCTCGATCCTCCCAGAGTGCAGGACACAGAATAACGGGCTCAAGTGACAGGAAGCCAGATTCCGGCTGGACATCAGGAAAAACTTCCTGACTGTTAGAGCAGTACGACAATGGAACCAGTTACCTAGGGAGGTGGTGGTCTCTCCCACACTAGAGGCCTTCAAGAGGCAGCTGGACAACCATCTGTCAGGGATGCTTTAGGGTGGATTCCTGCATTGAGCAGGGGGTTGGACTAGATGGCCTTGTAGGCCCCTTCCAACTCTAGTATTCTATGATTCTATGATTCTATGATTCTCCACTCCTGGGCTAAAGGAACCCTTCATGCAAAGGTGAGGAATCTGTGAGGAATCCGGCTGGACATCAGGATCCTGGCCCTCCTCTGTGTGACAACCTTTTAAGTATTTGAAGAGTGCTCTCATGTCTCCCCTCCATCTGCTCTTCTCCAGGCTAAACCTGCCCAGTTCTTTCAGTCTCTCCTCATAGGGCTTTGTTTCCAGACCCCTGATCACCCTGGTTGCCCTCCTCTGAACATGCTCCAGCTTGTCTGCGTCCTTCTTGAATTGTGGAGCCCAGAACTGGACGCAATACTCTAGATGAGGCCGAATAGAACGGAACCAGTACCTCACATGATTTGGAAGCTATACTTCTATTAATGCAGCCCAAAGGTTTTTTCTTCTGTTTCATTACAAGCTTCTTTGGAAAGTATATTTTAATAGAGCGTGCATGTACACAGTAGGGAAGAACAGTTACTGAATCATGGGGGCCCCTCCCCATCTTTTAAGTACAGCCCCTGCCACAACCAAAATTTGTTTTTGTGGCAACAGCACAGACAAAGCTGGCATTTTTGCCTCCAAATTTCGGCAGCAAATAGCAGCAGCAGCAGCAGCAGCTTAAAAGGGCAAAATTTAGGTTTAAAGCCTTGTTTCAAAACTAAAATTGGGCTTCTTCGGCCACCGTAGTGCTTTGTCACCAGAATTTAGTGACAAAACAGATTTGTATTCCTGCTGGGGCAGGGTACCATTTCCAGGAGGCTCAATGAACTGCCCAGAATGCGTCAGCTTTTGGGAGGTGTAGAAACGTAATAAGCGAACGAATGAAAATGAAAGTCGCCCACCCTTAAACTAAATGCTTCCTTTTCCACACTGGCAGCTGTCTCTGACTCTGTCCACTTTACGGAACTGCCCAGGAAGTAGACAGGAGAAAAGACACAAATATCGCACAGTGAAATTGAGAATGCAAAGAGACTATGTTTCGGAGATACAGTGTGGCTTACATGGAAGCTGGTATGAAGAACAGGGAGCGTGTTTGGTCACGATCCGCACGGAGATCAGGGTGAGGCTGTTTGGCTCAGCTTTCCAATCATGCCTCCTCTTGCGCAACTAACCATCCCACTTCTGCCACCATCCATAACCACTTCCACCACCCCACCTGCTTTCCCCCAACTTTGGTGATTTCCCAGCTGTGTGCAATTTCCCCCCATTCTGAAAGTTTGAAATCTCCCTTCCCCAGGCTACGCTACTGGCAGTAAGAACTTTAGCTAGAACATGCTGGTATTTGTTGCCTGCTTCTTTTTGTCTTCGGGCCCGCCCATCCCTAAAATGCGGCCCCCGAGAGCTTCTCCGGAATAGAATCTGGCCCTCGGGCTGAAAAAGTTTCCCCACCCTTGTTTTAGAGGCCAGCCAGCATCGTGGCTGCTGCAATGTCAAAATCACGTTTGCCCGGGTAACCGTAGAATGACTGTCTTGTAGGGGGTAGAAGCGAGTCGGGAAATACTGATAAGAGCTGAAGCAGAGCCAAGTAAGGTTAAGGGGACATTTTGTACAAGAACAAAAGATGGGATGGAGAGAAGGAGAGAGAGAGAGAGAGAGAGAGAGAGAGAGAGAGAGAGAGAGAGAGAGAGAGAGAGAGAGAGTCCTTTGGAAGAGACGATGGCCTCATCTCTACAAGAAGCAGGACATGAAACATTAAGGAGCCAAGTCCAAATTCTTCCCAAATGTCCTTGACTTAATAAAGATTCTTTTTATGGGAAATTGCATCTGAGGAGCATTGTCCCACGATGCTAAGAAAACGGTGCATAGATCTGAAACTGCAGTTCCCACTGGGACGTGGTTGGAGCACTGAACGTGGACATGTTTTGAGATGTGGTGTTCTGCACTTCCCAGCTTGGGCGTGGATGTCGTATCGACCACTTATTAGCGCCAGAGGAAATGCCGCTCAGGGTCTTGAGCGCCGCTGGGCAAGTCACGTTCTCCTTTCCTCAGCGGGTCCACCTTCTCACTGCCATGGTCACCCGCTGCTGTTGTACCTCCTCCTCTTCCTCATCAGGGATAACCTGATGGACAGGGATCACCTAGCCTCAGTCGTCTATGCTCTGGTAAACTCCAAATTAGATTACTGCAATGCCCTCTACGTGGGGCAGCCTTTGAAGACGGTTCGGAAGCTGCAGCTTGTACAAAATGCAGCGGCCAGATTGATAACTGGAACAAGGAGGTTTGAACATATAACACTGATTCTGGCCCGCTTGCATTGGCTGCCTATATGTTCCCAAGCCCAATTCAAGGTGCTGGTTTTAACCTATAAAGCCTTACATGGCTTGGGACCACAATACCTGACGGAACGCCTCTCCTGACATGAACCTACCTGTACACTGCGCTCAACGTCTAAGGTCCTCCTCTGAGTTCCTACTCCGAGGGCCTTTTCAGTGGTGGCCCCCCAATTATGGAATGATCTCCCCGATGAGGCTCGCCTGGTGCCAACATTGTTATCTTTTCGGTGCCAGGTCAAGACCTTTCTCTTCTCCCAGGCATTTAACAGCAGTTAACAACGCTAAGTTTGTTTGTTTTTAATGGACCCCAGAACTGTCGTTGTTTAAAATGGATACCGTTTTACACGGTTGTTTTTATATTTTGGATGGCTTAAAATTTGTATACTTTTTAATGTTCATTGCTTCAACTTTTGTAAACCGCCCAAAGAGCTTCGGCTATGGGGCGGGATATAAATGTAATAAATAAATAAATAAATCACGGCTCCCACTTGCTTGCTCGGCAGGCAGAGAGCCAGGGAGCGAGGAGGCCGTGGCGTCTCCTCCTTTTCCTTCACACCACCACTGTTGTCAGGGCCAGAGCGAGAAGCAAGTGAACAAACAGGTTGCAACGCTGAAGAAGAGGAGGCACAACTCCAGGGTGCTCTGGTCAGCGTCCGCCGGCCCTGACTATAACCGAACTGTAGCAATTGCCATCGCTGAACAACAGTGAAACCTCAACACAAGGTGAAACCAGCGTTAGCGTTCTCGCAACGTTGTTATAAATAAGTTTCCCAGCTGGCAAGAGAGAGATCACAGCCGCGGAATGAAAAATGAAGATGTTCTGTGTTTATAGCACTGTTCTATCACACCAGAGGGAGGTGGCATATCAGTAAGTGTGCAAAGAATACGTGAAGGGGTTTTATTGCCCAAACTCTCCCTTACACACAAAATAGGATCATCAAAGCCAGCCTTATTTCTCACACCGCCTCTCTGAGGATGGCATCTGCCCATGTACGGACTGGAGAAACAGCTAGAGTAAGGAAGGCTGAAGGCTTTACATCCAGGACAGGGGCAGGCCTCCGCGTGTTTTTGCCTACGACTCCCATGATCCTTCACTATTGGCTGTGCTGTCTCAGGCTGATGGGTGTTGAAGACCAGAACATCTGGAGAAACGGAAGCGGCTTATCAACGTTTAGGCCGTGTTTACATTTCAAGCTTAAACCATTTTTTTTTTTAAAAAAAAAGGTACTTTAGAACTGTAGCGGGGCAAAGAAAGTGTAGTTTGTACAAGGAAGTAATATTTATTTCCTTCCTAAAAAGACAGCTACAGTTCTTAAGACCTCTGAGGCCCTTGGAGAAGCCACGAGGGTGAAGGTGCTGGGAGTTGTTGCACGGGCAACGTGACCCTGCACATCCGAACGGCCCGCATGGCCGTCAGGGCGGCCATCTTGACCTCGGATACGTGGCCTCCTCTAGCTGTTTTGAGCGTCTAAAAATGGGGAGGAAGATGGAGGCAAGAGGTTGGCGGGCCACGTAAATGTTTCCAAAATGGCCAACGCACAAGCAAGGGAAAGAAATGTGCGAACGAGAGGAGGAGTTGTTTCAATAGCGGCACACAAGGGGTATGGAGGTGGAGTGAACACCACCGCGGGCAAAACGGCTCTCCGGCGAAGACTCCATGTCTGGAAGGGAAGAGAAAAATCAAAAATAGGAAGAATGCGAATGGAAGGAATAGAAAAAGGTTCACAGAAAGAGAGAGGAGATGGATGGATGGAATGAAGGACAGATGGATGGTACAGGCAAAGAAATTGTTGTGATCCTCCAAGAGAGCTTCGACTATTGGGTGGTATCGTGAACGTAAAAAAGGAATAAGTGAATAAATCAGGAGAGGAGGGTGGACGGACAGATGGAGAAAGGACAAAAGGAAGGAGAAAATGAGAGGAAGCGTAGCAAAGGAAGACCGAGCCGAAGACCGTCCCAGGCTGTGTCAAGAAACGTGGAGGGAATCCCTTGCGCCAAACACCGGACAATGTGTCTCCATTGGCCACCGACGGCGGCCTACCTATGTTGAAGGCGTACTCGCCTCCCCTCTCCCGGTACATCTGGTAGGCGAAGAAACAGGACAAGGGCTTCAGGAGGAGGCTGAAAATGGCCATGCCGGTGCTGAAGCGGACGGTGTCGGTCAGATGCGAGGCCAGGCGAGGGTAGAACAGGCTGAAATTAATGATGTCCATGAAGATCGTCAGCAGCAGGCCGGTGAGGAACTGGAAAGGAAAAACACACACACAAGGAACACACAAGCTGTTGGTCTTCAGGAGTTTCTGATTTTGTCATTTTTTGCAATTATTATTATTATTAAGAAACATCATCTTAAAAATTCTTGATTTTACATTGATCTGGATAGGCCTGCCGGAAAAGTCTTTTAGTCTTTATTATTAGCGGTCTTTCATTTATAGGTTTTCCGATTTAATTGAAGTATTTTTTAGCCTGCTCCTCAGCCAAAACAAAAACAAGCAAAGAAAAAATCCCTCCCGGAATGGCTTGCAATCAATCGGTGAAACGAGACAGTCCCTGCGCAACAGCTTACAAATCTAAAAATAAGGGGGAGAAAAAGACACGGCACGCAAGGAAAAGGGGATGGGGAGGGAAGAGGAAAAAGAAGAAGTAGGTTGTTGGCAGGGCCATTCCACTTAGGCCCTCTAAGTCTAACTGGAGCAGGCCCAGATGTCCCCTTTGTCTGCTCCTATTTCCCTCCTTTCTCAGAGCAGTTGTCAGCTGTTGTTGTTGTTATTAAATCTATATACCACTCAATCAACAGATACCGACAAACCTCAAACCAGCAATAAAACACCCACCCAAACAATAAATGCAACAATGAAACTATCAGGATGTGAAAACATTTTAAAATATTAAATAACCCACAGTAAATATAATAGCCAAAGCATCAGACTAAAGGTCTGGTGTCATCTTTAATGAACCTTTAATAATTGGGGACTCAACCCTTAATTTATTCATCTATTAAAAGCCTTCTGAAACGGATGGATGTGTGTGTGTGTGTTGCGGCTTTCCAGATGTTGCTGGACTGCCAGATGTTGTTGGACTCCAATCAAGCCTTCACCGTTGCCTAGGGCTGCTAGGTGTTGTGGTCCACCGACATCGGTAAGGCCACAGGGATACATTTGGAATTAACACACCAAAATGCATATAAAATCACCACCTTTGGCTGCTGCATTGCATTCAGCTTGGTTGCTTCCTTTTGCACTACATGCATGCAACTGAATGTTCACAAACAGCACAGCTTCTGTGAGAGAAGGGAAAAGGTCAGCTTTTGGCTTGGAGGAGAAATCTCACACAGGGCTTAGAGAGGGGACGGGTTATGTGCTAGTTGGCAGGGAAGAACCTTTTGAAGACGGAGATGGAAAATTCTTATGGTGATATGCCAAGACTTGGTTTTCCATTGACACACTTTACTTCCAACATTAACCCACACACAGCGGAAAAAAAGTTTTAAAAACCAACCATGAGAATAGCATCAATGGAATCTCTCTGGGCCACTGCCCAAACACCCACGGCAAGTGTGGTAAAGTTGCCCCATGCATAGGAAGTAGGTAACCATTCCACCATGCAGGCCCTGTGGAGGAAAGGAAGAAAAGAAAAATGGGACAGAAGCAATTCCGAACACACCTGGCATAAACCAATTTGAAGACACCTGGGGGGGGGGGGAAGGTATATAAAAATGGCCTTTCCCAAATCAAATGTGATTTATGTGCCCAAAACACCTCTCCCAGTGTCTGACTGGCTCTCTGCCCCTCCTGACTTTTATTTCTTAAGAATATTTGAATTATTTGTAAAACCGCCGCGGTAGTCAATTTACGAACGGGCAAGCCTCTCGCTAGGGTGGCCATTTTGTGAGAGCGCCCACTGTTCTCTCAAAATACCCCCATCGGACCAAAGAAGTTGGGGACCCCTGTATCTATTAAAAAAACCATTAAAAGCAACGTTTCCATCCACAAAAAGGAAAAGATTAAAAAAAAAATAGGAAGATATTGGATGTTTTTTTGTAACAATAGAGATGGTCAGACAGGAAGCTTTTGGCCCACTTCCTGTCTCCGCCTCTTCCTTGTTGCTGACTGACCACAATGCACCATAGCGCCCTCTGCTGTTGCATGTGGAAAACCCATTTTACCAATCATGTGGCAATGAGTCCCTCTTTGATGCGACTTCGCTTGTAGTTTGTCATTCCCCCTCACATCGCTTTCGTAGATGACCTGACATCATTGCGAAAGAGAGTCATCACAGGACGTTATTTTCCATTTTTAAAAAACAAAACTGAACTCATCCTGTGTTGTCGTCGCACGATTCACGAGTGACAGATCCGGAAATCACAAGGGAGCAAAAAAAACCACCACTGAAGTTCACTCACCATGATGTAAGCAGCCAGTGTACCAGAATTATAGCCTGTAAGCAAAAATGAGAAAACAATGCATGCAGTATTTTTCACCAAAACAGCAGAAAAGTATCTGCCCCAAGTATCTTACAGTGTAAATTCGCAACACCATTTTTTGAGTTATTTGATTTTCACACACCCAAAAATGGCACTCCAGGCGGCTTAGACAAAATTAAAACAATACGTTGAAATGCAATAAAAACATAACAATTAGAGAATAAAGTACAAGAATAAAATAAAAATTATACAGCGTTTTAAAAAGACACCAAAGAAGACACACAGACCTCTCTTGGAAGGGGGTGACGGAGGTATTGTATCAAAGGAAATATGCCTGTGTATACCAGTTGCTGGGGAACATGGGAGGGAGGGTGCTGTCGCACTGTGTCCTGCTTGTGGGTCCCTGATCAATAGATGGTCGGCCACTGTGTGAACAGAGTGCTGGACTAGATGGACCCTCGGTCTGATCCAGCAGAGCTCTTCTTAGGTTCTGAAAATTTGATTTATGTATTTATACATACACATACAAACACACATCCTTAGGGCCAACGTGCACGTCCCACACAAAACAGCCCTCTTAGCAATTTCGCACCAAAATGCAGTCACAACCCTATCGTTCTGTTTCCTCATGGCGCAACCTTAAAAATTTAAAAATGACTCAATTCATTGAAAAGCAGGAACTGGCACAAGAACCAGGATGTTTGCGTTTTAAAGGCAATGTGTCATTTTTTTGACCTAGGGAGAAAGAAAGAGACAGCATTCAGATCTGGACATTTCAGCTGGCTGTGCCGAAAGAAGGGCAGGGGAAACAGGGCCATTCCATCAGCTTTGTCGAAAGATCTGTTGATGCTTTCCTCTGCCCTGCCCGTTCCCTCTTCCTTTTGTGTCGCGTCTTTTTAGATTGTAAAACTGAAGTTTAACATTCCCCCAAGTTTTCTTCATTTCAGCAGCCTCATCAAACTAGAACAAAAGTAATTCTGTTACAGCTATTGTTAAACAGCTCAAACTCAGAAACCCTTGCAAATTTAGTGCAAATCACTGTGTTGAATTACAACAGATAATTACAACATGGGACCAGGATACGTGAGAGAGCGCCTTCTCCTTTACCAACCTGCCCGGTCACTGAGGTCTTCCGAGGGCCTGCTCCTGGTGGTTCCACCTAGATCCATCCTCCGATTGGAATCCACCAGGGGAAGAGCCTTCAGCGTGGTGGCCCCCCTCCTGTGGAACTCCCTGCCTCTGGAGGTCAGGCAGGCTCCGACCTTGTACTCCTTTCGGCGCCTCCTGAAAACATCTTTATTCCAAGAAGCCTTTCTTTAACATGCAGCCTTGGATTACTGTTATTGCTTCTTTTTAAATTTTGTTTGAACTGTTTTTATTCTGTTTTTATTTTCATTTTACCTTGTACACCGCTCCGAAATTTTTCAATGGGGAGCGGTATATAAATATTCTAAATAAATAAATAAATAAACAGATACCAACTTATCTTCTGCCCATGGTATTCTTAAAATACCTCTGAGCATGTGAAAATACCCTTTCCTGTCACATGCTTAAGATATTGTTTTAATGACTCCAAATACCGTAGATGTACATAAATAGAATTTTGGAAGAGCCTTGTCCAGCTGCTTTGAAGAGCCAGTTTTGGCTAAAACATGGGGCATGAAGTTAAGATGCAACCTCTCCAGAGACATTTGGCATGCCTGTTTTCTATGCCAGTCATACGGAATACCACCATGTTAAGCCTTTTTTAAAAAGCCTCAAGCATAAAAGGAAAACATTTAAGTTATTTATCATTTTGACGGCTTAGAGAAACACAAGTCTGGTTATATTAACCACTGAAGGGTGTGTTTTTTGGTGTGTGTGTGTGTGTGTGTGGGAGGCTTTTCTAGCTAATATGTAGTGTTCATTATAATAAAAACCTCAACTAATTAAAAATCGACGCTCCCCTACAGTGATACGAGCGTCTCCAGAGGCGAGCGCAATAAACAGCGAGGCTTCTGTGCAAACGCAGGCTGCATTTTGCAAACTTAATTGCCCCCTTGCAGCTTCCAAAATTAAAATCGGAAAGAAGGGGGGGGCGAAGTCCACGCACGCGGGGGACACGGCAAACCTTTCATAACCTTGCGTGAATTTCTTCAAGTGCCCGAGAAAATCCACAATTCATTTCTTCCTTTTTTTAAAAAAGTGAAAGGACACAGGAGGAGCAGGGAACTTTCGCATTCCTTGGGGCCTTCTTAAATTCTCCCTCCCTTTCCCGGAACATAATCTGGACAGCTTCTTTGCCAGTTCTGGCTCCAAAAAGCCGAGAGGCCCTTTGGGATACGCCGAGACGCCCTTCGAGATAGCATCAGGGGGAGATACGTACCACGCATATACAAAGGACAGGGCCTTCTCTGTGGTGGCACCGCTGCGGGGACGATGCACGCCGAATGACAAAACTAGCCTGTGCTCTAGTATGGGCTAGAAGAAATCTCGAACCTACAAAGGTGGCAGTCCGCATGAGAATTGTAGAACGGCTATCTTTTCCCTTTGGTTGGGGTGCTGAATTCAAGTTCTCGGAGGCCACATCTGTGGTGCGGAGGGCTGAAGGCCAAAGAAGGCGGGGCTAAAACATCCGAAATGCCGGTGTAGTTTAGCTTAGAGCTCTTATTGCCGGAAACGTAGAAGCATTTCAACCTTTTAGAAAGGGGGAAATCTGTACCAAAGACAAAACATCCGAACTGTAGGCGATTGGGGAAAGGGGTGTGGCTAGGGGAAAGGGGAGGGGCCAAGTAACCCCCCTCACCCCCCCCCCAAGATAACTAAGACAACAGAAGAAAGGGACTTAAGGCACAATCCTATGTATGTATAGACGGAAAATAGTCCTGCAACTCCCAATGTGTCTTAAAGATAGTACCCTAAGTAAGTAAAGCCACTTTTGACTCTGCACTGAAGGAACAGAAAACCCGGCATTTGGGAGGCACGGAGAAGCGCCGTGAATTTGCATTCACCAATTTAAAAGAATGTTGAGACAGCAGGTTTTCAAAACAATTTGAATTATGCAAAAGTAGTCATCCAGGTCAGTAAAAATAATATCCAAGCATGATGAACCATGAACAGAGAGAAAGAGAGAGAGATCCGTGGAACACTAGCATATTTACTAGAACACAGATGAGTGAATCACTTGTTTCTTTTCCCTGGAAATCCTGAAGCAGCTCAGTCAGGTAAAAGGAATTCAGCCAAGAACGGATGTTTTCCCCCTCACCCTAACTTTCGGTTTATGCGAATCATTGCAGTTTCCTCGTAACGTACTGAAGAAACATTTGGCACATATATTCTCACAAAATCCTTGATGTTTGAATGCCAGGTACTTGATGCACCCACACGCATGAACACCACCCCTCCGCCCCTGCAAAAAGGAAACAGGACTCATATTTATCTAGCCTTGAAAAATCCAGTGACTTCTTTTCCCGGTAGCAAGTAAAGAATGTAGGGAGGCCACGTTTATGTCAATGTTAAAAGTGCAAGAATGTCCTTGATGGATCAGGCTAAAAAGCCACTAAGCCTGTTCCCGGTTTCTACCAGCGAGCCTAAGCAAGAACGGAGCAGAGATAGCGTTGCCTTAGCGTTTGTCCAAAGCAGCTGGTAATTCACAGGTATACTACCCCTAAATGGGGAGGCTCTATTAATTCCCCTTGGCTTCATGGGGACAGACTCGTCAGAAAGCCATAAAGACTGATCTCTTCCGGCAGGCCTACCCAGTTGAATTTTAAGATGCTTTTTTTAAAATGGGGTGCTGCTTTTAATGATGCACTGGTTTTAAACGTTTGAATTAGTTGTATGTATTTTATGGTGTTTTTATTTGCTGTACCCCACCTCGATCCAGATATTATTATTATTATTATTATTATTATTATTATTATTATTATTATTATTTGCCATGCCAGCAGCAATGAATTGAGGGTGTACATTTTAATCTGCAAAGCAAATCTTAAGGCTGCAATCCCATACGCCAGGGATGCAGGCGCCGAAATGCAGATTCCAAATCCGGTTTCCTTGGCTCAACCAGGGGAGGAAGAGGAAATGAACAGGGGTGGGTGAAGGCATTAGTAGCAGTGGCCACATCCACTGAAGCCACGTGGACCACGGAAAGCCTGGTGGAAGCAATTTTGTCCCACACCCAGATTGAGTTCCACACTTCTGATGCATCTACTTATCTGGGATCGAGGCCTATTGAATTCAAGGGGCCTTACGTCCGAGTAAGATTGCAATCCTATGCATGGCTAGCTGGGAGATCCTTGGTGCTGTAAGACTTCTTTCATAATAATAATAATAATAAGTTACCCGCCTCTCCCTCTGGATCAAGGCGGGGTCCAACACAAATACAAACACCATAAAATACATATAACTAATTAAAACATTTTAAACTAATACATTATTAAAAGCAGCACATTATTAAAAAGGCATCTTAAAATTCAACTGGGTAGGCCTGCCGGAAGAGATCAGTCTTTATAGCTTTCTTAAACTCCGGAAGACTGTTAAATTGACGAATCTCTCCCGGTAGGTCATTCCATAATCTGGGAGCAGCAGAAGAAAAGGTCCTCTGGGTACTAGTTGTCAGCCTTGTTTTTGTTGGCTGGAGTAAATTTTTCCCAGAGAGCCTGAGTGTGCAGGGCAGATTGTACGGGTCCTGCAGGTAGCTTGGACCCAAACCATGTAGGGCTTTAAACATTTTATACTTCGCCTGGAAACTAATTGGCAGCCAGTGAAGAGATTTTAGAACTGGTGTGATGTGGTCCCCCACTCGGTGAACCAGTGACCAACCTGGCTGCCATATTTTGAACTAGTTGACGTTTCCGGACTAGGCACAAAGGTAGCCCTATATAGAGCGCATTGCAGAAGTCGAGCCTCGAAGTTACCAGCGTATGCACAACCGTCTTTAGGTCTTCTAACTCCAGGAAGGGGCGCAGCGGGCGTATCAGCCGAAGCGGATAGTAGGCACTCCTGGCCGTCGCATCTATCTGGGCTATCATTTGGAGCGACGGATCCAGAAGCACCCCCGAGCTGCAAACACAGTCTTTCAAGGGGAGTGTAACCCCATCCAGAACCGGTTGACACACCTCCAAACCCAGGTTGCGGCCTCTGACAGCGAGCCCCTCCATCTTGTCTGGATTTAGCTTCAGTTTGCTTTTCCTCCAGCCCATGACCGCCTCTAAGCATTCATTCCGAGGAGACACGCTACCCTTAGCTGACGCTGTTGTCGAAGGCACAGAGAAATATATTTGGGTGTCATCAGCATACTGATAGCACCCCGCCCCATGCCTCCAGATGATCTCTCCCAGCGGTTTCATGTAAATATTAAATAGCACTGGGGAAAGGATGGCATCTTGTCATCACCAACTGATCCATCACAACCCTCTGATTTCCATCTCCCTTCATTTCCACTCTCTATTTTTTTGCGTTTCACATACAAAACACCCCAACGCTGAACGTTGGTGATCAAAGCCCTTCTGCCTTCAACCATGCCTTGCCCATGTGCTGGACTACAACATCCACCATGGCTGGGGATGATGGAAGCTGCAGCCCACACATCTGGAAGCTGCCCAGGTGGCCTGATCTCGACTTGGACAGGAAAGAAACATACACACCAGCTCTGCTTAGATATGTCAGCTCTTTGTTTTGAGTGTGTGTGTGTGTGTATGTGTGTAGGCGTGCATAGAGTTTATTTTAAAAGAAATGGCTCTGTTAATGACTAACCAGGCAAACAAATCCTGGCCCGGAATCGTAAATTTATAAAGCCTTTGGAATCAAGGCGATTCTCAACGCTCTCTCACAAATGCCACAAACCCAGCCGAAGTTCATACAAAGTGTCGCTGGTGAGCTTCTTTCGGCTTGACCTCAAATCAAATTTCCCCTCCAATAAATTGTATTTCTTTTCTTTTTTCACACAAACTAACTGAGACATTTTCTGCCTTAGACACGTGAAGGCAAGGGGAGACAAACGGGAAAAAGGAACACGGAAAAGTTCAGGAGAAAATACCCCCAGATTTTCCAATCTCTGGAAATATTTCCCCCTAATTTGTCTGTTTCCCCCCCCTGCCAGACCTTCACATCTCTTCTGCGGCTTCTGGAATTTCAGCAGACACTGCCCGCACGCTTGGAAATACATTTGTGAGTTAACACAGAGAAACAAAGTCCCCTCCCTGCATCTAGAAAGCTAACACATTAGGGAGGAAGTGTCCAGCTTAAAAACAACAACAGCTTGATGTGCTAGATTTTTAAAAGCAGGGTGCTCTTTGGGGGGAAATGTTTTAAAAAGGACCTCTCCCACTTGAAATATCCAGCTTCGTAATTTTGTTAAATGCACAGTTTATGCTCACTAGGGATTCCTAGCATCCCCATTTGACAGAAGGGAGAAACCGATTTCAGAAAGTGTTTTTTCTGAAATTGTCAGAGGCGGGACTTGAACTCGTGTTTCAGAGTTCCCACTTTGTATCCACATTGTCCTTCTAAGCACTACGGGTCGATTCAGACACCAAACTACTGTTAAGGAAAAGGAAAGCCAGCATAGCGCAGGGGTGTTGAATCTTTTTCAGCAGGGGGCCACATTCCAGTGGTGGGCGGAGTCAAAGAAAAGGGGGTGGCGTCAAAAAGACGAACATATTTTTGCTTAAAGCTCTTAAGGGCAGGAACTAAACCTTTAGAAAGGCATTTCCACCTTACAGAATGGGGAAAAAACAGCCCCTATGATATAACAAAGTGTCAGAATGGACTGACAGAATTGACTGCGATCTGCCGACCGAACAGAATTGGAAACTGTGGTTTGACGCCAGCTTGCAAACCGTGATTTCAGCTAACGACGGCTACCCTGCAACGACCAATTGGATAGGACATTTTTCCAGCTGCTGCTCTGTCTCTGGAGAGCATGAAAACAGCAGCGCTGAGCAGATGGAAGATGACAGGAGAGAAGCAACTAGAAACCGTGGTTTGCTTCTTCATTTGGAAGCCCGTTTGGATCAGACGGAGGGTCTATCTAGTTCAGCACTGTTTGCACAGTGGCCAACCAGCTGTTAGCCAGTGACTAACAAAGCAGGACATGGTGCAATAGCACACTCCCACCCATGTTCCCCAGCAACTGGTACACACAGGCTTACTGCCTCGGATACTTGGTTTGGGTTCTAAACAGCGGTTAGAGCAAACCATGGTTTGGTGTGACGCAATGGATGATTGGAACTCTGAATGAGACCATTCCCATCCCTTAATTCGAATAGTTTTGAACACCCAGTTTTTCTAAAAAAAAAAAAAACAATAAAAAGGGGAACATGGCAGCAAGATTAGGAAACAGAGACACTGGGTCATGCCTGCATTTTGCCAGTGGGGGTGCGAAAGGCACGTGACTGCAACACCCAGCATGACAGGAACTTCCTGCGCAAACGTCTCCGTGGGTGTCTCAGCCCCGGAACCCGAGTGTGCAAGGGTCCGTCGATTTAAAAAACCCAGGCACAAGAAGGCACTTGTTTTAAAAGAGGAAAGGGAGGAAGTGGAAGTGAAACTGGTAAAGGATTCCTGGCACGCCGACATCCTTTTGCACACACACACACACGTGGCGTAGCAGTTAGAAAGTTGGACTGAAATTGGACTTCTAGTGCCTTCTGGGCCTTGAAGCTCACTGGGAGACTTTGGGCCAGCCCTTGACTCTCAGCCTAACCTACCTCACAGGGTTGTTGTGAGAATCAAACAGAGAAAAGAGTGACCTTTCTTGCAAGTGTGGGGGGGGAAACCAGGCTGGATATTACCGCTACTATTTATTATTACATTAACAATAAACAACACGGACATTTGTGCACAAACCTTAATTGTTTCCCTCACTCTTAAGGGGCTTCGCTTCCCGCACACTTTTCAGCACACACCTGCTTTCCTCTGAGAACATGAGTTGCAGAACATGAGTTGAAAACCCCACAATTTGTATGTCATCTGAGCATTATAGAGGGGTAGGCGACCCATAGCACTCCAGATGTTTTGGACTTTCACTCTCTCAATCCCTGACCGTTGGCCATGCCAGCTGGGGCTGATGGGATTTGGAGTCCAAACCATCGGCCCAGCACACAAAGGGCTGTGGTCGGCTCACCCCTCGCAAATGTACGGTCTCTGCACAAATGCACACGGTGTGGGACTCATGTTGGCCTACCTTACAGGGCTGTAAAGACGGGATTAAAACATCTGGTCAAACACACACGCACACCTCTCACCACTTTATGTCGCAGGGCATGCCTTCCTTCATACTTGCTCACTTATTGATTTATTTAGGGTGCAATCCTATGCATGTTTAGGCAGAAAAAAAGGTATTTTGTAACCTGGTCCTCAGCCGCCCCCAAAACCCAGCTCCTGGACCTCTTTCCACTCAGTCAGTGAAACAAGACAAGTCTCTATCCTGCCAGCTTACTAAAAAAAAGAAAAAGAAAAAAAGTACACAACACACAAGGAAAGAGCGATGGGGATGGAAAAGGAAAAATGTCTGTCCCAAGCACCCACACCATTGCACACCCAGCCCGGTCCAGGAGTCTTTCCCCCCTCCTTCGCACAAGTCGTTGTCACATACTACCTGCCTCCCCGCCCCGGTGCCTAGCACCCCCCCATCTCTTCTTCTCAGGCACAGCCCTTGCACAACAGGTTCGCATCCAGTTACACAAGCACCCCCCCAAACACACACACACACCCTTGCTCTCCACTTGGCTTCACACCTATGCTAGCTTTATCTTAAAAACAAGAACTCACTAACTCACTCCTCTCTCTCTCTCTCTCTCTCTCTCTCTCACACACACACACACACACACACACACTTTCTCTCTCATATAGTATCATACACACACATTCCTTCTCTTTCTCTGTCTCTCTCTCTCTCACACACACAAAGTTTGGGACCCCCCCAACACATCCCAAGCATTCACGCCTTCTGTGGCACACCCTTGCTTTATCCTAGGGGGTACCCTTTCCCCCCAGACCCGCTGTTTGGGACTCCAACTCCCATAATCCTCGGTCGCTGGCCCTGCTGTTTGAGGCGGATGGGCATTGAAGTCCAAAAGATGTGAAAGGCAACACAACCACACTCCCCTTCCCCGGGCCTTGCACCCCCGGCTTGCACACTCTTTGCACACCCCGCACGCACCTTCAGGTTGACCGCGGGCACCTCCATGCTCGCGCCAAGAACCTGGCGCTCGAGCAGAGCGTTCACACGGACGGACAGACGCCCACTCCGCTCCGGAGCCTCTGGGTTCCTCCTTCCTCTCCTTCTTTTCAGGCCCGTCCCCGCCCCGTCCAAGCCCTGCCCGGACCCGTGACTCCCTCCCCGGGCAGAGACCCGAGACTCCTCCTCCGGGAATGGAGCCGGAGCGAAGCCCCGGCGGCTCCAGCAGGAAGCGGAGCCGATCCGGAGTGGCGCCGCTTGGGGGAAAACCCGGCGCCCAGGCGGCTGGATCGGGCTGAGCGTTGCCATTGAGCATGCACAGAGAAGTGCGGATTGCAGGGCAAAAAACTAAACAAAAAAACCGCTTCTAAAGAGGATGGAGGAGACTCTCCTTCCTTGACTCTTTAAATATTTTACTTTTCTTTCTTTCTTTCACTTTTTAAACGTGACTTTATATGTTCTCACAATATCCTGCTTTTTGCCTCTTTTTTTTTTTATCCTCACAACACCCCTGTGAGGTAGGTCAGGCAGCTGAGAGTCCGCGACTGGCCCAAAGTCGTCCGTCCGCTGCGGCTATTGGGCGGTATAAAAATGTAATCAATCAATCAATAAAATAACTAAATGGCTTAGATAAGGCTGCAATCCTTACACAGGAGTAAGCCCCTTTGAACTCAGGGAAGGCTGACTTCCAGGACTCAAGAACTAGCGAGATGATGCAGTGGTTAGAAACAGCGCCCCTCTCTATGGCAGCCTCCAGATGTTTTGGACTTCAAGTCCCATCAGCCCCAGCCAACAGTACTGAGGGATAATGGGAGTTGTAGTCCAACCCCCCCTGGAGGGCAATAGGCTTGGGTACAATGTCCAGCGAGGATTGGGGAAACAAATTCAAACCTTCCCTCCAGCTCAGCCGTGAGGCTCCCCGAGTGCCGCTCTCCGGCTGGCCTACCTCGCAGGACGGTTGTGAAGATAGAAAATAAACAAACCGGTGCACGCGGCGTCGAACGCCTTGGAGGAAAAGTGGAGCGAACTAAACGCAACGAACTGAAATATCTGTCTATGAAAAGGACTTTTGGGAAGCCCCACCCTTTCATCTTGACAAATACGTCTCTTGCCGTGAGACTCTTGATATACAACAAGAAAGAACTCTATTCTGTGCCTGACCTTTTCAACAATATGCCCTCCAGACATGACAATTAGAACTCCCATCATCCCCAAGTATGCTGGCGGGGGCTGAGGGGAGTTGTAGTGCAAAACATCTGGAACACACTCCTTTTGCCCACTGCTGCTTGATCTGGGTCAACAGCTGGCAGTGAGAATGGCATCAATTTGCACTCAGGACCGAATCCTTTCTGTAGATTTGTGTGTGTGTGTGTGTTTTTAAAAAATATTATTACATTTATATCTCGTCTTTTTTCCTCTTGTAAGGAACCAAAGGCGGCTTACCTAGACCACCTCCTCTCCACGTGATCATCACAACAACCCTGCGAGGTCGTTTAGGCTAAGAGTGAGTGAGTGGCCCAAACCCACCCAGTGGGTTTCCATGGCCCAGCGGGGACTAGAACCCGGATCTTCTGAATCCCATTCCGACACTCTAACCACTGCACCACACTGTTAAGCCTTCGCTTGCTTTCCTCCCCTTGCCGGAAACCTGCAGCTGCGTAGCGGCTTCCATTTTCGAAAGGCACCCCAGAGTCCCCTTTGCCCTCGAATAACGGGCTCAAGTTAAAGGAAGCCAGATTCCAGCTGGACATCAGGAAAAACTTCCTGACTGTTAGAGCAGTACGACAATGGAATCAGTTACCTAGGGAGGTGGTGGGCTCTCCCACCCTAGAGGCCTTCAAGAGGCAGCTGGACAAGCATCTGTCAGGGATGCTTTAGGGTGGATTCCTGCATTGAGCAGGGGGTTGGACTCGATGGCCTTGTAGGCCCCTTCCAACTCTGCTATTCTATGATTCTATGATTCCATGCCAGTTTCCGCAGCGAGCAAATTTCTCCTCCCCCACGTGCCCACCCAGCCTCAAACAGCTACATGATCTGCATGTGTTCTGCACATCGCCTCCCCGCGTGTGGCGGCCAGCGGCCTTGTGACACCTTCCCACGCCGCCTATTTCGGCAGGCGCGATAAGACAGGACGCAGGGAGCCCTGCGGAGACGATAAACAGCCCAAATTACGAACAGGGCAGGAGCGTCCTTTTTGTGTAGAGATAAGGAGCCCTTTGGAACAGGAAGAGACGAAGCCCCGGAGCTGCCCTGCGTGCGAGAATTCCCAGGCTGCGTTCTCCAGGTAGCAGTGAGACAGACTTTAGACCGGAACCACTGGAGAGCTAGTGTGAGCCGGTGTCAACAAAACTGAAACAGAGGGTCGGGCCTCATAACACAGCAAACGTGTATGGGGGGCGGGGACATTTTTCACCCCCAGGCTAGATCTACACTACTGCTTTATAGCAGTATTGAAGCGTACTGATAACTGTTGGGGCACAGGATCCGTTCCATGTTCAATGTAATATCCTGCTTTTTATTCCACATTCGTAATGTTTTGGCACAAGCTGTGGATCTGGACCCACTCTCTCTCTCTCTCTCTCTCTCTCTCTCTCTCTGTGTGTGTGTGTGTGTGTGTGTGTGTGTGTGTGTGTGTGTGTGTGCGTTCCAGTGGTGGGTGGGATCGAAGGCTAAAAGGGGCGTGAACAAAGACCTGAAAGACCCGCCTATTTTAGCTTCAACCTCTTCCTGCCAATAGCCTTGGGAGACGTGTTTCACGCTTGCAGAACCGGGGGGGGGGGGGGAAACACACTAAAGCTGGAAAATCCCCAAGGATCCCCTGGTGAAAGGGGGTGTGGCCAAGAAAAGGGCGTGGCCTTTGCAGGATCCTGCAGAAATAAATTCGGATGCCAGGAGGGCTGGATTTGGCCTGCCGCCCATTTATAATGCAAGATCCTAACTTCAACGCTGGTTTGATGGCTGCCTTATACGGAGTCAGGCCCTGGGTCCATCTAGCCTAGTATTGTCGACACTGACCGGCAGCTGTGGTTCTCCAGGCAGGAGTTTTTACAGCCCTACGTGCCAGGGATCGAACCCAGAGCCTTGTGCATGCAAAACAGGGGCTCTACCTGCTGACTTACGTCCTCCTCCACATAAAGAACCGGACTGACCCTCTGTTTTCACTCCGGCGTAATCTTAATTACAAACTTCACTGATTCGCGACACCTGAATTTTGTTTATTCGTGGGCTTACTGTTTCTTGGAACTCGGAGATGCCATTTTGGGGGTGAGAGTGGGGAAATGTCGCTTTCATCCCAGCTATTGCCAACATCCAAATTGCGGCCTTGAGAAATCCTTACGCTGCTGTCTCCCTCACCAGACGGTTAAAGTGCAATCTGTGTCAGACTCTGCTTCGCTGTAGCTTCGCTGCTTTTAACGAATTTCGGGGCTGTTTTTAAAGAATTTGCCGGGGCTAAAAACGCAAGTCAGAAGCATTTACGAAAACACCAGGGTCTCGTGGCACTTGAAGGGCAAACAAATCTATTCTAGCACAACCTTTCGCTGACAGCCAGCACGTCCGCAAAAGCTTGAAACGGTCACGAAATGGAGATCGCCACTCGCCCGTAGAGTACTTCTGTCCGTAGGGCAGGTATGGAATGATCACAAACATTCTGTGGGTCGACTCAAGTCACGGAATGCAAGGTCAGTTTTGGCTGGGGGGCGGGGAGTGAAGTTGGCAAAATTGTCTTGGAGTGCAGAGCAGCTTAGACGGACAAGGAAGCAGATGGCGTGACGCTCAGGCAGGCTTTTAAATACTAATACTAATAACGACAAGCAGGAAAAGAAGCGGAGAGGCGGTTGTGTGAAGGATAGCTATCTCTTTATTTACATCTCATCAAAATAGAAACATGCAAGCACATCATGGCATTCTCACTAAGGAGTCACAGGAGCTGCCCCCGTTCCCTTGTTATCGGGAACATTTTTCCGTCGGGAAAATAACCCTCCCCCCACCAAAATAATAATAATAATAATAATAATCCTAAAGTGACGATGATAAATAACTGAGAATCGAAGGAGCTAACCAAATGGATGAGCTGCTGGAAATTGGCCACAGACAATTCCTAGATCCCAGCACAGATGATTCCCTGGTAAATGAAGCTTGTGCATTTGGCTCCTGAGCGAAGACTCAAGTTCCTAGACCTCATGGAGATAAGCTTGACAACGAACAAGCAGGCGATACCGGGCGAAGGGATCGGGCGGGGCTTGTAGAGTGCTCTGCAAAACTCTTTATCCCTTCCCCGTGGGGAGCAGAAGCAAATTAATATATGCAAATGAATGCAGAATATGGAAAGGAAGCAAAAAAATCAGAGAGAACGGGCAACGTTTGCTCACCGCACCTCTGAGTGGTTTACTGCTTAGGTCTTGTCAGGTTGCAAATCGAGTGACACTAAGATTAGAGGTCTGCCACATTTCGGGGTGTCTTTGGAGCATTCAATCACGCCCCGAGAAGGCTGTCATCAACGCGGCAGCACACCAAAAGCAGGGACTCACAAAGAGAGACAGAAGGCAACCTCCTTGGACTGTGGGTAATTCTTAATTCTTTTCCATGAGGGGGGTTGAAACTCTTTCAGATCAAGGGACGAATTAAATCTCATAGAATCATAGAATAGTAGAGTTGGAAGGGGCCTATGAGGCCATCGAGTCCAACCCCCTGCTCAATGCTTTCAGGGGCCGGATTCCAGGGGTGGGCGGGACGGATGGAAAAGGGGGCGTGGCCGATGGAAAAGGGGGCGTGGCCAAAAGACCCAACATCTGAGCCCATTTTAGCTCCAAGCTCTTCCTAACCATCACTAAGCCTTAGGAGACGCAGTTCAACCATTTAAGATGGGGGGGGGGGGGAAACTGGCACAAAAGCCATGAAGCGATTGATGGTTGGGTAAAGGGGGCGGGGCCTAGATAAGGAGGCGGGGCCGCCTAGAGGGCAAGATTTGGCCCACGGGCCTGACGTTGGACACCCTAGCATGCCAAACTATAAAAATAAAACCTTTTAAAAGCATAAGGCTGTATTGTTGCCTCCGGTTTTAAATTTGAACATTTGCTCCAGATTCACGTTGGCTTGATCTCGGCTCAACCGGCAGCATCTGGGCCATTTCGCCACTAGTTATCAATGAACGCTTCCGACTTCCGGAGCCAGGCAAGAAGAAAGCGTCTCCGGCAAGTGCCCTCCTAGACGTTGATAAACGATCCTTGATCTCCGTCGGCGGACTCGGGTTCGACGCAGCGGCCTTTCCGTCGGATCACTCTCCGGTTGCGGTGGAATTTGGCGTAGCAGCGTAAGCCTGAAATGGGAAGAGAGAAATTCCGCACGGTGACCGGGGCTCTGGGGGGAAAGAAGAAGCCAATTCCCGACGAGGAGAGCAGGCCGCTTGGAACAGCGAGCGGAGCCTCGCCCCTCTGGGTCCGTGCCTCTCACACGTCCGCAGCCTCGACCTTCCGCCGCTTACCTTCTGCGCACATGCAGTCGTCGTAACACTTGTTGTTGAGGCCGCGATTGTGGGGCTTGCAGAGGTGTTCGCGCAAGTCACAGCAACATCCTGCTGACGCAAGAAAGGAGCTGTTAATGAATAGTACCCAGGAATGTGGCTCATGAACCACCTCGGTATCTCCCATACCAAAGACCAGTTGGACGGGAGAAGAGTCCAGCAGGTTGTTTAGAGAGAGACAAGAGATGAAGCAGAACGATTCCACCAGCCCTGCTGAAAAAGTGCTTAATTTTTTCCTCTTCCCTCCCCATCCCTTCTTCCTCGTGTGCCGTGACTTTTTCGATTGTAAACCTATAGGGTCAGGGGCGGCGTTGTTTCACCGATTGTAGGAATGCTGCTCCGGCTGAGGAGCAAGATAAAGATCCTTTAAATAAATAAAAGAGAAATCTGCGCTCTCTCCAAGGCAGCTCCCACAAATGTGCTCTCATCTGCCCCTTCCTCCAACACTAGTCCTCATGAAAAGCAATGCCCACCTGGCAGGCAATCCAGGTGATGGTCACACGGCTCTCCTTCTTCGGGCGTCGTTTCGTTGCTGTGGTTCTTACTGCGCCGTTTCTCTGGGGAGAAGGAGGAGGAGAAAGTGAGAAGGGGCGAGAGAGAGGGAGGGAGGGGGAGACAGAAAGAAACCCCCAACGCTAATATAAAATAGGGAGGGGGGAAGTCTCCATATCCACGTTCTCTACAACATGCATAAGCTTGTCTGTGTCTTATGTAAGGACATCGGAAGCTGCCTTATACCAGGACTACAATGCCCACCGTCCCCAGCCAGCAATGGGTGTTGTCATCCAATGCTCTTAGAACTCACAGGTTGCGGGAGGTGGATCTATTTAGTTATTAGGATTTATTATGAACAGTTATATGATGCCTCATTTGCTAAGAAGCCATCTAGGCTGTGCCGGGAATTGTCTTTTCCAGGGGTGTCAAATGTCAGCCCCCTAGGTGGAACCCAGAGGGATTGGAGTGGAAATCTGGCTTGATGGCTCCACCCACTTCCCATGGCCCCACCCCTTCCCCCCCAAACAGAGCTGGTGCTTTTTTTTGGCTTTTGCGTCACTTCCCCCTCTATTCTAGAAGGTTGAAATACCTCTCCAAAGACTTAGTTACTGGTAGTAAAAGCTTTAAGCTAAAATATGCTGTGTTTTTGACTCCGCCACTTTTGCCTTAGCCCCGCCCACCACAGGGGGTGCAGCCCCCAAGACCCCCAAATGGAATCTGGCCCTATGGTCTGAAAGAGGTTCAACACCCCTGGTCTACTCTGCCGGTTGAGCTGAGAGGGAGGCCATTCCATGAGCCCCGTTATAAGGCTACTTTTTTTTTTCCTCTTCCCTCCCTATCGCTTTTCCTTGTGTGTCGTGTCTCTTTTGGCTGTGGAGTGGGCTTAATATACATTAAACAAATAGTCAGCAAATAAATGTTGCAGAGATCAAAACAACAGACACCTTTTCTCCGGGATGAAAGCCACATATCTGGACGTAGATCTTCGTAATCCGTCCAGTCGAAGAGAGTCATGTCGAGGGTGGGCATGACGTCGCCTTCTTGCCTGACCCGGAGCCGAGGGCGAGGAGACGTCACCTGGAGGGCCGGAGGCTCTTCGCTCGACGCCTTCGGCGTGAAGCCGAGGAGTAGGGGCGGATCCGAGCCAGCAGAAGACCCTTCGGTGTGAAGAGGCTGAAACTGCTCCTCAAAGTTTTCGGGCTTCTTAATCAGCGCGCTCGGCCCTGGGTCAGAGCCTTTTCCTGCAAGAGAGAAAAAAAATCATAAGATAAGTCCTGCTAGATGAGACTGGGGGCATTTAAAAGATTCATGGCCGTCAAACCCAAATCTGCATACAATTTGCACACGTGCAAATGAAAGAAAAATTACTAGGGCTTATTTGAATTTCACGCCATCAAAAGCGGCCGATCAAATCATGTCTTATAAAATGAATTCTTCCATTTTTTAAACCTTGTCCTAGGTCATCCCAAACCAAGGGAAGCACTTGGACTTTTTTTATTAGCAGGGACTGTGACATCATCTGCCACCCCCCACCCCTCCTCAGACTTCCTGCTCCCTCGGAGCTGAGCTGCAATCCTCACAGTGGTTGGACAAGAAATGGATTTTCCCAGCAACGCTACAATTCTCCCCGCTGTTATGCAGAGTATTTTGGCGGGCGGATTGGTCTTGAATGGACAGTGAAGACCTGTTAGCGTTACCCTCCCAAAAAAAAACCTGCTCCTGGGGGAGATAAAAGTGCTAAAACTGGTTTGCTGACATGGATTAAATCCACTCTCTGGGGGGCTCTGTGTGGACGCTACACGACTGTTCACGGCTAAACGTGTTCAAATAGCGTAGAAAGTGCTGGTCCCAGGGCCGTGGGCGCTAACCACCCTCCGCCCTGGGTGGTACCTCGGTGCTGTTTCAACCTCTCCCTGCGGCTGTGTCGCCGGTGCTCCCGGTTCTTCCCCCTCGCCGATCCAGGGGCGTGGTTCACCTGCTCGGGATATGGGAACTCAAACCCCAGGAAGACGTCTTTCTGCCGGAGGCTGGCGGGCCGCTCCATCGATCCAGGCTCTTCCCCCAAAGCGGACCAACTCAGGCGCCGCGGAGCGCCCCCTTCCCCGGAGCCTCGGGCCCTGGACGGCATGCCGTGGAGAGATCGTTCACGCTTGCTGAGGCCGTGCCTGCGGTGGTGAGTCACGGCCCGTGGCTGATGCGCCCAGAGATCCCCGCTAGGAAAGCTGTTGCCAATCTCGGGGAGGGTGGAGGCTGTGGTGGGCCCTGGGTCGAGGGAGTCCATAGGGCTGGCGGTCAGGAGGCAGAAGAGAAAGATGGTGGAGAACGTGGCGGGGATGCAGCAGGCCATGTTCCTGGCTGACATGCTTCACCTGTAATGGAAGAACCATGAACATCCAGGTCAGAGAGAAGTTTCCTAGAGAGACCCTTTGGCCAGCCATATTCCAGAAGCCATGTTTTATCAGTAATGGAAGAACCATGGACATCTAGATCAGAGAGTCGTTTCCTAGAGAGACCCTTTGGCCAGCCATATTCCAGAAGCCATGTCTTATCTGCGATGGAAGAACCATGGACATCCAGATCAGAGAGTCATTTCCTAGAGAGACCCTTTGGCCAGCCATATTCCAGAAGCCATGTTTTATCAGTAATGGAAGAACCATGGACATCTAGATCAGAGAGTCGTTTCCTAGAGAGACCCTTTGGCCAGCCATATTCCAGAAGCCATGTCTTATCTGCGATGGAAGAACCATGGACATCCAGGTCAGGGAGTCATTTCCTAGAGAGACCCTTTGGCCAGCCATATTCCAGAAGCCATGTCTTATCTGCAATGTAAGAACCATGGACATCCAGATCAGAGAGTCGTTTCCTAGAGAGACCCTTTGGCTAGCCATATTCCAGAAACCATGTTTTATCAGCAGTGGAAGAACCATGAACATTCGGGGTCAGAGAGCAGTTTTCCTAGAGAGATCCTTTGGCGAATATCCAACCGCTATTGAGTGGTATAAAAATGCAATAAATAAATAAACAATAAAGAGATAGACAATTGGTCCATCCAGCCCAGAAAATGTTCTAACTGGCAACAACCCCTCAACTCCCCAGATGAAGGTCCTTCCGAATTAGGATAGCAAAATCTGCTTAATTTTGGTTTCTCTCAGTTCCTCATCTTCCCATCTTAAGTTTGGTTTGCACTCAACGTTGAGAATTTCCCCCAATCTCAAGTTTGGTTCATCCCGAACTTTAATCATCGTCATCGTAAAATAAGTTAAGTAAAGGAAGCCCACACACTGAGACACTTCCTGCGCTCAGCTTGGTTTCACACATCCAAGGAATATGTGCAAAGCTTGTCACCCAAGAGGGTTTCACATGCAAATGAAGGTCATTAATCAACGGTGGCGTCTCCCTGTGATAGGGGGCCTGCCCCGACTGCCTGTCATGCGTTGCGCATGCCAGCTGTTGCGCAAAAGCCGTTTTATGCCAGGCTTGGTTGGCATTTGAGGGCTTTTCTCCGCCTCACAGCTGGTTCGCCTTTGATGGAAAACTTCAGGAAGCAGGAAGAGCAGGGCGCAGATGGCCAACTTTCAAAACTGGCAGGTGGCTGTGAATTTGCCCCCCTCCCTCACGTTTGAGCCAAACTTCATGGAACAGCCTCGCTCCTCCTTGGAAGTCAGATGCCTGGTTCTCCCTTAAATGGTAAGCCCAGGCCTGGACCGTACCGCTTCAAACCTAAAGCAGAGGATCCCATGATGGAACGCTCCTTCAAACAACATTTGCCAAAATTCCTTGCCGTTGGAAAGCTAGCAATTCCCCCAAGTTGCTAGATTTCCCACCTGCGAGGCTAACGATTGTATCCCCCGATTGTGTCCGTGCACATCCTGGCTGTGATTCCCACCTGTTCCTCTCGGGTGCTAGCAGAGGGGAGCCTTGGTGTAAATATAAGATTGCCAGTTGTCAGGGCTGGGCCTGATGTTTTATGGCAGAGGTGGGAACCTCAGCCCCGGGGGGCTCAAAGCTGCCCTTCCTGGGTTCCTAAAATGGCCACGCCCCCTGTCCCTGCTTCCCCGCCCCCCAAACTGCCAGCCGTTCCCGGCTTTTGCACGTTTCGCCCCCTTCTGAAACGTTGAAATACTTCCCCGAAAGTTCCATTACTAGCAGTAAGAGCACTAAGCTACGATAGGCTATTTGCATGGTTGACTCCGCCCCATTTGAATTTGGCCATGCCCACCCTGGAATACTGCCCCCTGGGGGAGCGTCTCTGAAATTGAATTTGGCCCTTGGGTTGAAGGAGTTTCCACACTCTACTTTCAGGTTTATTTTTTTTTTCTTTTGGGGGAAAGGAATAACATTCAGGACGAGGCGGCCAGAATTAAGAGCGTTTGGCTCGTGAGTTTTGGCGACTTGCTCCGCCCCCGCCCCAGAGGCTCCACCCCAAGTCACAGTCTCTGTTCTCATTGGGAACCGCCAAGCCACTCCCCATTCTACCAGGCTCCGCCCCACTCTCCCACGAACCGCCCTTTTGCTCCCGTCTCCACGCATAACCCGCAGCAACCTTTTGCAATCTTCAGGCCGCGTCCATTTCACAGGTGCGAGAAATGAAAGGCATTGGCGAAGGAAACACTCCTTTCCCTAATCAGGGATGTGTTTGAGGCTGACTGGAACAACAGGCAGCGGGAAGGGAAAGCCCTTTGTACATGCTCAAGGGTATAGTCTTCTTCCACTTCTGCCTCCACACACACACACACCCCACAACAGATTTGGGAGCAGAAAAGTATTTCTTTAATTTATAATCCACACACAAAGCATCTTCTAGGCGGAGAGGGAGCAGAGGGCATTGAACTAACAAAGCAGTTAGAAACTATTTTTTTTAAAAAATTAGGCAAATAGTGAAGTAACGGCATTATGAACGCAACGAACCAGGAGAGCAAACTGAAAGAGAAAACTGAAAGTTCATTCAGATAGGCAGTAATACATCAGTGTGGTGTAATGGTTAGAGCTTTGGACTGGGAGTCGGGAGATCCGGGTTCTAATCCCCATTCGGCCATGGAAACCCGCTGGGCGACTTTGGCCCAGTCACAAACTCTCAGCCCAGCCTGCCTCGCAGGGTTGTTGTTGTGAGGATAAAGTGGAGAGGAGGAGGATTATGCATGCCGCCTTGGGTCCCTTGGAGGAAAAACGGTGGGATATAAATGCAATAAATAAATAAGTCACAAAACTGCTTCGAATGAAAGAAAACGCTAACGTCAGCAGTCCTCGAAAGCCTGGGAAAAGAGAAACATTTGTGCACTGACTGAAACTGACGCTTCGCTAGTAACCTCTTCGCCCATCTCCCCTTTCTTCAGGGTCTGCTTCAATACCTAAGCAGCACCTCGCCAGACAGGATCACCTAGCAGCCTTCCTCAACCTGGGGCGCTCCAGATGTGTTGGACTGCATCTCCCAGAATGCCCCAGCCAGCTGGGGCATTCTGGGAGATGCAGTCCAACACATCTGGAGCGCCCCAGGTTGAGGAAGGCTGACCTACAGCATCGGACCGCATCCGACCCTGCCATTCCGTAATGGCATCGCCCCATTGGCAACTGGATTTTCCACAGGGACCCCTGCGCAAGCCGGGTTGCGGAACCGCCTGTGCATCACGCTCACACAACTCGTGTGCGCGACCGGTCGCGCAGTGTGGTTGTGCCCACGTCACGCGCAGCCGGAAAGATTCGCCCCTGAACGAATTTCCGCGAGGTTCGGCTACATTCTAGCAAAGCTGTTCGCTTCCGGGCGATTCGCGAAGCAAACCGGCATGCGTGCCAGCCGGGGAAACAGGTGCGCTTCCCTTCTGCCGTTGTCCGCTTCTCCCTCTTCATCCCAACGACACCTCGGGCACAGGAGAACACTCCCTAGGTGCTGGAGCTGGGAATGCGCTGAACAGATTTTTATCTTTTTAACCCAACGCAGTCCTTTTAACGTTTCCCAAACTGAAAAGAGGCCTTCACTGTTGCCGCGTGTGAGCGTCTCCCCCGCCCCACTCCGCGTGCATGTCAGGGGTGATGCGCGACGAAGCCCCGTCCCGCCCGGGCTAAAGAAACCCCCTGAATGGGACTTGGCAGGGGAACGCGGATGATGTATGAGGTTCTCGGAAGCGCACGGCGCCGGCCGCGCTGCACACACCAGCCGCCGTGCAGCGAGCGGGCCTCGGGAGCGGGGAGGCGGCATTGTGCGGATGAATGGCGTTCCTCCGTCCTGCTGAGCTGGCCTCCATCTGCTTTCTCCAGTCCCGAAGGGCAAACTTTTGCGCCGGGGCCTGGGAGAGGGAGGCGGACATGCTTCGGCGAATGTCTGTAACCCATGGAGTAAGTCGTTCCCTTCCAATTGCATCCTCCCCCACCTCTCCAGCTGTGGACTGCATAGATACACAAACTTCACAAGCAGAGCGTCCCCCCTTTCCCTTCTAAACAAAAAATCCCAGCCCCCTAGGGACTCATTTTGAAGCCTCTATTATCCCCAGCCTGCTTCCTGCGCATTCAGCCGGTTTTGTATAGCAGGTTTCTTCTTTGCCCGGACCGCTTTCGGTGCCAACTCTCCAGCTTCGTTCTTTAGAAGCGGCCCGCCGTGAGCTCACAATCCCGGCTCCTTTCCGGCGTGGCCCCTTCCCTGCTGAAACGTGCCCTCTTTTCTCTCTCCACCGATTTCCCAGCTCCGCCGGCCGGGTTCGAGGTACGCCCAGGTCGGGAGCGTTTACGGCTTTGTCCGTGGCCGTTTCAGATTCACGGACGGCGCTTTACGGAGGCCTTAAGTAGAAGCCGGCTCAGTCTGTGAGCCCTGAGCGCTGAGGTCACAGCTCAGTGCTGAGTCGTGAAAGGAAGGACAAAGAAAGGAATGCCTCTGAGCATGTGCGAAGTTTCCAGATCCATTCCGTTCTTGGTTGAGTTCTGGTATCAAAACAGGTCGGTGGACATGGGGATAATCCCTGATGAAAGGCCACACTTTGATGTTAATACCGTTCCTGCGTACATGAGGCAGGAAGAACTCTGAGCTACACTCACACCTCTTTTGCCTTCAGCCCCGCCCCTTTGCCTTTGGCTCCTCCCACCACTGGAATGCGGCCCCCGAGAGCTTCTAGATGGAATTCGGCCCTCGGAAGGGAAGAGGTTCCGCACCCCTGATCTATTTAATATAGGGATGTGCTCCGCTCCGATTAGGAGCGTAGAAGCAGTAGCGGATTGGCCTGCTCCGCCTTACCCAGAGGCGGAGTAGGAGCGGACCGCGGACCCCCTAGAAGCAAGGCGAAGAGAAGCGACCATTTTTCGGAGCTCCGAGTTCAGTCGGAGCGCTCCGGTCGCCATCTTGAAAACATTTCGCCATAGGATTGCATTGCGGCAAATAATCGCGCATAACTACGTTGTTTTTGAAGCTATCGTTCTGGAAATTCTTGTGCACAGAGAGTCGTGGATGGGGGTCATTTTGAGACCACTCTCACCTCTCTGCGTGCTGTGGTTCACGTGCAATATTTTTTTAAAAATCGGGTCAACCGCGGGGCTCAAACTGCGTTTCGGCTTTTCGCCCATAGGATTGCATTGAGGGAAAGAATCGGGGATAACTGGGGGGGGGTTTAAGCTATCGTTCTGAAAATTCTTGTGCACAGAGAGTCGTGGATGGGGGTCATTTTGAGACCACTCTCAACTTTCTGCGTGCTGTGGTTCACGTGCAATATTTTTTTAAAAATCGGGTCAACCGCAGGGCTCAAACGGCGTTTCGGCTTTTCGCCCATAGGATTGCATTGAGGGAAAGAATCGGGGATAACTGGGGGGGGGTTTAAGCTATCGTTCTGAAAATTCTTGTGCACAGAGAGTCGTGGATGGGGGTCATTTTGAGACCACTCTCAACTTTCTGCGTGCTGTGGTTCACGTGCAATATTTTTTTAAAAATCGGGGTTTGGGTTTTTTTTTTTTATTATTATTATTTTTTTGGAAGCGATGACAGGCACATTCAACTCCCAATCCTGATGAGAATTCATCTCCTCAGAAAGCATCCTCCTCCAATCCCAGCGTTGGAGGGGGGACTAAGGCAGACCCACCCTGAGAACTTTCTGTTTTGTGTCTCTTTGTGGGTTGGCGTTCGTGGAGGGAACACTTACTTAGCTAGTGCTCCTGCTTTGGAGATAGATTAATTTAATATAGGTTTAGTTTGGCGCGTGTGTGTGTTTGTTTGCTTCTTTCTGACTTGTAGCTTAGTTTGCCCTGTGTTTTCCCCTTACTTTGATTTAATATAAACTTTATTTTTGAATTTTGGAGTGTGTGGTTGGGTTGGTTGCCCCCCCCTTCCCTGTATTAAAGCCTGACTGTTCTGCTTTTGTGAAAGCTTTCTTTTGAAAGCATACACACACTTTTTGTCCCATTTCCCTACATTTATATTCTTAAACATATTTTATTATATTCTTTCACATAGTCCATTAGTATATATTCTCATACATATTATATTAGTATTCATATTTTGTTCTTCTTATAGTAGTGGTTGGTTCTTTTTCCCCCTCCCCTCTCTTAAATCCTGATTGTGTTTCCTTCTATCTTCTATATACCAAATATACCAAAAAAATTGGATTCTCTTTTTCTTCTCTGTGTAACTTCGACGGAGTGGGCTGCTTTTGTCAAGTTCAACAGGCAGCCACAGATTGAGCATTTTGGGGAAAGCATACGCACACCATTTCCCTATTCTTAAACATATTATTATTATATTCTTTGACATAGTCTTAGTAGTCTATTAGTATACATTCTCATACATATTAGTAGTAGTATTCATATTTTGTTCTTCTTATAGTAGTGGTTGTCCCATTTCTTGTCCCATTTCCCTACATTTATTAGTAATATTCTAAAACATATTATTATATTCTTGTAGATATTCTTAGTAGTATATTCTCATACATATTAGTAGTAGTATATTTTATTGTTCTTGTCCCATTTCCCTACATTTAAACATATTATATTCTTCTTATACATATTCTTAGTAGTACCTTATACATAGTATTAGTAGTATTAATATTTTGTTAGTCATCATGAAAAGAGAAAGCAGGCGTGCTGAAAGCAGCAAGGCTCAGTCTGCCAGCAGGGCTTCCTCTCCTCCTGTGAAACTCAAACGGGCAACTCCTTGGCTGACTGCTCCAAAACAGAAGCAGGACAAGCAGCAGGCAGAGCCACTCTCTTCTGCAACTTGTGCCCGGCGTTCTCTTTTTGAGGGTGGGAATGGGAAAAGTGCCCGTTTGCAAGAGGCACGTGGCAGCAGTGCCATTAGAGGAGGAGGAGTATCCCCAACTCCTTCATTCTCCTTTCAGCCCACGAGCCCGCTGATGGACCTAGACGAGGTCCTCAGCACAGTGGAGGGGGGGGAGGAGGAGGAGGCGGTGGGCCTCCAGGATGTGGGGGCTGAGGAGGAGCAGCAGCAGGCCGAGGCTCTCTCCCCAGTCTCATCCCACACCCCTGTTTCTGTGGCAACACCAGAGAGCTCAGGCGGGCAATTGGTGGTGTCACCACAGAAACGAAAGACAAGCATCGTGTGGGACCACTTTGAGTTGGGAGCGGATCCCCGCTTTGCTGTCTGTCGCCACTGCAAACTCAGCCTAAGCAGGGGTTCATCGACAGGGCATTATGGAACCAGCAGCATGAAGATGCATCTTCATAGGCAGCACCAGGCGATCTTGCTGGGGAAAGAGGCGGGCAAGGCGACTGGTTCCAGGGGAAAGCCGAAGGCTGCTGCTGGCACTGCCACTCTAAGCTCTCCATCTCCCATCCCCACAAGGGTTAGGCAGGCAACCCTGCAGGACATGGGGTGGGGGAAGTATTGACCCACAAGATGGCGTTTTCCAATGCCCACCCAGGGTGCTACTGTGTTGGGGCATCTGCCGGGACTGACTCCTCCCCAATACTAGATCTATGACATGTCACTCTGCCTGCCCCTCTGCTAGCCTGTCCTCCTCGGTGACCGACTCGCTGGGATGGTTTGCGTTTGCAATGCGTGACTAACTGCAATGCTGGCTTAGAAACCAGCCATCACTTCCTTGTGCCCCCAGAAATGCCCGCAGCCTGCCTGCCTGCCTGCCCGCCTCCCCCGGGGTGCTGCTGTGGTGGGGCATCTGCCAGGACTGACTCCTCGCCTACTCTGCCTGCCTCTCTGCCCGCCTGGTGCCTGGTTTGCTCCCAATCGTCCTCCTCTGTGCCCCTCAAGGCGTAACTGCTGGCTTAGAAAGAAACAACCAGCCATCTTTGCCTCACTTTGCGCCCACTTATGGGTTGGTTTGCTATGCGTTAGTGCTCAAGCCATCCTTGCGGCACTACAATGCATGCTGCCTGCCTGCTTTCCATTGATGGTGCTATATAAATAAATAATAATAATAATAATAATTCTCCCCTTCCCGCCTTGCAGCGATGGTGTATGTGTCTTGCTTTGACTAAGGGGAGAAGTCCTTCCTGCGCTCACTTAGACTTTATCAAATTCAATAATCCCTTTTTCAAATGTGCCAGAAGATTTAGGGTTATCTCGTGGCATGTTGGGATTGCCTTGGAACTGGCCCCATTGAGCTGTCTGCAATTGCAACTTTAAATCCCTGACATACTGGAGTGTTCAAATTTCAAAAGTTCCCCTAACATCAGGGGATGATGGGATTGCCTTGAAACTTGGTGTCCATGGGGACACATGGGTAAGCTGTCATGGGACCAAAGGATAGGTTTCTAACGTGCAAATTGACGTAGTTGTAGAATGGGACTTGATTTGGGGTGAGTTAAAAAGTTTAAGCCGCGCCAAAAATCAGGGGATGATGGGATTTGCTTGCAACTTGGCGTGCATGTGGACACATGGATAAGCTCTCCTGGTGCCGAGTTTGAGGTTTCTAACATGCAAATTGACGGAGCTATCCCAAGGGGTGTGAATGGGGTGCCCGATTTTCATAAATTCCCCAAAAATCAGGGGATGATGGGATTGCCTTGAAACTTGGCGTGCATGTGGACACGTGGATAAGCTATCATGGTGCTGAGTTTGAGGTTTCTAACGTGCAAATTGACGTAGTTGTAGAATGGGACAATTTGGGGTGAGTTAAGCCATGCCAAAAATCAGGGGATGATGGGATTTGCTTGCAACTTGGCGTGCATGTGGACACATGGATAAGCTCTCCTGGTGCCGAGTTTGAGGTTTCTAACATGCAAATTGACGGAGCTATCCCAAGGGGTGTGAATGGGGTGCCCGATTTTCATAAATTCCCCAAAAATCAGGGGATGATGGGATTGCCTTGAAACTTGGCGTGCATGTGGACACGTGGATAAGCTATCATGGTGCTGAGTTTGAGGTTTCTAACGTGCAAATTGACGGAGCTATCTAAAGGGGTGTGAATTAGGGTTATGGGAGGTGCGTTAGAGGGTAGAGCCGCGCCAAAAATCAGGGGATGATGGGATTTGCTTGCAACTTGGCGTGCATGTGGACACATGGATAAGCTGCCCTGGTGCCGAGTTTGAGGTTTGTAACATGCAAATTGACGGAGCTATCCCAAGGGGTGTGAATGGGGTGCCCGATTTTCAAAAATTCGCCAAAAATCAGGGGATGATGGGATTGCCTTGAAACTTGGCGTGTGTGTGTATACGCCCATGAGGTGTCATGGTGCCAAACGTGAGGTTTCTAACTTCAACGGAAAAAAAGTTGTTTACTTTTTTAGCTTTCAATGCAAGCCTATGGGGGGGCAAAAACGGAGCTCCGGATCCGATCCGGAGCTCCGGGCGGAGCGGAGCGGAAGTGGGCGGAGCGGGGGCGGGGCGGAGCGACCCGCTCCGAAAAATGGCGGATCTGCAAGTGAAGCGGAGCGGGGGGTCCGTGCACACCCCTAATTTAATACAGTGTCCAGATTGGCAGTTATCCGAAGACAGGTGCAAAATAGAGACTAAGGCAGGTGGGCATATGCTAAGAATTAAGGGACCTGGCGCCTCCGAGCACACGTTCCGCCCAGGAATTTGTGATCCAGACCAGAACGAAGATCATAAATCCTTCCACACACAGAAACCCACTCCTGGTTTTCCTCTGAGCGTCCTTTTTCAGCAACTTAGTTTAGGGGGAGAAAGGTTTCGAACTGCTGCCGTCGTGGGACAATTAGGACTCATGTTACACCGAGGGCCATGCTGATTAAGGGGCTGATGGGAGTTGCAGTCCAAACATCTGGACGGCATCAGGTTGGGGAAAGCTGGTCTCGGGTGCTAAAAGTCATTGCAGGACAACTTTGCCGGGATGGCATTCAGGATTTAATGGGCTCCCCTCATGACGAAAGCTAGCCTTTGCCATCCCAGAGCAAACTCTGGTCTCCCGCAGTAAATACCAGCCATCGCCACTTGCGGGCGACTTTCAGAGGACATAGTCACAGCTCGGAACTGCCTTGGCTAAATGGTCACCTTGTGGTGAGTTTGCCATGTCAAAACATAAAGACGATTAGGGGTGTGCACAGACCCCCCAATCCGCTTCGTGGCCCGATCCTCTTCGTGCCGCTCCACCCGTCTCCTGCTTGGCGGCAGCGGCAACGGCGCAAGATAAGCCAACCCCCCGCCCCCTTACCTGCATCCGTCATGGACTTCAATTGAGACCCCGGTTGAAGCCGGAAGAGGCCTCGGCCTTCACTTCCGCCTTCAACCGGGGCCGCAATTGAAGCCCGCGACAGACGCAGGTAAGCGTCCCTCCTCCCTGCTCCCTTACCTGGCACCATCGGCAGCGCCAGATGAGTCCCCCTCCTCCCCCCACTTACTTGCAGGCGAAGCTCCGGATTGAAGCGATCCTCTTCGCCTTGATCCGCAGCCCCCCTGACTCTCTTCGCCTCCGCCTTTTCCGGAGGCGAATTAGGCCGCCTCGCTCCTGCTTCTCTGAACCGAAGAGAAGCGGAGCACAGCCCTAAAGCCGATAGCTGGCTCGAGATGAAGAAAGCTAGGGGGACAGTCCAAGGGGGGGAGGAGGCAAGACCTAGCTACTGGGGCCCCCAGATGCCTAGTGGCTCAGCCACCCCCTATTTCCTCATTGACAGGGGAAGGAGACCCGACAGGCAAAGGCAGAAGATCAAATGGAGTCCAGCATAATCTTTCAGCCTGAGTGTTGAATTCCATTTCGAACATGCCCTTGCGGTAGGTGGCCCACCAGCGGATAATTTCCAGTGGGCTGCCTAGCCGTACCTGCTGATTGCTGGCCTAGGTGGCCCCTGGCCCAATCCAGCAAACGACGCTTATGTTCTTAAGCAACTTTCGTTAGTCCCTCGCTGCTAAGAGATTCGAAGCCTACGTTAGGGTGACCAACTATCAGGATTTCCCCGGATTTGTCCTGGTTTTTGTTCTTTCCATGGTGTCAGGGGGGATTTTCTATAATTTTCAATAATGTCCTGGAATGACACACCTTCCCCTTTAAGGCTGCCATTAGCATGGCAGGAGGGAATGACATGCTTTCTTGAGGCACATCATTCCCCCACCCCGAGCTCCAATTGAGCTCTTAAAGGGGAAAGTGGGTCATTCGTGGACATTATAGAAAAGGCCCCCATTGGAGTGGATGGTGGTGGTGCAGAATGAAATCCTTTCCCCTCCTCCACTCCAATCGGGTTCTTTAAGGTGGCGGGGGAATAACGTACTTTCTGCAGGACTCAGAAAGTTGCTTCCCCACACCCACACTAGGTGTCCTCTTTTTCGGTTTCCCAAATATGGTCACCCTAGCCTATGTGTGTTTTCGCTTTTCAAATCTAATCCCCGTGGGTGGATCGGGGGAAATCCTAGCCAAAAAAGAAAGCGAAATCAGTGCAACCACGTCAGACTGACATCTCCTGACCTCTACTCCAGAGCAGCCCCACTGAGGCGTCCGGCTGTCTGAATCTCGTCTCTGGGCAAAACGGTGCAAAAACTGGGGACGTTTCAATTGTGGAGCGTTTTCAACCGTCGGAGCGTGCAAAGAAACTCGCACTTGGGCCCAAAGTGCAGGATCCGTTGACTCACGGTGTAAAGAAAAGCGGGAGTTTTTAGAACACCCGCACCCACACATATATTTTCTTTTTCACGTTCAAAAATCCAAATTGGACAGGATTCGAGTGCATTTCGTTCTTAGCAGTTTTGAAGTGTGTGTGTGTGTGTGTGTGTGTGTGTGTGTGTGTGACCTGCAGGATTTTGAAACGGATGTGACTTTCAATGGAAATTTACTCCCCGTAGCTTCCTTCCTTCTCCACCCCCCCAAAAACCTCTCGGCAAGCCCTTTTAGGCGATATAGCCTGACTACAAAGGCGAGATAAAATTGCTACTCCAGCTGTCTCAGCAGGGAGAGAGACGCTGCGTTTCGTGCAATCTTGCCAGCGCAAGAGGCGAATAAAACGTACACATTCTGTGCCACGGAGAATAAGAAAAGGAAGACGTCCTGGATACATGGGTCTCCTGTAGTTCTCTCTTGCATGGGGTACTTTGCCCCACACAGCTGATCTATTGAGACACACACACACACACAATCAAGTCCTATCCGGTCTGAGAGAGCTTTTGAACAAAGTGTAGAAATCCGGTCATCCTATCCAAAATTATCCCTGGTCAGGTGAGGGAGAAATGAGATTCTCTCCTTATCCAAAAGCTCTGAATTGTGGCTTTGTCTCAATTTCCCAAGAGGTGTCTGTGTGTGTCCCTGAAGGAAAGGGTGGAGCAGATGTCTCCCAAGACATTTATTTTTTTTAGTTTAAAATGGTCGGTTTGGATTGGTGGATTCCTGTGTCTGCCCCCGATCCAGGGAGCAGTCACAGAGGAAGACTTCTATTTCGCATCAGGGCCTTTAATCTCCATCATTTTATGATGATGATTTTTTGTCACTCGGGAGGGCAGCGGCTTACAAAGGTCAATTTCATGTTACTTATCGTAACGCAGGTTCTGTTTCCCACTCCTTGAAATATCTCCTGCTTTTCGAACGTCCAAAGTTTAATTTATTTTAGTTGTGTCCACATGTATTTATTGACACCGTCTTTTATTGGCTTTATGAACTGCCCTGAAAGTTTGAGCGAACCAGAAAGGCAGGTCACAAACAAATCCAAAAAATCGATAGATCAAGTGGGAATATCCTTCAAACCAGTTTCAGGCACTCAAAACTTGCTAGACGTCTTAGCACAAATGGAGAGATGATGGCATGAAACAGAACAGAGAGGTAGATAAAGAAGAACTAGATATTTCTATGCATTCATTCGCCCACACTTTAAGGAAGTTTTGTGTTTTAAGGAAGTTTTGTGTTTTTGTTTTTCACCCCCATGCCTTGTCATTCTAACATATTTAGTTTATTTGACACGGGCAGATCATCCGAAAAGTCTTTTCAACATCATTTTAGAATATTTTATACCGTTGTTTTATACTTTGAATGGTTTTAATTTCTGTGAACCGCCCAGAGCGCTCCGGCTATTAGACGGTATAGAAATGCAATCAATCAATCAATCAATCAATCTTCACACACACACCCCCCAGTCCAAGGGATAAGGCAGGTTAGAAATTTAATCCTAGCCATCTATCTACCCACATTTCAATGGTAATTTCTGGACTTTCTTTTAAACACCTCCCATCATTCTAACATGTCTCGTTTATTTGACTGGGGACAGCGTTTGAACAGCGGCTTTAAATGTTATTTTGGAATAGTCACCCTCAGTCCAAGGGATACGGCAGGTCAGACATGTAGTCCTATCAGTACATGCGTTCACCCACTCTTCCTCCCCCCTCCTCCCCCCCTCCCAGCAAGTAAGTCTTGCTGAGTGCAACCAGGCCATACCTGGGCAAGGTGAGAAGGGCGCATTTGAGCTTACCTGCGTCCTGTCTAAGTCACCGGGAGGAAACCTGGCAGCTGGTCTATCGCGCACCAAAGGAGGAGGTGTCTGCGCCTCTTCCACCAAAAGCGATCTGCTGCCTAGCAGAGGGGAAAAAGAGGGGTGGGCTTTGAATCTCACCCCTCCTCAAGGAGAGGTAGTGGAGGCGGGTGGGATGGGGTGGTCGTGTGGAAGCTAAGCCTCCAGGCTCAGAGGGAAACAGTGCCAGAGCATGCTTGTCGTGGTAGAGGGGTGTGGTTTTGTCCCCCCCTTTTTTTAGGGTGGGTGGGGAGTAATAGATTATGAATTGCAAAGAAGGAAGGCGCGCTCCCATTGCCAGCGCGCCCCTGAGGGGCTGACGCTCTGTAGACAAAGGAGACAAAGGCAGCTGGTACTGAACTTCAGAGTATATAAAAAGCCTGCAATAAATGTGTATATATATATACACACACACACACACACGTGTGTGTGCGTGCGCCTCTGTGTAATCTCTCTCTCTCTCTCTCTGTGTGTGTGTGTCTATCTATATTTGTGTATACAGACTATCTTTTTGTGTGTATCTATCTATTAAAAAAGATAGACTCACACAGAGTTTATTAGGCTTTCTTTCTTCTATATACTTAAATATGCATCCATAGTGAACCCAGAGCCTTATATATATATATGTATATATATATATAGAGAGAGAGAGAGAGAGAGAGAGAGAGAGAGAGAGAGACAAAGTGGCATAACAGTAAAGTGTCAACTCTCTGTCTCTTTATATATTAAAAGTCTACAGTGAGACATTCTATATTTATTTTTCTTCCTTCCCAGGGAGATGGGCAATTTTGGGGAGAATTTATTAGTCGATCTTTCTTATATAGATTTAAATATGCATCCATTGTGAATCCAGAGCCTGAGAGAGAGAGAGAGAGAGAGAGAGGCATAACAGTAAAGTGTCAACTCTCTCTCTCTTTATATATTAAAAGTCGACAGTGAGACATTCTATATTATTTTTCTTCCGTCCCATGGAGATGGGCAGTTATGGGGAGAATTGCTTTGGAGCGGGGTGGGTCGCTCCTTTCCCTTCCCTCTTACCTCAGGGTGGGGGTCAGGTTCTCCCTCCCCTGCCTCCATCCTCCTCCTCACCTCTTCTTCCTGGTGGATTGTGGGAAACTCCCAAAGGTACCGCTGATGCTGAGAAGAGGGGCGTGGAAATGAAAGGTTACAATAGGATCAAGGGACCTATAGAGCAGGTCCAAGCGACCCCCCTGTTCCCCGCCCCCCACCCCAAGAGAATAGAGGGGGAGGGGGGAACTCCCACCTGGGTCCTTAGACTTTATTATTAATGGTTAAAACCTCTGATGGTTTCATTCGTTGCTAGTTCTTGGGTTGTTTTTCTTTCCCCCCAAATCCTTTTCAGCCCAATGTTTTGTGCTTTTAAAACGTTTCTAGGTTTTCCAACTTCTTTGGGTGTTTTATTGTGGAAGCTGCACTGAGGCTGTTTATAATCTATACCTTTATTAATATTACATAATAAATAATATAAATACATATTATTTGGTAGATGTTGATATCATGTGAGAAATTTAATAACATTTGTTTTGTTTATTTGATTTGCACCCCACCTTTCTATTTTAATGGCACACAAATTGAAATAGATTTTAAATAAAGCACATTAAAATACAATAAAAATATAATAGTTACAGAATAAAAAAAAACAGAACCACAGACCCATTTACAGGCCAAAGGATCTCTTGAATAAAGCGGTCTTGGCTGGTTTTGTATATTTATAAAAGGATATATAAAGGCAATGTAGAATTGTAAGTAAATAAACGTACATATATACATATAATAAAACCAAAATTCTTATTAGGTCAACCAAAAGGTCACAACTTTTTTCGCAAGATATTGCAGAATGGGGAGGGGGGAGGGAGTTGACTTTTACAAAATGAAGATTATAACATTTAGAAGTTGAAAGGTTTTTTCCCTCCCTTCTTTTTCTTTCTGCTTTTCATGGCATGGAAATAAAGTGTCTGGGAAATGGTGGGAGCAAAATCTGTGCACACCCAAGCTGTTAAAAGCAGTGGAGCAGCCACAGTAAAGTTGGCAACCGTCTCCATTCGCAACTGTTGTGGGTCGCCAAATTGACTGAGGGTTGCCAAATTCTTTTTGTGTGTCCTGTGCTTGTACCCTTTAATATTAGCTCGATGTGGATACATTCAGCATCTGAACAGTCTTTCCCCATAAAGCCTCTGTGCTATGAAGGACTCATCTTTCTTTGGCTAAGGTTACTGCTCAAAGCATAGCAGCAGGGCCAGGGGAAAGAGTTGGCAACCCCAAACCATGAGCAAGTGTGGAGTGAAAAATGTGTGCGTGTGGGTGTTGGTTTGTTATGTTCAATAAATAAAATTAACTATCATCATCATTATTATTGTTTACAAATATTGCTGTTTTTATTATTTATTGCACTTATATTAGGGTGACCATATGAAAATGAGGGCAGGGCTTCTGTATCTTTAACAGTTGCATATAAAATATAATTTCAGCAGGTGTCCTTTGTATATATGGAGAACCTGGTGAAATTCCCTCTTCATCACAAGTTAAAGCTGCAGGAGCTATACTAGAGTGACCAGATACAAAAGAGGGCAGGGCTCCTGCACCTTTACCTGTTGTGATGAAGGGGGGATTTCACCTACAAAGGACACCTGCTGAAATTCCCCTTTCTATGCCACAGTTAAGAGATACAGGAGCCCGGTCCTCCTTCCCATAGGGTCACTAATATAAATGCAATAAATAATAAAAACAGCAATATGTTTTTTTGGTTGTTGTTGTTGTTGGTTGTTGTTGTTGTTGTTGTTATTATTATTATTGGATTCAACTCCTCCGCCTCCTGTTGGGGAGCGACGCGCAGCTTTACGCACGCAGCGGCGCTGCAACCCTCTCCAGGCCCGGCGCTACGGTGATGGGCGGCGCGCCAGGCGCACCGGGCGCTAAGACCCGGGGCGAAGCGGAGGGCGAGGCGGGCACGTCAAACGGCCGCTCCTCCTCCGCCTCCGCCTCCACCGCCATCAGCCTTCCCTGCTTGGCCGGACGAGGCTGCTCGGGCTGCCGCCGCTTCCCCGTCGCGGTGCGCGCTGGACGGGCCAGGAGGCGCCGAGGCGCCCCGGAGAGGTGACCGGAGCCGGCGCAGAGGCGGCCCTGGGGCGCAGTTCGGAGGGAGGGGTGGGGGGGCTTGGCGGCCCCGATCCCACGCCTGCTTACTCGGGCGCAAGCGCCACCGCCTCCCAGGGCGCTTACTCCCGGGTAAAGGCGCGCCTTGCGTTTTGCTTCGGGAATCCATCGCAGCAAGCGCAGTCTTTTCCCCTTTACGCGCGTATTTTCTGCTTGTTTACTCTCAAGTCAACCCCACGGGGTTTACGGGGCTTTACACACCCCCCCTCCCCGAAGGAGATGTGTTGTAGGACTACCGCGGAGTCTGTAGGTGTTTGCTCCGAAGAAACCCTCGCTGAATTCAATGGGCTTACTCATTAGATGGGCTTACTTATTAGAATGTAAGCCTATGCGGCAGGGTTTTGCTATTTTATTGTTTTACTCTGTACAGCACCATGTGCACTGATGGTGCTATATAAATTGATGATGATAATAATAATAATAATAATAATAATAATAATAATAATAATAATAATAATAATCGCAAGTAAAGGCACACAGAGGATGGCACCATAGGATCGTGTGCACCCTTTAAGAACATCAGAAGAGCTCTGCTGGATCAGACCAAGGGTCCATCTAGTCCAGCACTCTGTTCACACAGCGGCCAACCAGCTGTCGACTAGGGATGAGAAAGCAGGACATGGTGCCACAGCACCCTCCCACCCATGTTCCCCAGCAACTGGGGCACATAGGCTTACTGCCTTGGACACTGGAGATAGCACACAACCATCAGGGCTGGTAGCCCTTGATAGCCTTCTCCTCCAGGAATTGATCCAGCCCCCTTTTAAAGCCATCCAAATTGGTGGCCATCTCTGAAGAAAGGCCCGCTGAATTCAATTGGGGGTTACTCCAGAATAAGTGACCAGATACAAAATACAGCGTGGTGGGGCCTGAGTCTACTTACTCTTCCCCACTGAATTCAAGGGGACTTACTCCCAAGTAACTCCATTCCCGCAAAGGTCAGATAAACTGCAGGATCCTGCATACATTTACTAAGTCAAAGGGTCTTACTCTCAGGTGACTGGTCCGGTGCTGTTTATTTCTTTCAGTGGTGCGGTCTTGCGTTTTTAATTTTTGTTTTCTTTTTGTGTTCCCTTTTAATTCTGGTTCTGTTTTTGGTTTAGATTTTGGTTTCAGCTGCCTTGAGCGCCATTTTTTTAGCAGAAGGGCTGGTTATGAATTAAATAATAAATCAACATACAGACTAAAAATCGGAATCGTTGTTTCTGCTTGTGGCTGCCTTTCAAATCGGGTATCTGTGTTCCATTTTTCAGGTGCGGAGACGTTTTTGTAAATGAGAATTAATTTCGGGGCTCGTCAAGGTCGTAGCAGCAAGGATGACCACCTTAACCCGACAGGATCTCAACTTTGGACAAGGTACCTGCGTGGAATTCTTTATATTTGTTCAAATCTGGTGCCGGCCTCCAGTCCCAAATGTTTAATTTAAAAAATTCAGCAAGGGCTCATGATTTTGGAATGCTTCCTTTCCAAACGCAGAAAAACTTATTTTATTTATTTTATTACATTTTTATACTGCCCAATAGCCGAAGCTCTCTGGGCGGTTCACAAAAACTTGTCATGCAGCAATAAGAAACAGCACTACCGAAACTCCCTCTTCTACGTAACTTTTATTTATTTATAACTAATACTTCTACATCGCTTAAGAATATAATAAAACCCCAAAGCGGTTTAGGGATTATACAGCAGAAGGAGCTCTATCCTAATTTGCAGCTAACCTCCCTTTATCCTAAACGACAACAAAAAAAGTCATTTTTAAAATTTATTTAAGGCCACAAAGCATGTTTAGACAGAAAAAAAGTCTTACAACGCCCAGTTTGCATAGCTAGCTGAGACCTGCTGGGAATTGCAGGATTTTTTTTTGTCTAAACACCCATAGAATTGCACCCTCACAGGGCACACTGACCACACAAGTAAGTTTACGATATTACAAAAACATCCATATGCAATTCTATATGTTTGTTTATTTTGGAGTCTATACCACCCTTTTATATCTTTTGAGATAGATTAACAACAGCGAGATTTCAAAATATACTTCGTGCTAAACGTTTCAGCTCCCATCGTCATCAGGAGCTGTGATGTGAAACAGGTATCATGAGTAGTAGTTTGGTACACCGGGAGGTGAAAATTCCTAAGAATATATATATATATATATATATATATATATATATATATATATAAATAAAAATAGAAATTAAACTCATACTCAGCAGTAGCAGCTAATGATTTTTAAGCACCCAATACAGACTGGTGTAAATGAGTCTTCGGGGGTTTCTTTTTTAAGTCGGGAGAAATAGAACCCACATGGGTTCTAGCAATCGTGTTCTGTACCAGTTGCAGCTCCTGAATGTCTTCAAGGGCAGCCCTACGTAGACCATGGTGCGGTAGTCTAACCTGGATGTAACCAAGGCATGTGTCACTGTGGCTAAGCCAGGTTTCTCTAAATACAGACCACAGTTGCCATAAATAGGTAAAAAAATTATTCTGGTGGTGGGTGCTACCTGCCATGCCTCCTTCATAGAGCACAACCACTCCTAGACCACGTACCTGGCACTTCATGGGAGCGTGACCCCTTCCAGCAGGTAAATGGTACCAGGACCATTGGTCTTACCCAGTGTAAGGCACTTTCCTGCATTCATAACCATGTGTTCAAGTCTCTGCTTTGCCGATTAAGATGTGACTTTCCTGATTAAAACCGCCCCTAATAATAATAATAATAATAATAATAATAATAATAAATTTATTTATTTCTTACCCGCCTCTCCTTTTGGATCGAGGCTGGGAACAACATTAGTACAGGAATCAACACATCTTAAAAATTCTTAATTTTACATTGATCTGGATAGGCCTGCCGGAAAAGGCTCGTCTTTAAAGCTGCCTTAGAATCACACAGAGAGTTAATTTTACGAATCTCCTCTGGCAGGCCGTTCCACAATCTGGGGGCGACAGAAGAAAAGGTCCTCTGGGAAACGGATGTTTCTTACCAATTAATCAACTCCGTTTCAGTTGATTAAGCTGCCGAGCAGAGCTTTTGTGCATTTGCTTGGAAGTCAGTTCTAAATAACTGACCTTGTATTGAAGCTTAAAGTTGACAGCTGGTGTTCCAACCTTTGCCTGCGATTTAGGTGGTGTTTTTTGATTGCACCGAAACACCCTGTGTTTGATTCCCCCCTCCTTGCTCCTTCCATCAATTCATTACCGCCCTCCCGCCTTTCTAGTTGTTGCCGACGTACTTTCTGAATTTTTGGAAGTGGCTGTTCACCTCATCCTGTACGTCCGAGAAGTTTACCCCACCGGGATCTTTCAAAAGAGGAAGAAATACAACGTACCTGTCCAGGTGAGGATCTTCATTGCCTTGAGGCTGGCCAACACATTCACGGTCATTCTCTGACTGCTGCAGCCTCAGAGAAATCTCTCATGCACGTGAAGAACTGAACGCAGAACTTCCATTTGGGCAGGCCGACATTTCAGCTGCAGCTCTGTTCAATGTCTGTTTGCACGTTCAGGGGTGGTCTTACACATCTGGCAGAATGCGGTGGTAAGTCTTGAGACGGAAGAGTGGACTGTACCACTTTGGACTGCAGGTGTCAAGTGCCATTTCTGAATATTCCTGTTCTTAAAAGTGGGGGAACTCTCCCTACAAGTAAAAATGTAACACATCAAGGAAAAAGTTATAGACTAGTCCTCTTATTGTCATGCTAGTTTTCTGCTTGAAGGGTTATTTTTTTAATGCCTTTTTTAAAACAAAAGTTTACCAATTAACTTTATTCATCTTACGTTATTGGGAAATTTTCTTTTTATAGACAGAAGCGTTCAAAAGCAGTTTCCCCCCACATATAAAGTGGTACAGTTCATTCTGCGAAGTCTGGACTTGACCACTTTATTCTTGCTTCATGTAGACTGCCACTTAGGATCAAGTGATCTACTTGCATATGTGAAGAGAATTCTCTAGGATTATGATTTTGTGGAGCTGCAGGGTGGCAGAAGAAATCTTGTCTGAATTGAAAATTCAGTGATGTTTGAATCAGCTTTGAAATTAGGATTTTAAGACGTTTAGGATTTTAAGAAACCAAATGCTTTGTGAAATCAAGATAAACTATGTCCACAGCATTCCCATAGTCTACTAAAACAGAAAGAGAGAGAAGTATAATCTATCAGGATTTATTCTTGGCAAATCCATGCACTTACTTATTTATTATCATTATTTATATACCGTCATATCTACTAATAAGTCATCAAGGCAGTGTACAATTTAAACAATAAAACTTTGCAACAATAAAAACACGTTTTAAAAGAGACTCGTCAACTTAACAGTCTCCCCGCGTTCAAGAAAGCTATAAAGACTGATCTCTTCTGGCAGGCCTATCCAGTGGAATTTTAGGATGCTTTTAGAATGTTTTAGGATTTTTTTTAGGATGTTTTTAACAATGTATATTATGTTTTAATTCAGTTTTATGTATTTTATCGCTTGTTCTTCCCCGCCTCGATCAAAATGGAGAAATAAATTTATTATTATTATTAAAAGGCTAAATTGGAAAGGTGTGTCTTTACCTCCTTTTCTAAAGGTAATAAAATGAGATTCTTGTTTGAACAGATGTCTTGCCATCCGGAGTTGAACCAATACATCCAGGACACCCTGCATTGCATCAAACCCCTGCTAGAGAAGGTGAGTTTGAGAAGACCAGGAAATGAATTTGAAGCATTGCAGGATGTTTAATGCTACAATTCATCCATTCCGTGAAGCCTTTGTGACATTTGGCATAAGAAAGTCTCATATTGGATTAACGATTCAAAGTGCTGGTATTAACATTTAAAGCCCTAAATGGCTTGGGGCCAGGTTATCTGAAGGGACGCCTCCTCACATATGTACCTGCCTGGACCCTAAGGTCATCCTCAGGGGTCCTTCTCCGCGAGCCCCTGCCAAAGGAAGTGAGGCAGGTGGCTACCAGGAGCAGGGCCTTCTCTGCTGTGGCACCCCGGCTGTGGAATGAGCTCCCTAAGGAGGTTCGCTTGGCACCTACATTATATGCTTTTAGACGCCAGGTGAAGACCTTTTTATTCTCCCAGCATTTTAATAGTCTATAAATAAATTTTATCTTGGTCTTTTAAATTTGTAATTTTGCATTGCTGCTGTTTTTATCTGGTTGAGCTTTTATATTGTATTTTATATTATGGTTTTATACTGTTGTTTTATACTTTGAATGTTTTAAATTTTTGTGACCCGCCCAGAGAGCTCCGGCTATTTGGCGGTATAGAAATGTAATAAATAAATAAATAACTTGTTTGGGCACGGATGGATGCCAGCTTTTGGACTTCACAGAGCTCTTCTGTTTTAAAAAAGTAGTAGGAGAAGAAATTGTGTGTTCTGCTGCTTTTCAGAATGACGTGGAAAAGGTCGTGGTAGTCATCCTGGACAAAGACCACCATCCGGTGGAGAGGTTTGTCTTTGAAATCACGCAGCCGCCTTTGCTGTCAATTAGGTAAGGTGTTCCCTTCCGAAAGGCCATCCCAAACTTGGGCCTGATTTTCACAAGCACATGGACCAGCAGCGATTGGAGCGGTTTGCTCTGAGTCATGGAATGTTACGGCCAATGGGGATATTCAAGACGGCACGCTTTACTTCTAAGCTGTTCAGTTCACGGAGTGCGGCCTCTGGATTCAGACCTTAGCGTACAGAGTGGGCGGCTAGGGGAACTTTTAAGATCCGGATCGGCGAGTGCCTGCTCCTACTCTAGAGTAAACTACTGCCAGTAACCCTGGAGGGCCAAAATTGGGACTGGATTTGCCCCCCTGGGCTTGAAGTTTCTCACCTCTGTGCTAGGAAGGAGTGTGTGTTTTCACCCTAAGTCGCCAGCACAGGGCTGACACCGTTGGAACGTTTAGGAACATCTCGCTTCTTATAAAAAAAATAAACGTTGGATTTTTAACTGTGTGTGAATAGAGCTGCAGGGCAAAGAAAGGGGTGGTCCCTCTTAGGGAATCGACATTCCGTTAGTCAACAAATGTTTCTGGCTCTGATCCCAGCCTGCCTCTTCCTCCTCCAGCTCAGATTCCCTTCTCAACCACGTGGAACAGCTCCTGCGGGCCTTTATTTTGAAGATCAGCGTGTGTGACGCCGTTTTGGACAACAACCCTCCAGGTAGGCCAGGGAACTCTGCTCATGTTCTAGCTGGTTCGTTTTAGACTTTCAGCCTATTTTACCCATCCCCAAAATAAAAAGACATCACATGCCCACCCACCCCCCACACACAAAGAAGGCAATTTAGCTGTAATTTACATCCAAACTTATATAAAAGCAATCTTAATAGCAGTTTTCGCCCCTTATCACTTACCTACCTACAGCTCCTTAACTATTGGCTGGGCTGCTGTGATGTCATGGCCAAACAGGCTTGGGTAGGCAGTGTCTGAAAAAGACTACGTATCGATTTGAACTGACCTCCCACATTTCGGGCTGTAAATTTGAGAGAGAATATACTGTATGTATACATATATACAACCCCACAGGTAAGGGCTAGAGGCTTGATAGCACTCTTCAAATACTTGAAAGGTTGTCACACAGAGGAGGGCCAGGATCTCTTCTCGATCCTCCCAGAGTGCAGGACACGGAATCATGGGCTCAAGTGACAGGAAGCCAGATTCCAGCTGGACATCAGGAAAAACTTCCTGACTGTTAGAGCAGTACGACAATGGAACCAGTTACCTAGGGAGGTTGTGGGCTCTCCCACCCTAGAGGCCTTCAAGAGGCAGCTGGACAACCCTCCGTCAGGGATGCTTTAGGGTGGATTCCTGCACTGAGCAGGGGGTTGGACTATATGGCCTTATAGACCCCTTCCAACTCTACTGTTCTATGATTCTATGATATTTTGTTTCCTTCAATTTGTGCCAAGATGGACAATATAGTGAATGCTGACATCCACTACTAAGTACTGTGATTTATTTCATTTTATGTTTAATGCCAATTCATTTCTGTACCACTCCCCCTTTTTCTTGGGGTGGGGGGGCATATCTTCTCTGTCTTTTATGTCAAACACCACGATGTCCCCCACCCACAAATTGGCTAGGCCTGGAAATTCTAGGAGGGGTGGAGAAGAGAAAGGGTATTTTTAGCTTTCCTAACAACCACGCACCCGTCCCCAAACGGATTACTCTGGCATGCCAGGGCTCTGTGCTCTTACACTGTGCTTCTTTCCCCCTATCTCTTTGTAGTTCCTCTATCAAACCGGCCACTTTGTAGTGTTAGTGGCGTAGTGGAATATATTTTTTTTAAGAGTCTGGGCTCATGGGGACAGTCCCCCCCCTTCCCATTAGAGTCCAAAAATTGCAGGCTGCTGCGTTGATCCAGATCACCCAACCTCTTCTAGCAGTCTGAACTGATCAGACCAGACCACGCCGCCCCCCCCCCACCCCAAAGATTTTGCATCGCAACAGGGAACAATAGTTGGGAAAATTCATTTCCCCCCCGCCTACTGTGTGAATTGCAGCTCAGCTCTGATGGAATGTGGGATTCCGAAGGGTTAATCAGAGAATCAGAGAATAGTAGAGTTGGAAGGGGCCTATAAGGCCATCTAGTCCAACCCCCTGCTCAATGCAGGAATCCACCCTAAAGCAGATGATGTCAGCCTCACTGCTATTAAAAAAGCGCCGGGGCTGCGTCTCTGCGAAGCCTGCTTCTGCTACGCTGCTGCTCAGCATGAACAGAAGTACACTGACAAACTGTTCCACCCAGCTCTTCTTGCGATTCGCCTGCGTCTCCCTTTCCTTGCAGGCTGTACTTTTACCGTGCTGGTCCACACCCGAGAAGCCGCCACCCGCAACATGGAAAAGATCCAGGTGATCAAGGTAAGGGGGAGGCAAGAATCGCGAGATCCGCGAAGGAGCCCCTGAGAATCGCTAAAGCTTGACTTGAAGGGAGCGGCTTTTCAAAAACCTGAACTGCTCAGGGTCCCCGGCCTTTTGGGGTCATTGGGCACCGCTGCAATTTGTGGTGGGCGCTCTCACAAAATGTCTGCCATGGGGCGGAGCTTGCCCATTCATAAAATGACTGCCCTGCTGGGCGTGGCCGGTCACGGAACATGCATTTCCCAGAAGGCAATGGGGGAGACTCAAAGAAAAGTCACTTGCACAAGAACCTAAGGGCAGAGGTGGATTCCAAAACACAAAAGCTCTCCTGAATCCAAATACAGATGGTGCCAAAGGGCAGAATATCCCAGCCGCCTAATTAAATCACTTTCAAATTAATTCCTCCCTGCCCCAAGCATTTTAACATTTTAGGATTTCATGTATTTTTAGGCTGAATTAATTGTGTTTTTGTTTGGCTTCGTGTCTGAAGCTGACTTGTTTGAGTTGGTCCTTTGATGTGCCGTCGTATGGTTTTTATAGTAGATTTGTCTTCTTTGTTTTTAAATTTGTCTACACAAATTTACACCAACCTGGGATCCCTTGTGGATGAAGGACAGTTTATACATTTCAAAAATAAATAAATAAAATTAATACGTAAACTGGCATCAGCTGAGGAAGTCTGTTTTGCGTCTTACCCTGAAGGATTTCCCCTGGATCCTTGCTGATGAACAGGACGTCCACATGCACGACCCGCGGCTTATCCCGCTAAAGACCATGACATCGGATCTTTTAAAGGTGACCAGATCGCTCTTTTTTACAATGCGTTTGTCATGAAGAACCGCCTCTCCCAAGTTGCCCAGACTGAGAAGGGCTGGCGGACCTTGCCGCTTTTATAACAGCCAGAGGCTTGGGATTGGCTGTTCCCTGTCAGCTGATCTCAAGACCAGGAGGATTCTGGGTAGCAGGTGGTATAATAGTCTGTCTACAGTTCTCATTCTTGACCAGTAGGGGTCAGCTGGCTTACAGAGCTCCTGGTTCAAGACCTGCAGCATCCTATCCGCAGGATGTGGGTGGGGCTTGGAGAGTGGTGGACCTGCCCATTTTGGTGGGCGGGGCTTGTCAGCCAACACCCCCTCCCTTGATTCTTTCAGGAACTGGAAGGAACCCAAAGACCATTGGATATTTTTCAGTCTCTTGAACCTCTTTCAGCCTCAGGGCCAAATTCCATTTTGAAGAAGGGGGTGTATTCCAGTGTTGAATGGGTCATGAATGCAAAATGGGATGGGCCCCCCACCCCCTCCAATGCCAGCGTCGTTGAGCTTAAAAGCTCACGAATGCCAGTAACGAAGCTTTAGGAGTGGCATTTTGACTCTGCCCGCATGCTTACACCTAAAACGAAATAACACGAAAGGAAAAAGGCGCGAGGAGGGAAGAGGAAAACTGCAAGTGATCTTTCAAGTTAAAGAAATGGATCTCATCTCTGAGCAGCTACACACTTCTCCCTATGAATTTTCCAATTATTATTATTATTAATTTAAAAGACTGTTTTGAGCTTTTTAAAAGGAAAAAAAAACCCCTTCTTTCTTCTATGGTCTCTTGCCTCTCATAGCTTTTGCATGGGACCAGTTATTTGGGTGCTTAGTAAAAGAGCCATTACGGTTTTGAAGTTTCGCCCCTTTGCCTCTTCTTGCAGATGCAGCTGTACGTCGAAGAGCGCGCTCAGAAAGGCACCTGATTCCGACCTTCTCCTGCTGTGTCTTGAAACCTTGAACGCTCTCTAAGGGCGAGGTGTTGCCAAGCTGTACTCTCTCTGCTGCGGAGAATATTGGCGCTAAAAAAACTGCCATTCTGGGCGACTTGACACCCTCTGCCAATCCGTTTCCTGGCTAGGGTGTCCACTTTGTGTTTTTAAAAGTGCTCTTACCCCACTGTATATAGGAGAGAAAGAGAATCCTGTAGCAGCAAACTCCACTTCCTTCAGCGAGTCTGTTTCTTGAGCACTTTGCAAGCTTCTAGACCCGAGTGAGGATCGATTTTAAATTTGTGCGTCGAAAGAGGTGCTGCTGTTCTTTAGTGGGCCTCGAGCCTTCAGAAGACTTTTATGTGTCACTTTTTTTTTTAGTTCTGGAGCTCATCTGTACGATTTAAGGCAGCCTTCCTCAACCTGGGGCGCTCCAGATGTGTTGGACTACAACTCCCAGAATGCCCCAGCCAGCTGGCTGGGGCATTCTGGGAGATGCAGTCCAACACATCTGGAGCGCCCCAGGTTGAGGAAGGCTGATTTAAGGGATCTTGAGTTTTTTTTGTTCGTCTTGTGACTGCCCTTGTGTACCGACGGTGATATTTTTTGGTTATCAATAAATAGAGGGGGAAATCAATTGTAAAAAAAAAGCTTTGTGGGTCTCATTACAACCAGCCTACACTGGGTTCTGGAAGAGAGAAGGGTCTGTGTTGTTTTCTTTTGCACCAAATGCACTACAAGCCTGACCCAACTGTGTTTTACTTGGAAGTAAGAGCTATATCGTTCGTTGAGGCTTGCTCCCAAGTAAGCATGCATACGACTCGCAGCTCGAGATGCGACCTGAAGGCCACTGACTTGGGGAAATAAGTCTCACCTGGAAGTCAACGGGACTTGCTTCCGGGTTTAAAAAAAGAACGCCCGCCTCTCCTCTGATCCTGCCACTGTACTGTTAGCGTCTCCGCCGCCAAGCTGCAAAGCGAGAACTTCCTTCGGTAGCGAGGCTGAGAAATGATGGGAATTGTAGTCCATCAGGGTTGGGGAAGCTCTGTGCCCCACCTTTAGCTCTGCTAGTTCTATCTCCATGGTCTCCCTCGGCTTTATCTCTTCCCTCCCCGAACACGTTCACTTGCCCTCTGCTTCTGTCACCACCAGTTTACTCCCTTGGCACTTTCTCCCCACCCTGGTTAATTCTGTTCCCCACCTTCCCACCTTGACAGCTTTCCCTACATCTCCTCCCTCCTGGGTCCCTCCGGCCTCGCATTTCCTCTCGGTTATACATGCCGCCCGGGCAGAAAGGTTTCTGAACTCATGCAAATAGGTGTTTGAATCGTTTTATTTCTGCACAGGTTTAAGCTCAGCGGTTATACAACGCTCCCCCACCCACCCCATCGCTTCACGAAGCGAAAAGACAAAATAGCAACTTTTTTTCGAGATGGTTTTGGGCGTTTCGGCTGCCGCGAAGGCTGGGGTGGAAATAAAAGGGTTTGATTGAACTCTTCGCTGGCTTACAGCTATTCACGGAGAAGCAGCGTTTACAATAACACCCAGAAGCCCCAGAAAATGGGTGTGGACTCATTCCACCCCTGCCCCTTTTCTTTCCTTAGCTTGGAGGAAAGTGTTTGCCCTGTGGCATGCAAATCTTAAAAAGGGTCCAGAAAGATAGCAATCATAGAGTTGGCGTGGGCTTTCAGAGGTCATTTAGTCTCACCCCTGTTGCTCCATACATGCTCTGGTTCACCTATTGCATCCCTGGCTGATGGCCGCCCCGCCTCTTTTGAAATACCTCCAGTGAATCCCAGGGGGAGTTAAGATCACTTGCCCCCAAGACTTCAGGTCCCATCCTTTTCCTACCCCAAAAGTCGCTGCATTCCAAACTTAACTTCTACCCTTCCCTCGCAGCTCTTCCCAATGAAAGCCTAAAGGCGTACAGACTTAAGACCGGAACAGGCAAAAGGTGGATAACTGGGTGCCTTTAGGAAGCCGGGGACAGACTCGCTGTTCTAGATAAGCTGGAACAGATCTGCCGTAGAGGCCGACTCGTCACGCTAAACGCACCCACCTCCCATCAAGCCATCCAACCTTCCCACCCCGCTTTCAAGCCAGTGGCTGCCCGTTCCTCGCATGCGGCCTTTCATCCCGGGTCGCCAACCGGTTACCCTGCTTTTGCAACCAACTACGCCTGTCGAAGGGAAGACACGGCTTCAGAGACCATCTGAAGTTCAGTTTGCGTACAGACAGACATAAAAATAGGGTTGAGTCTGTGTGTGTGTCGGTCTTTTTTGCAGGTCTCTGTGTGTGGGGGTCTTCTTTTTTGCAGGTGTGTGTGTGTGTGTCGGTCTTCTTTTTTGCAAGTCTGTATGTGTGTTGGTCTTTTTTTGCAGGTCTCGGTGTGTGTTGGTCTTCTTTTGCAGGTCTCGGTGTGTGTTTTTGCGGGTCTGTGTGTCGGTCTTCTTTTTTGCATGTCTGTGTGTGTGTTGGTCTTCTTTTTTGCAGGTCTGTGTGTGTGTTGGTCTTTTTTTGCAGGTCTGTGTGTGTGTTGGTCTTCTTTTTTGCAGGTCTGTGTGTGTGTTGGTCTTTTTTTGCAGGTCTGTGTGTGTGTCGGTCTTCTTTTATTGCAGGTCTATGTGTGTGTTTTTGCGGGTCTGTGTGTCGGTCTTCTTTTTTGCATGTCTGTGTGTGTGTTGGTCTTCTTTTTTGCAGGTCTGTGTGTGTGTTGGTCTTTTTTTGCAGGTCTGTGTGTGTGTTGGTCTTCTTTTTTGCAGGTCTGTGTGTGTGTTGGTCTTTTTTTGCAGGTCTGTGTGTGTGTCGGTCTTCTTTTATTGCAGGTCTATGTGTGTGTTTTTGCGGGTCTGTGTGTCGGTCTTCTTTTTTGCATGTCTGTGTGTGTGTTGGTCTTCTTTTTTGCAGGTCTGTGTGTGTGTTGGTCTTTTTTTGCAGGTCTGTGTGTGTGTCGGTCTTCTTTTATTGCAGGTCTATGTGTGTGTTTTTGCAGGTCTGTGATCTTTCTTTTTTTTTAGCTGCAGAAGCAAGCTTCCCCCTATATATGCATCAAATCATCTGTCTGTATAAATCAGGGTTGTTTACCAGATTGGCTTCCCAGGGTCTATTCATGGTCTTGTAGCCTCAAATCCTCCCCCCCCCCCCCCCCCGGAGATGCTGGGAGGCAGAGCGGCTTAACCCCATCTGCATTCAAAGTATCTGATCTCCCACGGAGCTACAAACCCTTCCTCGTGTGTAAAGACCCCCCTCATCCTTCAGGCAACCACAGCCCTGCATGTCTGATCTACCCAAACACTTATTCAGTTCTTCCTCCACCCCCGTTTAACACGTCCCCAAAGGCCAGCCAGTCAGTGTCACGCACAGCCAGGAAAGAGAATATATAGCTTTGTGGCCGGTCAACCAGCACTGCGCACAGCCAGCTTGCACTACAATCCAGGAAGACGGGTTTCTCCCTCGGCAGGAAGGGGGCAACGAGATACATGTCCTGGCCGCCCCCTTTCCGCAGATTGAAGGGACAGTCCGCTCGCGAACTGCATGAGAGAAACGGTTGGAAAGGGACCCTTTTTATTACGTGCGTAGATAAAGTCAGTCCGCCACCTCCGGCCCAAGAGTGATGCTGCTGTTGGTTACACGGACGCCGTACCAGCCTGCCCAGAACTGCGTGTCTTGGCCTCCGTGACGAAACAAGATATGTCGGACACCAGCAGGGTAGTTGTGAAACGTGTGCGAAATCTGAAGCCAAAGGGGGGAGGGGGGAGAGAGAGAGAGAGAGGAAATTGTTTGGATTTACTAAACTTTCCGGCCCTGGTTAGGCCTCATCTAGAGTATTGCATCCAGTTCTGGGCTCCACACTTCAAGAAAGACGCAGACAAGCTGGAGCGTGTTCAGAGGAGGGCCTGGAAACAAAGCCCTATGAAGAGGGACTGAAACAACTGGGCATGTTTAGGGGAGACATGAGATCCCTCTTCAAATACTTAAAAGGTTGTCACACACAGGAGGGCCGGGATCTCTTCTCGATCATCCCAGAGTGCAGGACACGGAATATTGGACTCAAGTTACAGGAAGCCAGATTCAGGCTGGGCAGCAGGAAAAACTTCCTGACTGTTAGAGCAGTACGACAATGGAACCAGTGACCTAGGGAGGTTGTGGGCTCTCCCACACTAGAGGCCTTCAAGAGGCAGCTGGACAAGCATCTGTCAGGGATGCTTTAAGGTGGATTCCTGCATTGAGCAGGGGGTTGGACTTGATGACCTTATAGGCCCCTTCCAACTCTACTATTCTATGATTCTATGATCACATCCTGTACGAGACCAGGTGTCCATTTATTCCATCTTTCCCTGACACCCACTAAATGTGACAGACTACAACTCCCATCAGCACCACCGTTGGATGGGGATCATGGGGACTGTAGCCCAATGCAGCCAGAGGGTGCGGCGTGATGATCTTTTATTTTCAACCTAGCCGAAGACGGCCGGTGTCTTTCCGGTGCTGCCCCGAGAACTCGGCAATCCGAGCCAAATCCACGTGGTCACCCTGCAACAGCTCACAGGCAGTTACTTTACCTCGTGCCACTCCGCGTCGCTCCACTGCTCAATGACCACGTCCTCAGGGGCAAATTCGTGGAGGACGATATAGTCGGCCGAGAGAAGCTGCACAGAGAGTTGATAACGGCAGCCGCAGTCAAAGCGGGCAGCGTACCTGGAGTTATTTTGAGGGGATAACGATGCAGACATCAAGGATTCGATCGGGGTGGGGAACGGGCAGGCCAAAAACATCTGGAGGACCACAAGTTCCATCGTCCCCAGCCAACATAGCCAAGGAACGTTAGGAATTGCAGTCCAACAACATTGGAAGGGCTACACCTTCTACAAACACACAACACCTTCTACAAACCTTGGGAGAGAAGATGCTGCATTCACGTTTATGCGCTCACGCGCATAGAACTTTTGCGCCTGCAGCGTCAGGCTTTCAGTGAACCAGTTTGAGCACCAACTGGAGGCCCTCTGCTCTCGAGGGCTACAAATGGCTACTAGTCACACAGAGGAGGGCCAGGATCTCTTCTCGATCATCCCAGAGTGCAGGACATGGAATAACGGGCTGTTACAGGAAGCCAGATTCCGTCTGGACATCAGGAAAAACTTCCTGACTGTTAGAATAGTACGACAATGGAACCAGTGACCTAGGGAGGTTGTGGGCTCTCCCACACTAGAGGCCTTCAAGAGGCAGCTGGACAAGCATCTGTCAAGGATGCTTTAGGGTGGATTCCTGCATTGAGCAGCGGGTTGGACTGGATGGCCTTATAGGCCACATCCAACTCTACTATTCTATGATTCTATAATGGCTACGAATTTCCTCCCCAGTAATCCAGGCAGAATACCTAGGGAGCATGAGCAGAAAGGTGCCCTCGTTTTTGCCCTGAATGTAGGCTACCCACTGGGGCATCCCATTGGCCAAAAAGGGGGCCTTGAACAGCACTTAAAAGATTCGGGGGCCCAAGTCCGTAGGGCACAAACCAGCATAAACCCGACATATGCTAATGCATCTTGATCAATGCAAATTTAGAAAAATATATATCCCAGGATTTGTTTACAGGAGCCAATTTCTCATTCAATAAAATATTTCTTTCCAGTTAATTTGCACCTTGCAGGACATCCCAAACCAACGGAGAAAGTTTCCTTTTTCTAGGCTTAATGGCCATGCAGGGGGAGATTTGGGGGTGGGGGTTGACCCCCCCCCAGTTGCAATTCCCTTTGAAAAATCGCCCCCTGCATGGCAATTAAGGTAAGAGGGGGAAAACTACCACCTTCCATTGGCTCGAATGGATGATCAGGGCCCTGGGAAATAGGACCGGGACCCAGGCCTAGCAATGCCGCTGTTGGCCGCTGTGGGAACAACGCTGGATGAGACAGTCCGGCCTTTGGTCTGACCCGTCTTTTTCCTTCACCCATTTTATCCCCGCCACGCCCCCCCCGTTTCACACTTACCAGTCCTTCACCACAATATCAGGCTTGACTTTGTCCATCAGCTGGTCCCAGAAGCCATGATCCTTCAAGGTGATAATCTGTTTTTTGATGCAGGGCCTGAGATACACAAAGAGGAAAAACACAACACAGAGTGTGGGGCTCCCAAAATTGTGTGTCTAGCCACTCCCCCCCCACAGCAGCCATTTTGTGGCTGCGCCCACGAGACTAGGAGACAAGCAAAAACTACTCCAAGGGTGGACAAGAAAGCTGGGGAATTTCTGAAACGTTCGCTCAGAGACGGACACGATCCTCACCCGTAAGATGTGACGAAGTATTTCTGGACATCCGGATGAGGAAAATCCCTCCCGTGAGCGCCAGGAAGCGTCTCCACCTTCCAAGCATCCCCTTCATCGCGTTCTTTTTTCCAGGAGCTAAACTCCGCTGCGGGAAAAGCCCACCGGAAAATAAAAATGAAAGGGAGAATAAAACAGAGGTGTCGAACCTTTTTCAGTCCGAGGGCCGCGGGCAAAAGGGGTGGGGCCAAAAGGCCAGTCTATTGTCGCATCAAGCTCTTACTGCCACTAAAACCTTTGGAGAGTTCGCAACCTTTTAAAATCGGGGAAACGCCGCATGAAAATGGTGAAATGGGTGGAAAGCAGGGGGATTGGGGCCTTACAACAGTTAAAGCTGCAGGAGCTATGCTAGAACGACCAGATTTAAAAGAGGGCAGGGCTCCTGCAGCTTTCACTGTTGCGATGAAGAGGGAATCTCACCAGGTTCTCCATACATACAAAGGACACCTGCTGAAATTCCCTTTTCAATACAAGTGTTAAAGATACAGGAGCCCGGTCCTCCTTTCCATAGGGTCACCCTAACTTATTATATTTCAACATGGCCCAATAGCTGAAGTTTTCCGCACTCATCACACACACACACACACACACACACACGTATTCTCTGTGTTTACAGCAGGGTAGACATTTCGGTGCCCTCCAGATGTTTTCGACGACATCTCTCATAACCCAACCATTGGCCCTGCTGGCTGGGGATTATGGGAGCTGTAGTCCAAAACATTAAAGGGACGTCTGTTCTAGAGGCACAGGGTTTAACCATCATCCTCTCGGCCCGAGAAGAACGGCGGTTGTAGGAGCAGGGGCCTGTGATGATTGACAACGAATGAGCACCTTAACTAGACTACGATTCCCAGGATGCTTGCGGAGGCGCAACAGAGGCCTGGGACGTACCTTCAGCACAAGGATTCTGGATTAAGTTCTTCTTCATGGTGCAGAGGAAGTAGAAGACCCTCCAGTCCGGGACAGTCCTTTCCAACGTCTTGGGGTAGAACCCTTCCCTGTGGCACTTGCGCTTCCACAGACTGGGAAGATCCACCACGTCCCGCCAGAGCGAGCAAACCAGACGGCAGCGGCAAACCAACTCTTTGGCGGGGACTAAGACAAACACGTCCATTAGGACGTCTTCTGGCAAGTCTCCAATATTCTTCATCCTTCAAAGCGTTGGCTGGCTGCAAAGGAGAGAGAGAGAGAGAGAGAGGATGGCATAAACAGTGACACACTCTGCCCATGTTCAGAGACACCCCTTTTCTCAATGACTGGTGTCCTTGACTGCTAGACATGGGGCACAATTTTATTTATTTCACTTATATGCTGCTCCCATAGCCGGGGCTCTCTGGGCGGTTTACAGAAATTCTAAAATTAACGATAAAAACGAGTATATAAAATTTAAAATTCTAAAACACAGAACATACACACACAAAGCATTAAAAACCATTGAAAAATTAATCATGGGGGTGATTAAGATGTGCCGCCATATGCCTGGGCAAAGAGGAAAGTCTTAACCTGGTGCCGGAAAGATAGCAGCGTTGGCGCCGGGCGAGCCTCGTCAGGGAGATCGTTCCAGAGTCTGGGGGCCACCACTGAAAAGGCCCTGTCCCTCATTGCCACACTAAGAGCCTCTCTCAGAGTAGGCACCTGGAGGAGGACCTTAGATGTTGAACGTAGTGACCGGGTATATTCACGTCAGGAGAGGCGTTCCGTCAGGTATTGTGGTCCCAAGCCGTGTAAGGCTTTATAGGTCAAAACCAGCACCTTGAATTGGGCTCGGAAACATACAGGCAGCCAGTGCAAGCGGACCAGAGCAGGTGTTATATGGTCGAACCTTCTGGTTCCCAAAATCAATCTGGCCGCTGCATTTTGCACGAGCTGCAGCTTCCAAACCGTCTTCAAAGGCAGCCCTACGTAGAGCGCATTGCAGTAATCTAACTTGGAGGCCACCAGAGCATGGACAACTGAAGCCAGCTTATCCCTGTCTAGATAGGGGCGTAGCTGGGCCACCAACATTTCTGGGCTGACTGGCAGATTTGGAACTGCACTGATGAGGTGTAGAAACTGCCCTTCTGTATGTAGTCAGACAAAACCTCCCGTCATTCCTGCCCCCTGCCTGGGGCTGATGGGAACTGGAGTCCAACAATATGTGGAGGACTACAGGTTTGCTGTCCTTCCTGTAGGAAGAACTCCCTACTTATTTCTAGCACTATACCACCTACTCTTTTCGCAGGATGAAGCTAAACAGCTGTTTAAGGAGAAATCCAGAATTTAGTAATTCCTCTTCCTTCCTTGATCTTTTCATTGTAGCACGACCGTGCCTGGGTTCAACATCCTTCTGTGTCCACCCCCAAATATATATATATAAAAGATGAGACAGTCCAACCTCCTGTTCTGCCTAACTCTCACTTCTTGACTTTTGTGGGGAAACGTGACTTTTTTTTAAGGGCTTTTTTTAAAAAAAATGCCAAAACATTGCAGCATTTTTATCACCATATGGCAGGCGAGCACGTGTGGCAGAGAGAAGCATGCATGTGTGATTTTACGACAGACACGCTATAGACCAGTGGTATAATTCACACCTCAGAGGTTTTTCTTGTGTGTGTGTGTGTCCGTGAAAGAGAGAGAGAGAATGAAAAGGGTATTATAAGTACCATAGATCACTGTTAATATTGCCTTTTACGGTTTTATTTATTTATTTATTTATTTAAAATATTTATATCCCGCCCTATATCACTAAGATCTCAGGGCGGCGTACAGATAAAAACATACAGTATAAAACAATAAATATACACAGTTAAAAACAAATTAAACCATAATCCAAGTTAAAACAATATATAATTTAAAAGCAATAGATTTTATTTATTTTATTTATTACATTTTTATACCGCCCAATAGCCGAAGCTCTCTGGGTGGTTCACAAAAATTAAAACCACAAAAATGTTCCAGTGAGTTTAACCATCAAAGGCTTTGTTAAAAAGCCATGTTTTTACTGTTTTAATGCTTGATATTGTCTTGCCATGGTCCTTGGACCCAAACAATAAAGTACTGAAGAATTGAACTCTTAATTAAAAATAATCGCAGGTGAGGTTGTGAATGACACACGGCAGTCTTGCGGGGTAGTCCAGCGTTATTATCTCCAAATCACAGGGTTGTGTTCCCCCCCCCCCCCGCTGTGTGCGCGCGTGAGAAAAGAGTGCCTACATCAACCCTGCAGTGTAGTCCCTTCTAAACATTGCAAGTTAGGGATCAATTTGAGAGACACTGCAACTCACAACAGCCCTGTGGTATCGGCTGGGCATCATTATGCATTTAGGATTAAAACAGTACTTTTGACTGCCTTTTTCTTTTTCTTTAATGCGACCACCCGTGCCGTGCCAAAGCTCTTAAGAAACGCCTCTTAAGAAATCCACGCTTGAATCACTTCCTACTAATTCGCTTTTCGTGGCCGCTTGAGATTCCTAGCAGGGGCGTATCCTCAATGTGCACACCCTCGACTACACTCGGGGGCTCTGGTTGCAGAAAAGGTCCGAACAGGGAGCTCAGTTGCACACTCAACACACACACACACACACACACACACACACACACACACACACACACACCCCTTGCTAATTTCACTTTCTGGGAAAGACGTCCAACACCCATATGGCAGTCCAAAGCCCCCTCCCTCGACCCCCTTAAAAAGAAAAACGAAAAACACCACACCCATGCATTTTCCATCTGAGCCACCAACTCCCATAATCCCCATGCTGCCAGCGGATGGTGGTAATTGTAGTCCAACGCCAAGACAAAGTCGGTTCTAGCCTCCCCTCTCCCAGAAATAATCTTTATGTCTTATTTCCCTCCTTATCTTTTTGTTTGGATCTCTGACCCTGCCAGAGTTTTGGTATTCTCACGTGCACAGCTGTCACCTTGAGGTCCCTGGTGCAAAAAACACCCACCCACCCACCACACCCTCTGCTGCCCGCGATCCTCTTGGGTGCCCCCTACGGATTTGCCGCTTCGCCCTCCTTGCCCCATGCAAGCTGCCCTTTGGGGAGGCGGTCTTACCTGCGCTAGGAAAGGCAGCAGGACGCGGAAGGTGCGTCTCTGCCCCGAGGAGGCGGCAGCAGCAGCAGCAGCACAGGAAAAGGAGGAAATGCCAGAGACGGCAGCTTGCAAAATGACGCCGGGAGGGAAGTCCCGCCCGGTGCTTCCCCAATGCAAGCTGACTCAGCCAACCAAAACGGTAGATTCCTTCCTAAGGCGGACCCAGAAGAAAACTCCCCGCAGAGATAGAAACGTGTAGAGAAGCGCATCTCGCTCATTAGCTAGGGGGTTTCTGGGATGAGGATGATATTTACATTTATGTATAGCCGAAACTCTCTGGGCGGTTTGCATTGGAGAAAACACACACACATACATACACACACACACACACAGAGTATAAAAATCATTTGAAAAACCCAAGAAGCAGCAGAAAGTTGAGGAAGGAAACGAGAAATCCAGCATTTTAATATAGCCATGACTGGGGGGGGGGGGGGGGAATCTACACTACAGCTTTAAAGTGCTTTTTAACAGTTTTGACAACTGTTGGAGCCCAGGACACACTGCAGATACAGTTTTCAAAACATTTTCAAAGTGCTTTAAAGCGCAAGAGCACTGCTTGATGTTTCTGAATTGGATGTATTTCTTTTTATTTTATTTATTTATCTATCTATCACATTTATATCCCGCCTTTTCTTCCTCTTAAGGAACCCAAGGCGGCGTACAAAATCCTCCTCCCCTCCATGTCATCCTCACAACAACAACCCTGCGAGGTAGGTTGGGCTGAGAGTCTGTGACTGGCCCAAAGTCACCCAGTGGGTTTCCACAGCCAAGTGGGGACTAGAACCCGGATCTCCCAACTCCCAGTCCAACACTTTAGCCACTACACCACACACTGGCTTCTCTATATTATTATTATTATTATTATTATTATTATTATTATTATTATTATTATACCCCATAGCCGAAGCTCTCTGGGTGGTTTACAAAAGTTAAAAACAGCGAACGTTAAAAAAGAAACATTTTAAACCATAAAAAGCATAACATACAAACAAAAACATCCATTTAAAAACAACTATTCTGGGGTCAGTTATTTAAGGAGAATCTTTTCATTTTGCATTGCTTTTTAATATTTTAACTGTTTTGCTGTATTTTCTTGCTATAAGCCGCCTCCGGAGGGCTGGACCACATTGCTCTGCTTATGCTCAGGCCTGAAAGGTGACTGGCAAATATTTTATCTGACTTAGGCCTTAGTTAGACCTAAGGTTTATCCCAGGAAAATGGAGGGGTCATCTCTGCCTGTTATTATTATTATTATTTATTTATTTATTTATTTATTTATATATATAGCACCATCAATGTACATGCCTGCTCCCGGGATCTCCTGTGTGTCATTTAGATGCACAGGGATGACCCCGGGACGATCCCAGGATATAGCCTGGTCTAGCCATGGCCTAAATAAATAAATTCATGGCCCATGAATTTATCCCACTTTATCCCAACTTTGGTCGATGAAGTAGGTAGGGATACATACATCTTGAGCACAGAGAGAAGTAAGGAAGGTTTTTTTTAAAAAAATGTATTATTATTAATTATTATTATCTATATATATAAAATGCTTAGGTATGTTTCCATACAGGCTTCAGCTGATACAGGTGGCTAAGCAACAGTAACATGTAACATTAGCTGATACAGGTTACTAAACCCCTCGCCCAACTCTTCCGGGCTTTCCAAGGTAATCCTACCCCTCCTTTCTGCCTCTTCACTCCCCACCCCACACGAAGGGGGCAGCACCACGGTCTGGAGCATGAGCGAGGCACGGCCGGGGCCCTTGGTGGCCGGGTGGGCTTGCAGCTCACCTGCTGCAAGCCGAGGCCCCGGCCTAATCTCATGCAAGCTGGGCGGGCGGCCCAAGGCTGACAGGAACCCCGGGGGAGAGGGGGACACCTGCTCCCGCTCACCCCCAACCTCCCTGCCCCCCAGGTCTGCCAGATATCGGCAGCCTCCAAGCAGCCCGCGCCCCCGCATGATATTTAATTAATAAGCTTTAAGATATGCTCCAACGGCGTACGTTAGGCCGGGTACAGCTAGTTATTATTTGACAAAGTGAAACCCAAAAGCTAAACTAGGAAATAGGTAGCTTTTGGCATCACATGACTATGGTAAGCACAAGACGATGCTTATTTTATTCACACAGGAGTAGAGAAAACCCCTGTACAGAAACAGACGCTTGGTGATTCATCTTTCTCCGTCGTGTTGCAACACAAGGCTATTTTGCTAGCCCAGATTATCTCAGGTGAAGATAGCGGTGCAGTCAAGTAACTTTGGACCCTGGACTTAATGCTCTTATGCTTCCACCCCCACCTTAACTTTAGATGACCACGTGTAGGAATGTACAGATGTTGTGACATCCATTAGAACTGTGTTTCAAGGATTGCCAGGTATTTTTAAACCTGACGGAATTGGATTTTTCTAAGAACGTACCAGAATTTCATTCCACTTGTGCAAGCCTGCGGACTCCACATGTCTCGGGGTGGGGAAAAGCAGTCATGCTGCAAAAGCTGAAGGTCAGATTCATAAAAATCCTAAGTTGCTTGATTCCATTTTGGGTTTCTCGGCTTCCCCTGGCCCACGTGCGTTACTTCAATTGTGAAGCACAGAACTCACATTCCCCCCAGCACTGTCGTGCTTTTAAACCGCTCCTATGTTCCTCGTGCGGAAGAAGGAAAACTAAAACCGTTTGCCCAGCCCTGATTTCAAAAAACAAAGCACCTCTGAGCACGTGCAGTTTTGCAACTTGAACCCACTTAAATCGAAGCACCATCCTGACTGCAGGAATCTAATGGGGAAGACACCTCCTGTTCTTTGTATGGCCATTTCGAGGGGGGGGGGCGTTCCAGACCCCTGGATTTTGGTCCCAGGGTCCGGCGCTTATACCTTCCTGCTGATTGGCCAATTTATAATAACCCCAAAGTCTTCCCGGTTTTGAAGGCAGAAATATCGTGGGCTAACGTACAGAGAATAGCTACAGCCTTACAACTTGCGAGAAGGTCTGAAATACGGAGTGCAAATTTAGCAGGGCACAGGAATGCCTCCCAGGATTTGCAGAAGAGAATGAAGTTCCATGTTGTCAGGCTCTTTCATGGGCCAGAGTCCACTTCATCACAAATATTTAAATAGGCAAGTATCAATACACACCGAGTGCAGAGAGCATTATGGAGTTGTTTCCCCCCCAAAGTGAATCCTAAAGTCTAAACAGTATGCCTGTGTGCACCAGTTGCTGGGGAACATGGGTGGGAGGGTGCTGTTGCAGTCATGTCCTGCTTAGAATCATAGAATAGCAGAGTTGGAAGGGGCCTACAAGGCCATCGAGTCCACCCCCCTGCTCAATGCAAGAATCCACCCTAAAGCATCCCTGACAGATGCTTGTCCAGCTGCCTCTTGAAGGCCTCTATTGTGGGAGAGCCCACCACCTCCCTAGGTAACTGGTTCCATTGTCGTACTGCTCTAACAGTCAGGAAGTTTTTCCTGATGTCTGACTTCCTGTAACTTGAGCCCGTTATTCCGTGTCCTGCACTTCAAGTCCCAAAGAAACCACCTTTTGGAAGTGGTGCGGCTTTTGGGATTCCCATGGGCAGCTGGTTGGCCTCTGTGTGAACGAAATGCTGGACTAGATGGGCCCTTGGTCTGATCCAACAGGGCTCTATTCGTGTTCTTATGCTTTTAATGCAAGAATCAGCAGCCGTTACTATGCTGAGCACAGAAGAATTATTCTAGAGAAACCCCTATACTGAAGGGGATGCTGGTTATGCATCCCTCCAGGCCAGGCTGAGGAAACGGAGGAGCCTTTGTTATCTAAAATGATAGCATTTTCACCAAACTTCCCCCCACCCTCAACAAAGATGACGGAATCTTGCTTTGTCTTGTTTAAATATCCAAAAACATTCACAGCTTGCATACAGGCAGCAGCTGCAGACAGACATCTTAAGAGGAGCAGAGAACATCAGAAACGAGGAATGCATGAAGGTGCTTTTCACCAGACGTAGGGATTTCTGTGGCATCAAAGCACGTTCACCGAAGTCCTAACAGGATGGATTTCCAAAATGGAGGAAGAATGATAACTGGCCAGTGGTGATGCTGCCGTTCTCAGTCTGCTTCTAGCTGGCATTCTGCTATAGTTTTGGGCTCAGTGTTGGAAGAAGACGTTTGAAACCTGAAGAGAGAGAGAGAGAAATAGAGAGAGAGAGATAGTTTGAGGAGGGGTTTGTTTATTTATTTATTTATTTATTACATTTATATACCGCCCCATAGCCGAAGCTCTCTGGGCGGTTTACAAAAGTTAAAAACAGTAAACGTTAAAAGAGTATACAAAATTTAAAACCATCAAAAACATAAAAACAACAGTATAAAATCAACGGCATCCATTTAAAAACAACAGTTCTGGGGTCCGTTAAAAAACAAACTTAGCATTGTTAAATGCTGTTAAACGCCTGGGAGAAGAGAAAAGTCTTGACCTGGCGCCGAAAAGATAACAGTGTTGGTGCCAGGCGAGCCTCATTGGGGAGATCATTCCATAATCGGGGGGCCACCACTGAAAAGGCCCTCTCCCTTGTTGCCATCCTCCGAGCTTCCCTCGGAGTAGGCACTCGGAGGAGGACCTTAGATGTTGAGTGCAGTGTATGGGTAGGTTCATGTCGGAGTGTGTGGGTGTATTTGGGGGAATGAGCCCCTCTCAGGAATAATTTACCGTAGGCCGCAGATGTTAGATCTTCGGGTGTCAAGGCGTAAGAACTGGTAGCAAGAAAATGGCCCGAGAGTAAGGCTGCTTTTGGTCATTCTCATTCCGCTCCCAGGTCGCTCCCAGTTGCCCTGGTGCTGGAAGAGGACGTGACGGACTCCGGCAGGGCAGCTGTTAAACGTGTATGAAACCTGTACGCAAAAGAGGCAGAGGAGAAAGATGGGTGTGGGGTGAGGCTGTGGCATGAGGACCAGGGGAAAGCAGCCCCTCTGACGAACGTAAGAGAATAAGAACGTCAGAAGAGCCATGTTGGAGCAGATGAATGGTCCATCTAGTCCAGAGCTCTGTTCGCACAGTGACCAACCAGCTGCCCCAATGGAAAACCCCCAAGTAGGACATGCGCACAACGGCATCCTGTCGCCCATGATCCCCAGCAACTGGTGGACACGGGCATACTTCCTTTAAGGCTGAAGGTATCATATACCCATCAGGACTAGTAGCCTTCCCCTCCAGGAATTTCCCCGATACCCTTCTAAAGCCCTCCAAAGTGGTAGCCGTCACGACGTCTTGTGGAAGTGAGTTCCACGGTTGAACCGTGTGCAGTGTGGAGAAAATCTTCCTCTGATCTGTCCTGAATCTCCCACCTGACCCCATCAGGTCCTAGTATTATGAACGAAGGGAGAAAAATGTCTCCCTTCCCACTTTCTCCACCCCATGGAGAATTTGGTAGGCCTCTCTCATGGTTCCCTTCCCTTCCCTTTTCTCTAAGCTTAACGGTCTGAGATTTATTTATTAATTACATTTATATCCTGCCTTTTCCCCCTCCTTAAGGACACCAAAATGTTGTAACCTTCCTTCATAGAGGGAAACAACTTGCCCTAGTCTGCATTAGGGCCCCTCAGCCTACAACACAATTTCAGCCAGGGTTTAACTTACCTCACGCCATTCATTATCTTTCAAATCAGATTTGTACTCATCTCCGGAACAATATTCTTGGAGGACTTTGAAGTCCGCTGACAACAGCTTCACGCACAGGCGGTAGAGGCAATGACGGGTGTAGTAATACCTATTTAGCGGGAGAGCACATGGAGAAGACATGGCGGATGAAGACGCTTTCGGCAAGGAAGCAAGTATTAAAAAATATCATAAATAAAGGGGCCCCGGGTACCATCCCGACTGACAACTGGATGGCATCATCCAGTTTGAACTGGATGACAGTCCCAAATTGCCAAGACAGGTTGTATACCATAGAGATGGAGGGACAGAGCGGCACATCCTCTCTGCATCTGTGGAGAGCTCTGACCAATGGTGGCTTTCACGCAGTTCCTTACAGCCAATAAGGAGACCCGGAAATGTCCTTATTTCCTTTAAGCAAGTGCAAATTCAGCACCTTTTGTCCGGAGAAAGTGCCTAGCTGAGAGTTCAAGAGGATTTGTCTGGGTTGGATGTCTTTGGAGCAACATGGTGGCCCTGGTGCTATCCAAGGTATTGAAGCCCACGTCCAACCAGACTTCCTCCTCTGTCCTATTGAGCTAACCATCTTTTGGATCTCCTCCTCCTCCTCCTCCTCCTCCTCCTCCTCCTCCTTATTATTATTATTATTTGCATACTGCCCCACAGCCAAAGCTCTCTGGGTGGTTCACATAAGATAAAAACACTTAAAAACAACATACAAAGATTAAAAACCACAAAAACAAGCAAAATACACATACGTTTAAAACCACTATAACAACTTTAAAAATGATGAGCCAAAAGAACAGACCCATGGTCATTACATATTGCTAAATGCTTGGGAGAAGAGAAAAGTCTTGACCTGGCGCTGAAAAGATGACGATGTCAGCACCAGGCAGGCTTTGTCAGGGAGATTGTTCCACAGTTGGGGGCACCACCACAGAGAAGGCCGTCTCTCTTGTCGCCACCCTCCGAGCTTCCCTTGGGGTAGGCACCCAGAGGCGCCCTGTGTATCTCTCAGACTTTATCTTGGCCCATGGATCCCCACCCACCGTGGCCAAGAGAGGATGCTCTTCACTCACCAGTCCTTCACCACAATAGTGGGGTTGATCTCATCTATCAGTTGATCCCAATAGCCGTGATCCTTCAAAGTGATGCGTTGACTCTTGACGCAGAGCCTAAGGCAAGAAATTAAAATCATTAAAAACCACCATTATTTTAGTGTTCGGACCATGATGTCCAACTCTTCTCACGGGCTTCCTGGACCTATCTGGTTGGACATTTTGGAAAGGAGGACACTCAGTTTGATGGAGCATTGGTTTAATCCTGCAAAGCTCTTCTTATATCCTTGAGCAGCGATATTTCCTGCGGCTGAAAAAGAGATGGAGGACTCCAACCCCTGGAGAATGTTTCTCCGAAGCTGCCGAGAAAGATGGGAACAAGAAGGCATTTTTATTGGAAGGAGCTTTTATTGCAGGTCTCCAAAAATTTTTTTTTAAAAAAAAATGGATGAATTTGGGACGGTTGGATCTGAAAACTATTTAGATTTTGGTTAGGTATGCGACTCTTTTAAATGTCTGTTTCTACATTGATTTATAATAAAAATAAATATGCTAGTGTGGTGTAGTGGCTAAGGTGTTGGACTGGGAGATGGGAGATCTGGTTTCTAGTCCCCACTCGGCCATGAGTGACTTTGGGCCAGTCACATACTCTCAGCCCAACCTACCTCACAGGGTTGTTGTTGTGATAACATGGAGAGGAGGAGGATTATGTACGCCCCCTTGGGTTCCTTGAAGGAAAAAAGGTGGGATATAAATGTAATAAATAAAAAGAAATAAAAGAAATAAAAAACGCCTGACCAGATTTAATTAAACTGTTCTTTCCTTTTCTGATTATTGCCTTCGCGGGGAGATTTATTGATATTCAGACCCGCACAAGAATTCCCATGGGGGGGGGGGGGAAATGGGAAAACCCTAGTTCCATCTCGTCTTCAGCACAAATGCGGCCACGATCCTCACCCGTTGCACGCCACAAAGCATTTCTTAACGTGCTGATAGGGTATATCCTCATCTTTCATGTAAATATTTCTGAGAAGGATGTCAGTTGTTTCCAGTTCCAAGGAATCCTTTTCTGAGACCTCCTCGGTTTTCCACTGGCCTTCTGGGGGAACCTCGATTTCCCAAGAGTCCAAGCCTTCTGGGGGGAAAAAAGAGGAAAAAGAAAGTCAGACAGTGAAGCGAAAGTAACGATACAAATCTTCTAAATAATAATAAACTTATTTCTACAAATGACTCCGATGTTGCTACAATGGAATTCTCTACCCAAACAACAATTCTCAGGATTCCTCATGGTTAACAATTACCATTAAATCGGTATAAAACTGCAAAACATTTGTAGCTCTGGGATTCATCGGTCCCTCATTTAGGGCGCAATCCTACACATTTCGACAGGAAAATGTCCTATAACTCCCAGCGTTCCCTAGTCAGCAGTGGGAATTCTGGGGGCTTTTTTTCTAAGTATGTGTAGAATTCCGCCCTTAATCGCATGAATCGTCTCGTAACTTTGGGAGATCCCTTTAAGATTCAGGTGAAATATAATGTTTATATTTTGCTGGCATTAAAAACAGACTGTCCTGCTCTGCTGCATCATTTTGGAGCATAAGCAAAGAAACAGGGTGTTTGAAAGCTCTTCCGAGTACATAAAAATAAATTTAAAAATCCCTGCACTCAGAAAACCTGTGTATCAGGGAAATTATGCTCTGCCTAATCTCTCCAATTTGGATGGCTTTAAAAGGGGGTTGGATAAATTCCTGGAGGAGAAGGCTATCAAAGGCTACTAGCCCTGATGGCGATGTGCTACTTCCAGTATCCGAGGCAGTAAGCCTGTGTGTACCAGTTGCTGGGGAACATGGGTTGGAGGGTGCTGCACTAGATGGACCCTCGGTCTGATCCAGCAGGGCTCTTCTTATGTTCTTATGATTCCTTTCCACAAACAAGGATGTGTTTTGTGTGGGTGTTCTAAAGTGGGGTAGAATTTAGGCCTCAACTAGAGTATTGCGCCCAGTTCTGGGCACCACACTTCAAGAAGGACGCAGACAAGCTGGAGCGTGTTCAGAGGAGGGCAACCAGGATGATCAGGGGTCTGGAAACAAAGCCCTATGAAGAGAGACTGAAAGAACTGGGCATGTTTAGCCTGGAGAAGAGAAGACTGAGGGGAGACATGATAGCACTCTTCAAGTCCTTGAAAGGTTGTCACACAGAGGAGGGCCAGGATCTCTTGTTGATCCTTCCAGAGTGCAGGACATGGAATCATGGGCTCAAGTTATAAGAAGCCAGATTCCAGCTGGACATCAGGAAAAACTTCCTGACTGTTAGAGCAGTACGACAATGGAAACAGTTCCCCAGGGAGGTGGTGGCCTCTCCCACCCTAGAGGCCTTCAAGAGGCAGCTGGACAACCACCTGTCAGGGATGCTTTAGGGTGGATTCCTGCATTGAGCAGGGGGTTGGACTCGATGGCCTTGAAGGCCCTTTCCAACTCTACTATTCTATGATTCCAATACGCAATCTCTCCCAACAACCTGTGCCGTGAAGCGAGTCAAGGCTATACCAGACACTTTCGGGAAGCCTCATGTGTATCAGCATTTCGGCTGGCAGAGGTGCCCCCTCCCCTGATAAACAGGGACACACACCTTCGCCACAAGGATTCTGGATTAAGTTCTTCTCCATGTGGCAGAGAATGTAGAAGATCTTGGACTCCTTCCAGTCGGAGGCACTGTCTTCCTGCTCGAACTTGCGCTTCCACAAAATTGGCAAGTCCACCAGGTCTCTCCACTGGGAACAAACCAGCCTGCAGTTGCAAATGAGGTCCTTCGAAGGGACCAGAGACAGCACGTCCAGCAAGACCCCTTCAGGCAAATCTCCAACGCTCGCCATCTTCCTTCCAAGAGTTTCCAGTTGCCTGCAAAGAAGAACCGGGAGGAACACACACAGTTACCATTAGCAGGAAATACACAGGGCCTCCTGAAACCCAGGAACCCAACAAGAGCAATGAATTCGGAGGTCCTTGATTTAGTTTCTACCTCTGCCGTGAGGATCATAGAATCATAGAATAGCAGAGTTGGAAGGGGCCTACAAGGCCATCGAGTCCAACCCCCTGCTCAATGCAGGAATCCACCCTAAAGCATCCCTGACAGAGGGTTGTCCAGCTGCCTCTTGAAGGCCTCTAGGGTGGGAGAGCCCACAACCTCCCTAGGTAACTGATTCCATTGTCGCACTGCTCTAACAGTCAGGAAGTTTTTCCTGATGTCCAGCTGGAATCTGGCTTCCTTTAACTTGAGCCTCAATGCTCCTTCTCAGCCTATAATCTGCAAGGGAATTGGGTTCATATTCATATTCATCTTGCAGCCCATCCATTTTGTCTTCCAATCTGCTTCCCATAGTACAGCCTTCCTCAACCTGGGGCGCTCCAGATGTGTTGGACTGCATCTCCCAGAATGCCCCAGCAGCTGGCTGGGGCATTCTGGGAGTTGTAGTCCAACACATCTGGAGCGCCCCAGGTTGAGGAAGGCTGCCATAGTAGATGCTTCCTGGAAGCAGGTTGTGGAGACATTATTCCTCCGCAGTCACTGGTATTCAGATGCTCTGTGGTTGTAGTAACATGTTTAATGTGTTTATTCTGTTATGTCGTGTTTCGCATTGATTTTTACATTACTGTTGGTTTTTTTACATGGACTGCTTAGTGGTCTTAGGAGAGCAAGCTAAAAGGCAGACTCGGAAATTTGGAAGTTGGAGAAGCCACCTTGAGTTGCACTGGGCTACCTTGCACGGCTGTGGTAAGGCAAGCCTTTCACCAAGAGCTTTGATGCCGCCAATACACCTCACACAAGCATTAAGTTGCAGTTCATGCTGTCTTGCGCTGATTATTAAGCCCCCACTGCCCCCTTTCCTGGGTGTAACAATAAAGTTAATATTGAGTCAGAGATTTTTAGGTCCTCCGTTGCCACGCCCCCCCCCCCCCCCCCGTTTGGGTCCGGATCTGCTTGCAAGCCTCCAAACCTGGTCGGTTCCAGAAGGACGGGAAGAGACGGCAACGGGTGTGGAGAACCAGAGAGGGGGGGCACTCTGCACATGGTCAGAAGCACCATATGTTTGTATCATATTTTACTTTACATTTTTACAGTGGTCTATATTATTATTATTATTATTTTTGTTTACACAAACCACTTAGAGACCGTAGGCCACCAACCTGCAGGGAGGTGTGTGTGTGTGCACTCCACACATGGTCAGAGGCACCTCTGCTGTTGCAAACAACTCTGCTGTTCCAGCCCACCAAACCGCACTGAGCCTCTGAAAGGACACCCCCCCCCCCCACAGCATTCCCGGGTCTTACCTGGGCTAGGAAAGGGGACAGGACGGCCCTGGCGCTTCTAGCCAGGCAAACGATTAGTTCTCTGCCCCGCAAGCAAACCGTAGAGGAGGAGGAGGAGGAGGAGGCTCGACAGCAGCCCAATTCGAGACGATATTGTTGCAAGAGGCTGAAATCCGGGGAAAGGTTCTCAGTCTGGCCTCTGGCCTGGCCCCGCCTCCCTATGGAGAGGGCCAGAGAGAGGGAATCCCGGGCAGGGCTCATTTGCATACCATGACGCGGCTCTCCAGTCCCCGCCCCCCTTCCTAGGGAATCCCGATGCTGTGTAAATCAACCCTGACGTCTAAATGGGGGAGGGGGCGGATTTGGGGAGTCCGCAGCCTTTTTTCATGAAGGAGAGCAGGCTGGTGGCTCCGATTTCAGCGGGGCGGCGAATCCTTTTGTTAGATATGCAAACCCAGGAGATTTCACTGAAGCCTATTGCAGCATTTGCAAGCTGTAGTTGGAACAATACGCTAGAGTAGGGTGACCCTGTGGAAAGGAGGACAGGGCTCCTGTATCTTCAACAGTTGCAGAGAAAAGGGAATTTCAGCAGGTGTCATTCGTATGCGTGCAGCACCTGGTGAAATCCCCTCTTCATCACAACAGTGAAAGCTGCAGGAGCTATACTAGACTGACCAGATACAAAAGAGGGCAGGGCTCTTTGAAATATTTGTATTGCGGTTTATATTTTTAACCGTTCTGTGGCATTTTAACCGTTTGTAATCCGCAGGCAGGTTAGAAAAGCAGTCATAAAAATAATATTTATTTCTGAAATGCATCAACAACAGTAACCTTTTTTCTTTTCTTTTCTTTTAGAAAAATAGCAAACAAAAGCAGATAAAACAAAGAGCAATTCTGAATTAATACTAAACCAGAATCCTGAATTGCATCAGGAATCCAGTCTCAGATGTTTGTTTGCAGAGAACGTCGGTTAATAAGTAGGTGGCCACATTCCCCCCAATCTCCTAAGGCCCTTTCTACTCCTAAGGAGGGATCATTCCTGCCTACCCATGGGATCCCCTATTTGTAATTTGCATGCACAGGGATGATCCTGAAGAAAACCTTGCCGTGGTGCTGGAACTTGAGCACCTCAAGGATGCCATGAGCTAAACCGTGAAGGGACACCCAAGACGGGAAGGTCATGGTAGAGAGGTCAGACTAAATATGATCCCTGGGGAAGGTAATGGCAACCCACCCCAGTATTCTTGCCATGAAAACTAAATGGATCAGGAACCTCTGGCTGCGAGAGCTGGACCATAAGGACGGCTGAGCGAAGGAAGAGAGATGCTTTTGAACTGTGGTGTTGGAGGAAAATTCTGAGAGTGCTTTGGACTGCAAGAAGATCAAACCAGTCCATACTCCAGGAAATAAAGCCAGACTGCTCACTTGAGGGAATGATACTAAAGGCAAAACTGAAGTACTTTGGCCACATAATGAGAAGACAGGATACCCTGGAGAAGAGGCTGATGCTAGGGAAAGTGGAAGGCAAAAGGAAGAGGGGCCAACCAAGGGCAAGATGGAGGGATGATATTCTGGAGGTGACAGACTTGACCTTGGGGGAGCTAGGGGTGGCGACAGCCGACAGAAAGCTCTGGCGTGGGCTGGTCCATGAAGTCACGAAGAGTCGGAAGCGACTGAACGAACAAACAACAGAAACAGCCTAAGACTCTTCCTGGAACTTTGGCTTCACATAGGGGCAAATAAGCCATAAGACGGAGGGCTCCGTCTTATGGGACACCCATCTGTCCTATGGCAAGGTCTGGCAGAACCACTGGTATGCCCTTGTACCTCACCCTTCTTTTTCTGAAGAAAATCCTAAAAATCCTACAGGCCCCAGGGACACGCTAGTGATCATAGCATTGGGCCCAAAGCTATTAAGAATCACCTCAGTCCTGTGTTATGAGGTTTGTTTCTCAGCTTACAGGTGTGAGGAGAAGGGGAAATTTCCCCCAGGCTTTCTCACCCCGCCACTGAACTTTTACAGACACCTAACTCACCTGCTTCAAAGACTTCACTCCTCCCTCCTACCACCTGCTGCCTTGCTACCATTAAGCTCCCGGGAGCCCTCTCTTGGACTCGTTTAATAGCAGCCAGCAATGTTCACAGCCCATTTATAAAGAGTTGATGAAATCATACAGCCACAGAGAACCTCTGGACTTCATCTGAGCCCAAGTGGCAAACAAAGGATTGAGGACCCTGTCCCGGAAGGCTGCAGGTCTCTCTCGTCCTTTTTAAGTTGTCGAAGTCTCTTGGGGCGAGGGGATTCTCTTCGCTGCGATACCTCCGGATCGATGGTAACGCTGGTGCCTGTTATTTTCACTCCGAACTTGCAGCTGGCTTCTTGTTTCAAATCGATGTAACGGACTCCGGGAGGGTAGTTGTCAAAAGTGTGCGACAGCTGAAAAGGAGAAGGCGGGGATGTTGTCCAGGGGAGGCAGTAGCCATGGAGAAGGGTCAGGGGTTTATCCCCAGCTAGGCGAACGGCCTTGCACCCAGGACAATTCTCACCTCGTGCCATCCGCCGCAATTGGGCGTGCTGCTCAGAGAGCATTCTTGGAGGACGTCGCAGTCTGCAGACAAGAGCTTCACGTCCAGTTTGTGGCTGCCAAACTCAACGAAATACCTATTTGAGGGTCGGGGGGGGGGGGCATGGCGAGAAAAAAACCAGGAAGACACTAAGCCATAGCTCATAGAGGAGGTGGAAGGTTCCAGGTTCGAATCCTCAGCATCTCCAGACAAGGCTTGGAAGAAATGCCGCCTGAAAACCTGGAGAACCGCTGCTGCCAGTCCGTGCTGACAATACTGGGCTAGATGGACTGAGGGAATGACGATATAAGAAACTTCTCATGCTCCTATTTAAACCAGCACTTTCCCACCCACTTCAGAAACATGAGGACTAGAAACTTAGGGAAGGGCAGTAAACTGAAACCCTGCAGCGCTGCTTCTGCCAGTCAGTGTCAAAAATACTGGGCTAGGTGGACTTCATAACTATTCAAGCACACTAAGAATCATTGTCAGCTAGTGGAACCAAGGCTTGCAGTTCCAGAACTATTTTGATAGAGCTCCATCACACCAGTGATTTATCAGACACTTGCAGTGCCTGGTATGTGGATTTGCAGCGCAGGACTCACGTGACGTCGTCCCTGCCCTGCCCTCATTTATTTATTTATTTATTTTAAAACATTTGTATCCCGCCCTATATCACCAGGATTTCAGGGCGGCGTACCGATAAAAGCATACAATATAAAACAATAAAAAAACACAGCTAAAAACAAATTAAACCATGAACCAAGTTAAAACAGTATATAATTTAGAGGCAGTAAAAACAATTTAAACAGTTTAAACAGTGTGCCCGCTTAGTGAATTTAAGCCGCTTCCTCCCTCCTTGTTGCGTTTTATTTTGGTGCAGGGAAAGTCTGGTTTATTTTCCCCACTCGCTTTTTCCTTTCCTGGGAGCGCGTGCTAATGGAGTCTTGATGACGAAAGGGGAGGGCGGGGTGGTTCTCCTCCTCCGGCACGGTCATCGTAGGGGCTTGTTAGTTGGTTGAATGGACTTTTTAGGGCTCCAAACGCCCTCATTGCCCGTAGAAACGGAGCACAGATGAAACCTTAAATCAGTAATCGCTAGATAACAAAGCCAAAGTGTGGAGATTGGGGGGTGGGAGTGAAAGAGGCCACGCCCATGAGAGTACCACAACCAATGAACTGGAGGAAAGAGAAGGGGCGGGGTGGAATGGAAGAGCAAACAAGCAAAAACCCACGTGACGGAGCCCTTGACACGCTTATGAAACGGAGGTAAAAAACGCGGAGGTAAACCAGAGGAAAAAAAATAAGTGTGATGGAGGCCATAATCTGTCACCGCCCCCCCCCAAATTCTCAGACTTCTCTGCTCCCCTTGAGCTTAGCTGGAGTTCTCAAGAGCTGCTCGGGGAAACTCAACTTCCTCAGGAACAATATATCACACCCTGTTGTCATGCAAAGTCTTTTGGGGGGCTTCGTCTTCAGAGGGAAACAGAGACTTGAGTCTTTTCTGAACGTCTCCCCCTGATCCCACCCTGGTGTAAATGTCTCTGGCGCTTACCAGTCTTTTACCACAATATTGGGCCGGGTCTCATCCATCAGCTGTGCCGGGTAGCCTTCGTCCCTTAAAGAGATGCGCTGCCTCTTGATGCCATACCTGGGGCACAGGATAAAAAGACGTCAAAGGGTGCCGTCAAGCCTCCTGAATTTTCCTTCTCCTAAAACGCATCAAGTTCTCAATGTGGAAATAATGAGAAATCAGCAGGAATCTGGGCATTTTCTAGGAACTCACTTGCTGCCTGGATCAGCTGCTTTTCTGAAAATCCACGTGGGTCAGCCAATTTAAAAATAACAGCATACAATCTAGCACAGGGGTGCGGAACGTCAGGTCCAGGGCCGAATTCCTGGCTCTTAATTCCAGATCTAGTAGAGTCCATGCTGAAACCCTGGCTCTTAATTCTACCTGAAGCACACATGGTAGAGTCCTCACCCAAACCCTGACTCTTGATTCCAGCTTAAGCAAACATGGTAGAGTCCTCAACCAAACAGTGACTCTCAGTTCCAGATCAAGCATGGTAGAGTCCTCCTCCAAATCCCTGCCTCTTGATTCCAGCTTAAGCACACATGGTAGAGTCCTCACCCAAACAGTGACTCTTAGTTCCAGATCAAGCATGGTAGAGTCCTCACCCAAATCCTGGCTCTTAATTTCAGATCAAACATAGTAGAGTTCACGCTGAAACCCTGGCTCTTCATTCTACCTGAAGCACACATGGTAGAGTCCTCACCCAAACCCTGACTCTTAGTTCCAGATCAAGCATGGTAGAGTCCTCACCCAAATCCTGGCTCTTAATTGCAGATCAAACATAGTAGAGTTCACGCTGAAACCCTGGCTCTTCATTCTACCTGAAGCACACATGGTAGAGTCCTCACCCAAACCCTGACTCTTAGTTCCAGATCAAGCATGGTAGAGTCCTCACCCAAATCCTGGCTCTTGATTCTAGCCTAAGCACACATGGTAGAGTCCTCACCCATACTCCAGGATAGTAAAACATTTCTGAATATCCTGAGGGGGACGAGGCAAGTTTTTAAAATGCTCATAGAATCGGATACTGGAAGGTCTCAGGACTTCCTCAGTTGTGGTCCATTGAGTCGGATTGAGTTCCCAGAAATCCAAGCCCTCTGTGGAAAAGCCAAAAAAAGAGCCTTGCATACAAAATTGTACATTATACATCAATCACAGATATTGCATCAATCAATTTCAACTGAATATCAAGGAAAACATAATGAAATAAGAACCACTTATTAAGGATGCCATCCTAATACCCACTTGCACTTACCTGGGACAAAGTCTGATAATAATACCAATAATATTATTAATAATAGTAGAATAATATTTGTAAATTCTAAATTTCTTCATATGTTTTCTTTTAAAAATCATGCTGTACTCTAGCTCATTTGAGACCGAATTATTTTAGAATGCAGGCAGGGAAATTTCTCTGTTCACACAGAAGCCAACCAGCTGTCGACCAGGGACTCATAAAGCAGGACATGGTGCAACAGCACCCTCCCACCCATGTTCCCCAGTAACTGGGACACACAGGCTTACTGCCTCAAATACTGGAGATAGCACACAACCATCAGGGCTAGTAGTCTTTGGATGTTTCTACGCCTGCCTTTTTCCCCTTGGGATCGTCCCGGGATCATCCCTGTGCATCCAAATGACACACAGGGGATCCCAGGAGCAGGCAGTGACGAACCCGCCATTTTCCTGGGATAATCTTTAGGTGTAGAAAGGGCCTTTGATAGCCTTCTCCTCCAGGGGTTTATCTAGCCCAAATTAAAGGTCTTCTGGATTTCCCACTCCGCCACGGCTCGTGAACGGGGACAGACCTTCACCACAAGGGTTCTTGACTAAGTTCCTCTTGCTGTAGCAGAAGAAGGCGGCCTGCCAGTCCTGGACGCTGCTGGGCTGCAGCTCGGGGCGGTAGCCGTACCGGTGGCACTTGCGCCTCCAAAGGACGGGCAAATCCACCAGGTCTCGCCAGAGGGAGCAAACCAGCCGACAGTTGAGGACCAGGTCTCTCCTGGGCACCAGGGAGAGCACGTCGATCAGGAGGTCTTCGGGCAAGGCGTGGATCGTGGCCTTCTTCCTCCAAAGACACTTCCGCCAGCTGCAAGGAAGGAGGCTGTGAGAAACAGACAAGATGGAGTGAAACGTGAGAACGAGAGGAAGTGGATGAACTTTAGGCTTCACCTACAACATAACCAACGGCTGTGCTAGCTGGGGATAATGGAACATGTAGCCCAGCACATCTGAAGCTGGGCTTGAAGCTGTATATGTTTTCAATTTTGTAATGCCCAGCATTGGGCAAAAGGCAGCATATAATAATAATAATAATAATAATAATAATAATAATAATAATAATAGGGGAGATAGGGCTGTTATTATTAGTACTTGTTTGCAAACACAAATAAACCAAACAAAAATTAAAAAGCAGGGAGAACTACATGAGAGAAGTAGAAAAAGAAAGAAAGGTCATGTTAGAAAAACAATGCAATTCTTTGTCCACTCGAATATTTATTAATTCCTCCCCCCAAAAGGATTTTTCATCTTCTGGTATTCAAATCTGCCAGCCCTGGTATCCATGTAACAGCACAGCTACTGACCAGGGCGGAAGCCAAAATGTTTAGCTTGAAGTACATTTTTTAAAACGCTCCGTTGTACGTTCTTCTATGGGTGTAACGTGGCACAGTGCCAAAGCAGAAAAAGCTCCCAGGTTCACTATGAAAGCAGTCAGACTTAAGTTAAAATATATAAGAAAGACAGATAACCTAATAGAGCGATTTAAAAAATCTATATTTAGAGCTAAAGATTTCAGCTCTACCACATTTTTAAATTGCTCTGCTGTTCGTCTGTCTATCTAGCTTTCATATACATTCTATGGTTATTATTTCATTTAATACTATAGTTTTATACTTTTAAACGTTTATGTAGTATTTTATCATTGCGTATTTTATGGGTTTTAGTGGCTGTGTGAACCTCACAGAGCTCTTCAGCTGCTGGGCGGTGCAGGAATGTCATAAATCAACACACAAAAACAGGCAGAGCACGCCCTGTTTTGCATTTCCGGCCTCAATTTGACCCATGTTTAGACAGAAAAGAAGTCCTAAAATTCTCAGCATGGTAGGGCTCCCCTGCCCCACCTAAACATGCCGGGGGGGGGGGGAAAGCCCCTAAACTCACTTCCAGCATCTCCCTGTCCTGGAGGTCATCTATAAGATGCAGGGATTGTGCCTCATTATTTTTTAACCTGCATTTTCCGTGGATGAAATGGGGTTTGGGGCTGAGGCAGGGCCCTATCAGCTGCCGCTGTCCAGGTGCTGATTTGGTGGCCTTCTGTACATTGGCCCCCAAATCCAGCCTTAGAGGCGCCACTGGAAGAGAGGTAAAGTTGCATCCTATCTGGGGGGATCTGGGATTGCCTAACTCTGAAAAAGCTTCACACACACACAGAGCTCTCTCTCTCTCTCTCTCTCTCTCTCTCTCTCTCTCTCTCTCTCTCTCTCTCAAACACACACACACACAATGTTTTGTTGTGTGTCTTACCTGGGCTTGCAAGAGGAGAGGCAACACAGGACACCTCCCGCGTGGGACATTGGACTCAGCAGCCGGAAAACACAAGATTGGAAAATCTTGTTGAGCTTCAGAGCAGAACTTCTCTCTTTGTCTCCAACCCTGCTCACAGCTCTACTTTTTTTCCCTCCTGGGCGGAGCAGAGGAAGGAAATTCGATGTGGCATCTCTTAGGTCACGCAGCAGGAAGGAGGCGAGCGCTCATTGGTCAGGCGCGGCCCCGAGTTCGATTCCCAGAATCTGCCATTAAAAAGATTGCGTAGAAGGTGATGGGGGAGAAGACCCTTGGGACAGAGCAGGGAGGGGCAGAGAAGGAGGGTCTCTGGGTGGTTTGTAAGGATTTCTGACTCCCAGACATTTAACAGCGACGTTTTGTGCTGGGGGATCGTGTGACGTTTGTCGTGTCCTAATATGAGAAAGAAATTACTGCACTCACCTTTGAGGCCACTCACTGGCTCTCAGCCTGACCTACCTTGCAGGGTTGTTGTGATGATAAAATGGAGAAAAGGAGGAGACCCAGTTAAGCTACCCATCGGCTCCCTGCAAGAAAGAGAGAGAAGAAGCTGGAATATAAATACAATAATTCAAAAAGCGTATGTCTTTTGGTGTGGCGCGGGGGCTGTTTCTAGGCGTGGGAGATGTGGGACCATCTTCCTAAGCGGGGACAATATTTTGGTTTGGGTCAGCCCCAGAGGCCTGGGGGCAGAATTTGGGAGCCGTGGGGCTGGAGGCGGCCTCCTCTCTTTCCCTCCAGGGTTCCTGTACTCCAAAGGCAACTGCCCAGTTGTCCTTGTGCCGCCTGGGAATGATGGGAATTGTAGTTCAGAACCTGAGGAGTGAGGAAGAGAAGATTGACCGGATGGTCTAATTATCAGGGTCTTTCATAGAATGGTTCGATTTCGTACAATGAAACGCCATTTGATACACACACACACACACACACACACACATACATATCTCAAATGGCGTTTCATTGTACGAAATCGAACCATTGTATGAAAGACCCTGATAATTAGACCATCCGGTCCATCTTCTCTTCCTCACTCCTTAGGTTCTGAACTACAATTCCCATCATATGGGAATGATGGGATATATATATATATATATATATATATATATATATATATTATATATATATATGATGGGAATGATGGGAATCTTCCTCACTCCTCAGGTTCTGAGCTACAATTCCCATCATTCCCATCATATGGGAATGATGGAATATATATATATATATATATATATATATATATGATGGGAATGATGGGAATCTTCCTCACTCCTCAGGTTCTGAACTACAATTCCCATCATTCCCATTGTAAGGCCTGTACTCGTTCCTGGCGTTTGAAGCCGCTAGTCCGCATGAAGGCAAGCCCCACCCAACGTAACGGTGCTTCTGCTCCAGCTGCGATCATCCTGGCCAGCCTTACTCGGGCGTAAGCAGCCCCGAATTCAAGTCGTGCGCGTCTGCGCCTTTCCGCGGAAGGAGGAAGCCTTTGGGGCCGTGCCACGCAGGGCAGCGTCAGCCCGGATCCCCACCTCCGCAGGGCGGGGGCGAACGCTTGGTTGGCCCATCGCCCCCGGGGGAGGCGAGGCGAGGCAAGCGAGCGGGAGGGCCTTTCCTGGGCTTGCCTTCCTTCCTTCCTCCCTCCTGCCGCTGGCGAGAGAGCTTTCTGCTGCCGCGTCTCCCTGCCTTCTGCTGCTGCTTGCGGAGCGAGCGGGGCAGAGACCTCTCTTCCCAGCGCGGGAGGAGCCGGCTGTCCTCCTTCTCCGCCGCGCCTTCCCAGCCCAGGTGAGTTTTGGGGCGTCTGCAAAGAGCTTGGAGGGTTTTTTTTAGGCACGCTCGAAGCCCCGGGACCTGCTTGCAACAGAGGCGGCGGCCTCATCGCTTCCGGACGTCTGCCAAGTCACCCGCTCAGGGAAGCCAAAGGGTTGGGAACCGCTTTGTTTATTTGTAGCATATCTTTGGTTTTAAAATCTCTCTCCTAAGCCAAACAAACAGAACTTGCACATACAATCGGTCAAACAAGGCATTCCCTGCGTGGAGGCTCGCAATTTAGAAAAGACACGGCACGCAAGGAAAAGCGGTGAGGAGGGAAGAGGAAGAAGGATTTCTTTCTTTCTTTCTTTCTTTCTTTCTTTCTTTCTTTCTTTCTTTCTTTCTTCTATTGCTTGTTGCTGGCTTATCACTTCCACTGGAGTTGCCAGTGAATCCCTGCCTCTCTCTTTCCCTCCTCAATTTTCCAGCCCTGGTAAACTTTAGGAGGTGTAGAAAGCCAGTTTGGGGGCTGGGGAGTGGCAGCAAGGATGAGGTGGGAACCAGCAGAGTTGAATCAGGTCATACTAGCAAAGACCAAGTGAATTGCATAGTGGTGCACATGCTCCCCTGTTGTTGTTATTATCATTATTATTAACCTAATAATAATAACAACAACAACAACAACAATATTTTGGGCAAACCAGTGTCACCCAGTGCTCTTGTTCCAGGAAAAACCTGCAATTCTGTGCCTGCTTTCTGCGGGAATAAGTCCCTGCATGGGCATCCACTCATAGGGACAACTGGTGTAGTGGTTAGAGGCGCGTGGCCAGAACTCTGGAGATCTGAGTTTGTGTCCCCACTTGGCCATGAAGCTCACAGGGTGACTTTGGACCAGTCATGGACTTTCAGCCCAACCTACCTCACAGGGTTGTTGTGAGAAGAAAATGAACTTGGACCAATTATTTGTCGAATGGATTTCTCTGACACCGCTAGTACAGAGATGTACAGATTTTGTTCGGTCCTGCGTTTCAAGGGCCGCCTGGCGTCTTTAGTTCTGTCATCCGCATGACAGAATCGGATTGTTTTTATGGGAATGTTCTTCCATTTGCACAAATGTGCATTGACACGTTCTTGCAAGTGCGCACTAGCACTGATGCAGTTCCCCTCCAAAAGTAGAAATAGAAAAGAAAGAAAAAAGTGTGTGTCAGCCCGAAGCATCTGTGCGTTTCGGAAAAAGCCAATGTGAACTCAAATCCCTTGCAGATTTCTGATTCCTCCAACGTCCTCAGGTGTGTGTGTCTTCCTTTCCTCTTAGACGAACCCTTCTCTGAAGGAAGATGGCGGCTATTGGCGATCTGCCTGAGGAAATAATTGTGGAGGTTCTGTCTCAGGTCCCCTCGTGGGACGTGGTTTGCAGCTGCCGTTTCGTCTGCTCGCAGTGGCGGGACGTGGCTGATTCCTTGAACGCTCAGTGGAAGCTCAAATGTAAACAGGAGGCCTTTGCCATGCCGGATTGCGCTATCCAAGACTGGAAGGCGTTCTACTTTCTCAGTAGCGCAAAGAGGAACTTAATACAGAACGCTTGCGGCAAAGGTGTGTGTGTGTGTGTGTCTCTCTCTCTCTCTCTGGCAGAAAGAACTTCGTCCATGCCGAAAGCTGATCCACGCAACTGCTGTCTTTTTAAGTGTCGGATGCTTTTGAGCAGGGATGGGATGCTTGTGTCTTGGACTACAACTCCCATGATCCTTGTGCTAACTGGGGCTGATGGGAATTGCAGGCCAAAAGATCTGAGGGCTACCTTTTCCTTGTTCCTTCTTTTGAGCCAAAGTACACCATCATGTATGGTATGTTTTTAATCAGTTTTTAATGTGTATTTTATATCACTGTTTTTATACTGTTGGTTTTACACTTTGAATGGTTTTAGTTTTTGTGAACCGCCTAGGGAGCTTTGGCTATTGGGCGGTATAAAAATGCAATAAATAATAAATAAATAGATAAATAATAATAGAAATATCATGCGGTACAGCCCTGACAACACAATCCTGTAGTTCTCTAGACAGAAGTCCCATTGATTTCAGTGGGGCTTACTTCTAGGTAAGCATGAATCACAGCCTTCCCCAACTGTTTGCCTTCCAGATGTTTTGGTCATTGGAGCAATACCAACCAGGATCTGCAACAAAGCGTTGCAGCATAACAGTGCCCTCCAGATGTTTTGGTTTACTGTAGCTTGGGGCTGATGGGAGTTGAAGTCCCCAACCTCTGGAGGGGGCCACGATCGGGAAGGCTGATGTATAGGATGGCAACTTGCACCTGTTCCAGTTGTGCTGAAACCACTGCACCAAATTGCCACCAGTATTGGCTGGTGGCTCCTCTTTGGGTGGGGCGATAAATCCGCCCTGGGTTTTAATCAGAACCGGTCATGTCACTAAAGGTGCCGCACCCAATTTTAGGAATAGGGTTCAGGAGTTTGGAGGTCTGCTGGGTTCTGCCTGCACGCTTCTCTTTGAAGCGGTAGAAAAGGGGTTTGCAGCAAGTCTGACGTGACAACTTCCTTTGCTCAGGGATCTGAAACTTTTGCTCCTTTCCCTGGCGGGGACTGAAACCAATACTTTCTCCTTGGTGTTTCCACAGAGGGCTTGAACTTCTGGGGCATTGGTCCACATCAAAACGACGCTTGGGACACAGGGCCGCTGTCTGGATTTCCCCTGGAGCATGTGACCTCTGGCTTCGGCGCATTTAGTGGGTAAGGAGAGACCATGCTCCTGTTTGAACCAAGTGTACGCTGCTGAAAGGGATGCCGTCTTCCTAACCTTCCCGTTGGAATCCTTGTCCAGAGTTGAAACTTTGCACATAAGGAGAGAGAGGGAGGAAAAATAATAATAAGAAGAGCGCATTTGAATTTCAACTTTAGCCATCTAAGGTAAACTCCCCCAATCTGGTGCCAACTACAGCTCCCATTATCCCCATCCAGCATGACCAATTAGTACAAGGACAGCCATGGCAGCACTTATTTAAATCCCACCCCCACCCAGAATTTTCTTTGCTATTCTTAAACAATTGGGAGACAGGGATTCTTTCTCATCTACCGCAGACCACCCAGATATCTGGCAGCTGAGCAGGGCCTTTTCCGTGGTGGCCCCCAAATTGTGGAATGCCCACTCTAGAGAGCTCCGCCTGGCGCCTACTTGTTGACTTTTTGGCAGCAGGCAAAGGTCTTTTTATATCTCCCAGGTGTTTTAAAAGTATTTTAATACTGCATTTTAAAATCATCCCTGTGGTTGGCTGCTAAGTTCTCTATCGCTTTTAAATGCTTATTTTTTGTTGTTGCTGCTTTTAAAATGATACTTTTTAATGTGTTTTATTGTTGGTTTTATTGTTTTTGCTTTGGTTGTGTACATTGGCCTGTAAACTTTAGCTGCAGGGAGACTCATAACTTGAATTATTATCTCTCCTTTCTCGCTCGTGACGTTTTTTCTAGATGGACATGATGAGCTTTGTCAGGTCCTGCTATCTTTTACTGATTCAGGAATTTCCAGACAATTGAGCATGTTTTAAATATGACTGCTTTGGTGTGGATGTATTTTGGTAGGCCCAGTTTTGATGGTTTTCTGAATATTTTTTTTATATGATGCCAGTGACTGATGTGATTAATGGAATAATTGTGACCTTTTCCTGTTGCCATAATTCTTTAATTTCCATAGTGTATATTTTTGTCTGTTTCTCTTCCTTTTCTACATTTTGTCATTAGTTATTGCTATGTCAATGAGGTACATGTGTTTTTCTTTTTTGTCTGTAACTGTTATGTCTGGTTGGTTGCAAAGTAGTGTCTTGTCCGTATGAATGGTTCTGTCCCAATATATTTTATTGTGATCTGCATTTTCCAAAATTATTTCAGGTAAGTATATATAGTATGGTGTAAGTTGTTTGATGAGGTTGAATTTGATGACCAGTTGTTGGTGAATTATTTTTGCAGCTGTATTGTGTCTGTCCATATAGTCCAGAATGATGATGATGATGATGGTGATGATGATGAAGAAGACTAACTTGAATTAGTTAACAAGCTGGGCTAGTGATCGTTATACTTAATGACTTTGATTTTTTGCCTCAGGCCTGACCCCAAAAGCCAGCTCATCACCTTAAAGGATCACGGCTACTCAGATGAGTTGATGGACCACATCAAACCAGCTATTGTGGTGAAGGACTGGTAAGTGCCCGAAGCAATGGAGGCAGGGGTGTGGGTCCCAAAATGCAGTGCGAACACTGGAACGGCTTCCGATGTGTTCCTTCTACATCCCTCCCACAAGCGCTGTGTTTGGAATCTAAAGAGAAAGTTTGTTAAAGTCATTCCCTGATTGGACGCTAGGGCTGTCAGTCACAGGACCACAATCCCACAGTGTTTTCCATTTAAGGGAAGCTTGAGGGAGGTTCGGAAACCGTCAATAGTCTTCTGAACAACCGAAGCGAGTCCAAAGCTCTGGGTGATCGAGGGAGGTTCAGAAATGGCAAACATTCTTCCGAACATCCGAAGCGGGTCTGAAGCTTCAGGAGATTGAGGGAGGTTCAGAAACCATCAACATTCTTCCGAACAACCGAAGCGGGTCCAAAGCTTCGTGAGAAGCCCACTTGGCTTCGCGGGAGCTCCGAATCTCTCCGAAGCAACCTGCTTCGGTTCTGTATTTGGGCTTCATCCGAGGGGGATGCTCTCTTTGATGTTCGGCCAGCGCCCGAGCAATGGGGATGTTAGGTATCCCTAACTCACACTCGCTGTCTTGTTCTTCCACCCAACCCTGCCGCTGTCCGAACTAGGACTGACGTTTTCGACCCTTATATATACACGCTGAACGTGCAGCTCTTGTCTGCAGATCATCAAGTCCTGTGTCAATGTCACACCGAAAACGTGGACGTCGTTGAGGACAAGGAGGAAATCTGGAGCGAGGTAACAGACTCCCGAGCCAAAGGGGTAGAATCTGTTTGGAGGGCTACTAATGCAGATAGTCCCCAAGAAGGATACCTTTTCCGCCACTCTGCATTTAAGCCTCCCATCCGTGGTACCCAATCCCCCCTCTCTCTTTCTCTTCCAGGTGTCGTACACTTTCTGGAACTACCCTTCCGGGGTCCGCCACGTCCTTTTCCAACACGGCGTCAGTGGCGTGGACTCCGGCTCCCTAACCAACAGCAGCGTTACTGTTGGGCCAAACTTTCCGACGTTAGGTTCTAGGTGCGGAGGAACATTTCAAGGGAAAACCGATACCGGTATAGCAGGGAAATAATTTTCCAAAGATTACCCTGATATGAGCCATGTTTATGTCCCCCACTCCACGATGAGATCTGATGTAATCTGACAGTCTGCAGCCTTCAAGACTGATGTCATTAAATCCCTCATGTACGGGGTTAAGAGGCAATCATTGGTAGAGAGACAATGACCCGGTTCACACAACACAACAAGCCAGAGGACGGGTTGAGTATGGGTTGAATTGTGGCTTGTCATCGAATCTTTGGGCTGTTGTATTGTGTGAACCCAGCTGCGCCAACAGGCCATGGTTTGTTAACCGTGAACAACCTATAAAGCGAACCCAAGCTCCTCCCCTTCCTTTTCCTCCTCGTTGTCTCTGACTTCCACCATTGCTGGGAGCGTGTCCGTTTGCTCTCTTGCTCCTGCTGATATAATGGAACACTAAACGGACTGAACAAACTCTTTTGAAACTCTTTGCTGTACCTGCATTGTATATGTAAGAAGCTTTGTGAGTAAAATTGTTTTCTTCCCAGAAGAAGGGCGTGGTCTCCTTTTATTCTTCAAAGATAGCCAGTGCGCATGGGGGAATTGGTAAACACTCATTCTGTTTTGCCTTTTTGTTTTTCTCGGCGAATTGCCTTTGTAACAGGAGGCATCTTTACTAAACAATCCCACGGTTTCCTCTTTCCCGTGGGCAATGTTACCCATGCCTGCCTGCCTGCCCCTTCTGCTCTTTGGCTGTGGCATTTGGCCTGGATCAAGGGCCATGCCTCTCTCAGCAGGTCCCCCGTTAGATGGATATCCTTGGCTCCTGAAATCTGAGTCCCGACGGACCGCACAGCAAGAGAACCGCCCAGAGAGCTTTGGCTATTGGGCAGTATAAAAATGTAATCAATCAATCAATAAATAAAATAAATAAGAGACCCAAATTCCAAAGGGGCAGGTCACACAAACAGGAGTCCGTTGGGATTTAAAAGATTTAACTGCATTTATTTGGGCAGAAACTTCTGGAGGCTTCCCCGACACTCCGTCACGAAATGGAAACGCTCCAGTGAGAAGTAAAAGACTTAGAATATCCATTATTTTTTATCTTTAAAAATGCTAAAAGATGAAATCAAATAGATAAGAAATATTCCACGTTATGCTGGAGGGGATTGCCAGGACACTGGCACCTACGTTCATATGTGGTGGTATTGTGAATATATACAGAAATTTTGGCAAATGGTGTTTAAGGAGAAAAATGAAATAATTGGGATGAACTTAGAGGTATGTCCAAGTATTGCATTATTGTCAATTTATGAGAAGGGTAACTGCACGCAAGTTATTAAAGATTTAATAACAAATTTACTGACAGCAGCAAGGCTAACGATATCTCGGAAATGGAAGAAGCAAGGTCATTATCAAACAGAAGAAGGAAGTTTGGGATATTGCTATTAACGATAAGCTAACATGTTGTATTAAAGTTAAAAGAGGATTATTGAATTGCAATGATTTTGAAGAGATACGGAGATTATTTGTAGAGTTTGTATTAATAAAGGGGGAAAGGATGTAAACCTTCATAAGAGTCATTACAATTTTGGAAAGTAGAATAATGTGCACTTATTATTGTTTTAGTATTAATATCATTTATTGTTACCATTATTTTGTGTTTACGTGTTAGTTTAATTTGATGTTTGTTATTTAATGTTAAAAATTTTAAATAAAATGTAAAAAAAAAAAAGCTCAAACAAAAGTTAGAAACAAAGGAAGGTTAGAAACAAGTTAGAAACAAAGTTAGAAACAAAGTTAGAAACAAAGGAAACCAGCCGACCTTTTACATCTTACAGCTTTATTTGATTGCTCTTAACGTAGTGCTTGTAATGTTGATAGCATTTGAAGTGCGGCACGCTGGGACTCGTTGCCTCAAAGGAAACCCGTGTTCCACCGATTTTATTTTCCTAGCGCAAATAACATCAAAGTGGAAAAAGAAAAACAAACATTTTAGAATTGAAAGAAGATCATTTTTGGAGTTCCTACCCAAAGAACCTGTCAAACTTTGAAAGAAAGGTGACGTACATTTGCTTTCAGCAATTTGGGGGGGACGTTGTCGCACCCGGGAGCTCGGCCAAGTAACATTTCCGAGTCACGTCGTTATAAAAGTATCCACTGGGGAGGACCATGATGCTGCTTTTGGTGATTTTCACGCCATCCTCTGATGGCTGCCTGGAAACTTTTTCGCCCTGGTGTCAGCAGCAATAGAAATTGACCCCAACCTCAAAGGCAAGAGAGACTGAATGAAATTGGGATAGTCTGGTTTGGGAGGGAGGGGTTGGCGGAGTTTAGGGTGTACCTGTGGAAGTACTTCTCTCGAGAACCATTTCCCAAGTTGTGCTAACAGACCTCATCCCAAGTCAAGGTTCCAACCCCGATGGCAACCGCCTTTGAAAATCACCCCCTGCATGGCAATTTATTTATTTATTTACCCATCATGTGCACCAAAGCAGGTTTCAGCTCTATCAATTATATCTTTCTTTTCTGGTTCAAATAAATCCTTCCTTTGCTGAAACCAGAATTCTTCTTCAGGCACGTCTTCAATTTCCCACCGGCCTTTTGCAGGGGTCTCGTTTTCCCAGAAATCCAAGCCCTCTGTGGAAAAGGCAGAAAAAGGAACAGTCAAGAGAGTGGGTGACTGTAGCAGATGCAACGGTCCCTGCCATGACAGAGGCCTTAAGATCCGATGTGTTGCTAACAGTGCAAACCTGTACATTTCAACAGGCCTTACTCCCAGGTAAGTGTAGATAGCAGCCTCCCGCAATTTAGTACCCTCTGGATATTTTGGCCTACAACTCCCAGGATTCCTGCCGATGGGGCTGATGGGAGTTGAAGTCCATGACATCTGGAGGGCACCAGGTTGGGGAAGGTGGAGGCTGGTGGCTCCTATTTCGGTAGGACAGTGAATCCATTCCGGGTTTCAGACAGAACCAGCCAGAACTCTAAAGGATCTATTCCACGTAGGGTTTGTACCATGGAGTAGATAGGTACTGTCTTAAATGTTTACTGTCTCTCGACTTTGGGAAATTCCTTTCAGTTTCCACTAAAAGATACAGCCTTCCTTTCATTATTGTTGAATTAAACGACGGATTCCTGACATCTAACAGCCAAAAGATGACATTCAGGCATATATGATGTTCAAACACCACAGAGCCAGTGTGTAGTGGCTAAAGTGTTGGACTGGGAGTTGGGAGATCCGGGTTCTAGTCCCCACTCGGCCATGGAAACCCTCTGGGTGACTTTGGGCCAGTCACAGACTCTCAGCCCAACCTACCTCACAGGGTTGTTGTGAGGATAAAATGGAGAAAAGGAGGATTATGTACGCCTTGCGTTCCTTGGAAGAAAAAAGGTGGGATATAATAAATAAATAAATAAAATATTATATGGTCCAGTTCTCCTTGGACCGTACCAGTATCCAATGCAGGTATGGAAATGACATATCGGAATGCCCCCTAATGTAAATAAAAATGAAATAAAATCCCTGAAAACAGAAAAGTAGTGTATCAGGGAAAAACCTTGGATTTCTTGGCTTGTCCTCTCTGTGATGTTTTCTGGAGGCAAGGATTTAGTTGTTTTGTTGTTTAAAAAAATCTGACACGGGGTTGGGGGGGGGGAGAATTCAAACATGCGATCTCCGACCAACAGGCATTCTGAAGTGGTACAGTCCCATCAGGGCTGGACCAGCCTCTTTCGGAAAGGTCCCTGTGAGTCAGCGTTGTGTCTTGGCATTTTGATTCTGCCAGATAAAACGGGCACGCACCTTCTCCGCAAGGCTTTCTGATTAAGTTCTTCTTCAGGCAGAGGAACATGCAGAAGGCCTTAGAGTCTTGGGCCTCCGGGCCGTCATCCCTTCGTTGGAACTTGAGCTTCCGCAGCTCCGTTGAGTCCACCAGGTCTCGCCACTGTGAGCAAACCAGCCGGCAGCTGAAAATCAAGTCCACCGAAGGGACCAGAGACAGGATCTCCAGGAGGACTTCTTCGGGCAAATCTTCGATGTTCAGCATCCTCCTTCAAAAAGGTGTCCGTGACCTGTGAAGAAGACGGAGAGAGAAACGCGGGGGAGGGAAGCAGCCGTACAAAATTTATGAACAAGATGCCTCTGAATCTGGGTGTGAAGGTATTAAGCCTTTTCACTTAGCCACGTTCCAGCCAGAGGTTGCACAAAGCCATCTTGACCCACACTGGCCTACCTTACAGGGCCGACGCAAGGCCCGCTGGAACGGCGTCCCAATTTTAAACATAGTTCTACTTACGTTTCCATTTGTGCCACTTTCTCAGCCCCCTAGAAGGACCCTCTTTTATGGTTATGGGTCTAGCTGACCCCCGCTTCATAGAACAATAAAGTTAATCTGCAGCAACCCAGCAGACCCAAATGATCTACGGGCAGGCTGTACAAAGGGAGATGAGAGAGGGGGAAAAGGGGCCATTCCACCAGCCCCGCCAAAAGACTATTTGGTTTTTTTCCTCCTCCCTCCTCATCTCCTCTTCCTCACGTGCTGTGTCTTTTTAGATTGTCAATCTGCAGGCAGGGTCCGCCTCACATAACTGATGATCCCTATGCAGTTCTAGGAACCTTGTGCCGATGAGAAGAGGACAGGGCGGTGTTGGTGTGGGAGAGAAATGCAATAAATAAATAAATACATAAATGGACAACCCCGAGACACTGCCTTGTGCCAGGGGCATTTTTTTTTTTTTTTTTAGGCAGCTCCAACCCTGCCTAGAAGCCTCCAAGTTGGGTGAGGCTCTTCTCCCTCAAGGGCCAGCGGGGAAGAAACAGAGGGGGCACTCTGCACATGTTCAGAGGCACAAGCTCCTATTTCTCCTCCTGCGAAAGCGTGCCGGGGCTGAGCATCCTGGTGCAGGTTCAGCCTGGTCAACGGAGCCTGCCTACAACTAAGAAGCCCCTAGGCTGTCCTGAGAAAGCCCCCTCCCCTAAAAAATACCCCCCCTTCTGGGGTTTACCTGGGCTGGGACGGAGGCAAGAGGCCCGCGGCGCTTCCAAGGAGAGGATCGGTGTCTTCTCCCCACCCAACAACCAGTGATGGAGGAAACCCATTGAGAAAAACACCCCGTGTCGTCCCACCCACAAGTCTCCCCTCTTTGTGGGGGCGGGGAAGGAAGGAGGGAATCCCTGCCAAGGCCTATTTGCATACGATGACGCAACTCTCGGGTGGCCACGCCCCTTCCCAGCCCAGCTCCCAGGAGAAAGAAAGAATCCCGGTTTGTTCAGCTGGCCGTTGGTTTCTACGGGCCGCCTGCGCCTCTGGTTCGATCCCACGTCTGAATGGAACTAGAGACACGCGTCCCGGGATTCAAGTAGCCCCCCGGCACGGGGCTTTCCTTCCTCCGCCCTGCCGAAGAGGGAGGGTCGGTGCCCGCGAAGACCCGCCCCGAAGGAGCCTCGCTCGCTTCTCGGACCGCGCCTGCTGCGGATGGGTGCCGAGCGGGGCAGAGACCGCGCGTCGTCCCGAGCGCAGGTAAAGCCCCAGATGGGCTGTGCGCGGGGGAGGAGGGATCGGGCCGCTTCTGGGAGGGATCGGATCAGTAAGGAAGGCGGCGATGCGCCTGTGGACGTGGAGGGCTCTTGGCCAGGCTCCCCGAGCCAACAAAGCTCTTAAGAGCTTCTCGCTTTCCCCCTCACCGGATGGAAGCGGCAGTCTGGATCGATTGGATGGCAACGCCCATCAACCCCAGCCAGCAGGGCCCTCGTGATCCGGGGTTGTAGTCCAAACCATCTGGGGGAGCCCCCCCCTTTTCCTAGGAAAGTTTATACCCACCTTCCATTTGGGCCAGACTACAACTCCCATCATTCCCAGCCAGCATGATGGTCCGGGGTTATGGGCATTGTAGTCCAAAACATCTTGGGAGCCCTTCCCTTTTCCCTGGAAAAGTTGTTTTTAAATGGATACTGTTGTTTTTATACTGTTGTTTTTATGTTTTTGATGGTTTTAAATTTTGTATATTTTTTACTTTTTTAAACTTTTGTAAACTGCCCAGAGAGCTTCAGCTATGGGGCAGTATATAAAAGGAATAAATAAATAAATAAATAAACCCACCTTCCCTACCTGGGAACTTCCATTTCGGCCAGACAGACTACAAGTCCCATCATGTCCCCCATGGCCTGGAATTATGGGTGTTGTAATCCAAAACATCTGGGGGAGGGCCCACCTTTTCCTGAAAAAGTTTATACTCACCTTCCCTGCCTGGGGCCTCCCATTTGGTCCAGACTATAACTCCCATCATTCTCAGCCACCATGATTGAAAAATAAATAAATTTATCATTCTGTTTACATCCTGTTTTTCCCCTCTTGCAAGGACGCCCACGGCGGCTTGCGTGGGCCTCCTCCTCTCCGTTCTTAACCCTGCAAGGTAGGTTAGGCTGAGACAAGTTTCTAGCCCTCATGGTCCCTTGGGGGCTCACTGGCTCTCTGCCTAGCAAGCGAATGAGTGATAAGAGAGAAGGAGCCAGAGCAGCTGGTGACCGGGGCATTGAGACTGTCGACTCACTGAGGGAGGGGGGCATTGAAAGGTGTCTTCCCCATAGGCCCTCTGAAACACACACAAGCCCAAACACACAACCATTCACCCCAGCACACAAACACTCACTTATACTTGCTGGAAACAAAGCCCTATGAAGAGAGACTGAAAGAACTGGGCCTGTTTAGCCTGGAGAAGAGAAGATGGAGGGGAGACATGAGAGCACTCTTCAAATACTTGAAAGGTTGTCACACAGAGGAGGGCCAGGATCTCTTCTCGATCCTCCCAGAGTGCAGGACACGGAATAACGGGCTCAAGTGACAGGAAGCCAGATTCCGGCTGGACAGCAGGAAAAACTTCCTGACTGTTAGAGCAGTATGACAATGGAACCAGTTACCTGGGGAGGTTGTGGGCTCTCCCACACTAGAGGCATTCAAGAGGCAGCTGGACATACCTTTGTCAGGGATGCTTTAGGGTGGATTCCTGCATTGAGCGGCGGGTTGGACTTGATGGCCTTAGAGGCCCCTTCCAACTCTACTATTCTATGATTCTATGAAAGTAAACAAGAAATGCCCGGATCCAGACGGAGTGGTGGTGGGCTCAATGTTCCTGTGTCTTAATTTTTGTAAACTGCCCAGAGAGTTTTGGATACGGGGTGGTTTATAAATGTAATACATAATAATAATAATAATAATAATAATAATAATAATAATAATAATAATAATAATAATAATTTATTTATTGCATTTCTATACCACCCAATAGCTGAAGCTCTCTGGGCGGTTTACAGAATTAAGACAATTCAAGTATAAACAACAGTATAAAACCATACTATAAAATACAATATAAAAGCACAACCAAGATAAAAACAGCAGCAATGCAAAAATACAAATTTAAAATACAAATTTAAAACAGCAAGTTCAAATTAATTTGTAGACTATTAAAATACTGGGAGAATAAAAAGGCCTTCACCTGACGTCTAAAAGAATATAATGTAGGTGCCAAGCGAACCTCCTTAGGGAGCTCATTCCACAGCCGGGGTGCCACAGCAGAAAATAATTCCAATGGATGGAACAGGACCCCCTCCTATGCCAACTCAAACCAGAATAAATTCTTGCAAAATAGGACGCCTTATGCAAAACGTTTTTGGGTGCGGACGTTAGGTGAATTTAAACGCATACGTACATGGTAGTCGTGCCTCCTCACCGTTTTGGCCTTCCCTGCAGGGTTGTTGGTGACGCCACCTGCCGTAGCTCCCAGGGGAAGATGGCGAATATCACGGATCTGCCGGAAGACATCCTCCTGGACGTGTTGTCTCTGGTCCCTGCGCGGGAATTGGTTCGCAGCTGCCGGCTGGTTTGCGCGCTGTGGCGACACCTCGCCGACCTGGGCACTGTGTGGAAACGCAAATGCAGACGGGAGCGCTATGGCCTCAATGCCCCGGAGAGGAACATCCACGACTGGAAGACGTTCTACTTCCTCTGCAGCATGAAGAGGAATTTAATCAGGAACCCTTGTGGCGAAGGTGGGACACGGCTCTTTATTTATTTATTTAGTTTATTTATTTATTAAATTTATATACTGCCCCATAGCTAAAGCTGTCTGGGCGGTTTACAAAAGTTAAAAACAGTGAACCTTAAAAGCAAATATACCAAATTTAAAACCATCAAAAATATAAAAAAACAACAGTATAAAACAACAACATCCATTTAAACGTTTAATGGGTCCATTAAAAAACAAACAAACTTAGCCTATGTTGTTAAATGCTGTTAAATGCCTGGGAGAAGAGAAAGGTCTTGACCTGGTGCCGGAAAGATAACAATGTTGGCGCCAGGCGAGCCTCATCGGGGAGATCGTTCCGTAATTGGGGGGCCACCGCTGAGAAGGCCGCAACGCCTCCCAGACTTAACCTTGAGATGCGTACGGGCGTTTGAAAACATAGAGCCAAACCACACATTCAGATCTATTGTACTGCGTAGCCCAACGGGTAGGGCCCCCCATTTCAGTCCGTGAGACGAAATCCGTTTCAGAACTTAAGCCTTAGGGGAGGCATTTCAACATCTTAGAACAGGAGGAAAACCTGTAAATGCCAGAAAAATCACCAAATGATGCGATTAAGAAGAGGGGCCAGGGAAAGAGAACAGAGCTTTCTGGAGACCCCCCAAAAGCCCTTGGACTTTCCGTTCCCCACTGCACGTATAGCCCTCCTTCACTTCAGAATGCAGGTGGAGGAAGATTTGAATTCTACCACATTGTTTTTTAATGCAGCAAAATATTCTGTAACTCCTAGACGCTCACAGGTTGTCTTTGGGCATTTTTTAAAAATCTGCCCCCAAACTTATATATGTCTTCGGATCTGGAAAGTCCCCTGAGTATGTCAAAACCTCCGCCCTATTTTGGAATCAGCTTTATTTCGCGGCCAAAATGATTGGCACTCGACCACCTGAGTTTGGTATTAGAAGGAAAGCTGTTTTGCAAAGTTTGAATTATATCATACTTTCTTTGATCATATTATTATGCACTTCTCTCTGTTGCTCTCCTGTGAAGGTGTGAAGATTTAAAACATTTATTGATGTGAGAGCAAACTTTGCCTTGCTGGGAAGAGGTCTTTTTCCTCCTCCTAGCAGAGTTGGACACTTCTACTGCTGCCACCCCACTCAAAGCCTTTACTGTCCCTCTTTCTGGCTTTTTCACAGAGGGCTTCGGATTCTGGGATCCTGTGCAGAATGAAAGGGATGAGTGGAGAATCGAGGAGCTACCCGGAGTCCACAAAAACCATTTCCCCCATCAGCATGTCCGGAAATACTTCGTCACGTCTCAACGGTGAGGACCGTGATCTTGCTTGCTCGAGTCAAAATCCATTTTGTTTGCAATTCTTAAAAGTAGACACTGGGTTGGTGGGTAACAGTCAGCAGTCCTGTGATCTGGTCGCCTGGTCGCCACTGGCGACTCAAAAACTGGACATGGCGATTAGCCATGGTTGCTGAAAAGAGCGAGAAAGAAGGTCTTCCCCATTGAGCTCTGCTGGCATGTGCCTGCCCCCACCCGGGAGATTTCCCAGAGGGCCGTGCGGCCCTTGCACCCACGAAAAGGCTGCCTTTCCCATTGACCTCACTGCTTTAATTTGTGACCTCAGGCCCAGCGTCAAATCTCAGCTCATCACCTTAAAGGGCGAAGGCTACTGGGACCAACTGATGGATGAGACCAAGCCCAACATTGTAGTCAGAGACTGGTAAGTTGGCGGGGCAGCGAAAAGGGAGGGTGGAGTGGAAAAGGACACCTCCCCTCCCCAAAACCCCCACCCTGGGGAGGAGGCAACCTGGACAAGTGTGAGAAAACAGGCCTACGGCGATGCTTGGGGTACGGATTCCTTGTCCAGGACCTTCTTGCGCTCCTGCTGTTGTCCCCCACACCAGGTTTCATTGTGGCTGCCCGTGCCGTTACCAAGTGTGCGTGGAGCTGCTGTCTGAAAACCGCCGAGTCCTCCAGGAATTTCGCCCCAAGGACGTGATCGTAGAGCAGTGGACCGACGGCAGGTGGCACGAGGTAAAACCAGCAGGAAAGGCAGGGACCGGGGTGGGGTGGGGTTGAGGGTTGTTCAAGGGAAGAGAAAGCTTAACCTGAAAAAGTTGGTTATCTCCTCGGAAATTGACGAATTAGTGTAATCTCAAAACGAGGGTTCTCAAAGAATCATAGAGTTGGAAGGGGCCTCTAAGGCCATCGAGTCCAACCCCCTGCTCAATGCAGGGATCCACCTTAAAGCATCCTTGTCAGATGGCTGTCCTGAAGGCCTCTTGTGTGGGAGAGCCCACCACCTCCCTAGGTAACTGGTTCCATTGTCGTACCGCTCTAACAGTCAGGATATTTTTCCTGCTGTCTAGCCGGAATCTGGCTTCCTGTCACTTGAGCCCGTTATTCCATGTCCTGCACTCTGGGAGGATCGAGAAGAGATCCTGGCCCTCCTCTGTGTGACAACCTTTCAAGGACTTGAAGAGTGCTCTCATGTCTCCCCTCCATCTTCTCTTCTCCAGGCTAAACAGGCCCAGTTCTTTCAGTCTCTCTTCATAGGGCTTTGTTTCCAGCAAGTATAAGTGAGTGTTTGTGTGCTGGGGTGAATGGTTGTGTGTTTGGGCTTGTGTGTGTTTCAGAGGGCCTATGGGGAAGACACCTTTCAATGCCCCTCCTGCACTCTGGGAGGATCGAGAAGAGATCCTGGCCCTCCTCGGTGTGACAACCTTTCAAGGACTTGAAGAGGGCTCTCATGTCAACCCTCAGTCTTCTCTTCTCCAGGCTAAACGTGCCCAGTTCTGGGTGAATCCAAGCCTCTCAGAACTTGCGCAGAAATGCCATGATTTAAATGTGCATGCTCCAAAGCTCGCAACCTGTTCCGAAATGGAATAACAAATGTGTAAAGGAAGCGCCCCAAGCTTGCGAAAAAGATAAGGGTTACAAATGCACAGGTTTCGACCAATGAGATGACAAATTATGAAATTTGGCAGCATCACTAGATGTTATGCCCCTGGTAGTTGTTAATGCTGCTGCTGCTCCCCCTCTCTCTCCCTCTCTCTCTTATATCTCCAGGTTTCCTATACTTTTCACCAATATCCCCCCGGGGTCCGCCACATCTGCTTTAAACATGGAGGTCAAGGCTGGTACGGGTTGAGACTCACCAACAGCAGTATTGTCATTGACCCAGAGACTGATGGGCCGTGAAGAGAACCTCGTGGCGGCTTCTCTAGAAAAGCCTTGCTGTCTTTCTTTTATTCCTCCCACGTACCCCCATCAACATAGGAACCTAAGAAACTGTCTCCTAGTGAGTCAGACCCCTGGTCCATCCAGCCCAGTAATGTCAACACTGTCTGGCAGCAAAGGATTCCGGAAGGAGTTTCCCCAGCTCTACCTGGAGATGCCGGGATCGAACCTGGGACCTTCTGTATGCAAAACAGGGGCTCTACCATCACGCTACAACCTCTCCCCAAAAAGCATAGCCAATCAGTGAAGGCATAACTTATCAATGATCCTGGTCTTGCTACCTGGAGATGCCGGGATCGAACCTGGGACCTTCTGCATGCAAAACAGGGGCTCTACCATCACGCTACAACCTCTCCCCAAAAAGCATAGCCAATCAGTGAAGGCATAACCTATCAATGATCCTGGTCTTGCTACCTGGAGATGCCGGGATCGAACCTGGGACCTTCTGCATGCAAAACAGGGGCTCTACCATTGAGCTACAACCTCTCCCCAAAAAGCATAGCCAATCAGTGAAGGCATAACCTATCAATGATCCTGGTCTTGCTACCTGGAGATGCCAGGATCGAACCTGGGACCTTCTGCATGCAAAACAGGGGCTCTACCATCACGCTACAACCTCTCCCCAAAAAGCATAGCCAATCAGTGAAGGCATAACCTATCAATGATCCTGGTCTTGCTACCTGGAGATGCCAGGATCGAACCTGGGACCTTCTGCATGCAAAACAGGGGCTCTACCATCACGCTACAACCTCTCCCCAAAAAGCATAGCCAATCAGTGAAGGCATAACCTATCAATGATCCTGGTCTTGCTACCTGGAGATGCCAGGATCGAACCTGGGACCTTCTGTATGCAAAACAGGGGCTCTACCATCGAGCTACAACCTCTCCCCAAAAAGCATAGTCAATTAGTGAAGGCATAACCTATCAGTGATCCTGCATCTTGCTACCTGGAGATGCCAGATCAAACCTGGGTCTTCCTGCATGCAAAGCAGGGGTTGTATAATGGAGTTGCAGCACCTCCCCTCACTTCTGTTCACTCACACAATTCCTGGGTGCAATCCTCAGTCCCAACACACACATCAAAATTTGCACAAGAAATTGAATCGAGGATGTTCTTTCCTTATCTGAAACAGAATGGTTGCAACTGCTCTGTCCTTTATATAAGCCACAGGCATTGCCATTAAAGAAGACAAAGGCGGGAGTTCGGGATATTTATTGGGGGGCAGGGAAGATCCCCATCCAGCCCCATCTACCAGCCAAAGATGTCGCTGCTTCAAGGCCTGCTTTCCTCCTCCCTCCGCATCGCGTCTTCCTTTTGTAACATTTCTCTAATTGGACGAATCGCATGAAAAGCTAAGGTAGTCCTGTTGGCCGTAAGAAAATTGCCCCAAAATGTATTAAGGTAAAATCTGTCTTCAACCAACTCAAAGGTCCCCCAAAAGTTTGTGGCTTTAAAAGGAGATTAAACAAATTCAATGGTTGCTAGTCCTGATGGCTACATGTTACCTCCAGTATCAGAGGCAGTACACTGGGGAGCACAAGCAGGAGGGTGCTATTGAAATCTGGTTGGCCACCGTGGGAACAAAATCCTGGACTAGATGGACCCTTGGTCTGATCCAGTATGGTTTGTCTCATGTTCTTATGTTTCGAGAGCTCTCATAAAAAAAAAAGCAGGTTGCATGGAGAAGGAGAGAAGAGAAGAAAAAAAATGCTGACTTGAAGTTGCAGACTTCGTGACTTCAATGTAAAGTCAGCCTTCCCCTCCTTTCTCCCTGCCACTTCTGCCTGCTTTTTGCCCCATCTCGCCAGACGAAGAGTTCTGGAGATTCCAAAAGCTTGCATGTTATTTGGGGACTTTTGAATTGACTGAACGAAGGTTTTCCCTGAAGATGGATTTTACGATTAGCCTGTGGACAGAAACTACCTTTCAGCATCTGTAAAACGCTTTGAAAATTTGGGGTGCTTAATAACAACAACAACAACAATAATAATAATAAACAATAATACCTCATGAATTGAGCTAGTTTTGAGTAGTGAAGGATTGCCTATTTTCTCAGAACAACAGGTATGAACGTATATATAAGTGTCATTTTGTGTGGGTGTGTATTAACCACTGAGTGAATTAATACAAAATGCTCTGCTAGTGACATTATATATCTACTGTTATGTCTCTTGAGTATTTCCAACTCGTAAAAAAACAATGTCAAAACCCTCTGTTTTCTCTCCTTTCATTCCTTTTGCCCTCTCAATTTAAGGTATTGCAAATTGTAGGTTTTGGAAACAGAAAATCCTGGAAATGATATGTGATGGTTTTGAAAGAAGGGAGAATTAATTGAACATAAAGACATAGAAACAAAGGGTATTTAAGTGCTGATGCTTCAGTCCTTACCAAGAAGAAGTTCTTTAAACAAAGTGTCTACAACCAATAATATAAGCACCTTAACTAAGTTTGAAAAATTAATAATGACTTGTGATTCCCAAAAGGAACTGGAGTCAAAACTATATAATATGCTTTCGGAAGTGCAAGACCAGGAGGCGGGAATAAAGGCAAAATGGGAAGAAATGACTCACATCAATATATCAGATAAATAATGGAAGGGTGTGTGTGTGTGTGTGTGATCCAAAGCATTTTATGGATCTGGTGGCAAAGGAAATGTCTATAACATCATATATTTGTGCAGGAAATATATAAATTGCCTGATTCATTATATTGGCGGGTTTTTGTGAGGACAAAAATGAGAGAGGGCCCATCTAAGATTCCTTGCAAGCGAGAAAAAAAGAAGGCAGGATATAAATGTAATAATAAATTAAAAATAATTCAAAGAAGAGTCACCTTCATGCATTATCTACATAAGGGGGCTCCACGCAGAGGCCAGGACTTTGAAGTTTCGGGTTCAAATCCCCCACTCCGCCATGAAATGCCCTGGGTGACTTTTCGGCCAGCCGCTGATTCTCCGCCTCACCTACCTCGCAGGGCTGGCTGTTGTGTGGACAAAATGGAAAGGAAAGGGATTATATTGGGCTCCTTGGAGAAAGCTGGGATATTTATTTATTTATCTATTGCATGAATATACTGCCCAATAGCCGAAGCTCTCAGGGCAGTTCACAAAAATTAAAACCATGGAGACCATTGTATAAAACAAACAACGGTATAAAAGTACAATATAAAAGCACAACCAGGATAAAACTGAGCCGCGGTGCAGATTGAAAATACAGACTGAAAACAGCAAAGTTAAAAAAGCTAGGATGATCAACGGTTAAAAGTGTTAGGAATTTTTTTAAAAAAGGTCGTGGAAAAGAGTGTAACGTGGGTGGGTGCCGGGCGAACCCTCTGTATAAATGTAACTAATGAATGAAGACATGATTCTGCAGCAAGAACCACAAGTCTCAACAGGAAAGACGGTAAACTGATATCTTACATAAATCCAGGCGTGACTTCAAACAATCTATATATGCACACAAGGCCTTGAAGGACACGCACATTATGATTATTTTCTCATGCATTTTTCTCTTCCTGAATGCACAGACTCCTGAGGACAGAGCATCACAGGATTTGCTTGCTGTTTTGCCTTGCTGCTCACTTCTCTGTCTCTTTCCCTGCCAGAAAACGAGCCCCAAATGTTTTAAAGTTACTTGCCTGCGACAGACAAGGAGAGACCGGTCCAGTTACAAAGGCGGGGTCTGGCCATCGCAGGAAGCCCTTGGCTTCCCTTTCTGCGCATAGATGCTGATGGTGCTGGACTCCGCATCACTCTGAGGTTGCTGTGTCACTGTTGCAGCCACGGAGGCAGTGATAAAGGCACCATCTCATCTTCCTGGAGCAAAACTCCACCTTTGCTGCTGACTTCGTAGCAAGACGCTGGGACATCTTTAAGGTCGGTGAAATACTTCTTCTTCTTCTTCTTCTTCTTCTTCTTCTTCTTATTATTATTATTATTATTATTATTCCACCCTCTTCCTTGCTACCGCTTTTAAATCCATTTTTCTTTCTTTAAAAAAAGAAATACATGTGAATGCATTTGGATAAATCACCGATTGATGATTTGCAGCAGCTGCACACAGATGAGACAATCAAGGGTACATATAGAGGATTTTTAGACTCTAAGGTCTTATGGCACCAGTCTTTGGAGGGTAACGTTGCTCACATCCAAATGTGGAAAGCCGACCCTGCTGCGTTTGGGGAGGGGGCGCCCTGCCCATTCTGCTAACTGGGCCTCTGACGTCCCACCCTTCTGGCACCACCAGAGATAATACTGGAGTGGTTATGTGCAAAGATATTGACATATGCTATTGACTTATATGGGCTGATAGCATGTCTCCAGGATTACCTAATAAAAGAGGAAGAAATTTCCCCCAAAGTCTCCTACGGTGGGATTTCTTAGCTGTTCCCCACCCCCGCAACGCCACACCACACCCCCTTTTTTTAACTGGGGATGCAAAAAAATTAACTTTATGTGCAGCAGATGCAAGGCAGAATGCCTTAGATAGGATTTCTTGCTCAGACAACAGATCATATGTAAATAGATAGTGCACTCTTATGCATGCCGTCTCAGAAGTAAGCCCATTGATTACAATGATGTTCACTCCTGAGTAAATAGGTATAGGGTCTCAGAAGTGCGTGGTCTGATACTGCAGAGAATTCTACAACAGCTGAATGATGCGATCCTCAGCGTGTTGACTCAGAAGTAAGTCTCCCTGAGGCCAAAGAGAGCTTACTCTGGGGTAAACACGTTTACAGCAGCACAACGTCTCCAGGACATATCAGCCATTGTATTGATTTGGTGGCACAGGAGGCTGGCTGGATAAACTTTGCATATCTGGCCCTTTTTTTGTGTCTTCGGTAGAAGCCAGTGTGAATCTTCCAGATCCAAATTTTGGAGCTGCGTTCGAAGTGGCTGCCGGTGAGTGAGTGAGTGAGTGAGTGAGTGAATTACAGTTCTGTACAGTCCTCTGGGCAGTTCACAACCATCATCCCCACATTCTCCCATAATTATGGCTTTGGGGTATAAAGCACTGGTCCGCAACCAGTCGGGCCGGAGCGACGCTTTGAGAAGAAGCTTTTAAGCGAAGCGTCATCAGAACACACTTCGGATCGGGTGTATCCTGCTAGCACAGTTTCCTCTGGTTCTCCGCTGATCTCTTTTGCCCCGCACACTCAGGTCCTCTGGGGTGAACTTACTTCAGTCAGCTAAAACTAGGCTGACATCAGTTTCCCAGAGGACCTTTTCTTCTGTCGCCCCCAGATTGTGGAACGGCCTTTCCGGAGGAGGTTCGTAAAATTAACTCTATGTGTGATTTTAAGGCAGCTTTAAAGACTAGCCTTTTCCGGCAGGCCTATCCAGATCAATGTTAAATCATGAATTTTTAAGATGTATTGATTCCTGTTCTAATGTTGTTCCCCGCCTCGATCTAAAAGGAGAAGAAATACATTTATTATTATTATTATTATTATTATTATTATTATTATTATTATAGCGAACGACAGTCCTCCAGGGCCCAGGATATTCCAGCGGCCGACCTCTACTTCCAAAAGTGGTTAAGAAGGAATTTTTCCCTATCTCTCTGTCAGAGATTGGTCCCTAGTAGCTTTTTTTAACAGTGTGCAAATCCCTTTCCTTCTTCTTTTAGAGGCATTTATTCTATTTCAGCCAGCTCGCCCCTCTTGCTGGGTCTAAGGATGGAGACCCTTCCTGAGCCGCTACTTGTACAGATCCTGGCCTCCCTCCCTGCAGTAGAGCTGGTGTTGGTATGTCGGCTGGTTTGCTCCCAGTGGAAGAACCTAATCGATGGAGCAGCCCTCTGGCTGCTCAAATGCCAGCAGGATGGATTCGCCGGGGAAGACGCGGAAGAGGAAGGGGCAGAGAGCTGGCAAACGCTTTACTTCCTGAATAAGAGGAAGCGGAACTTGATCAAGAATCCCAGCGGCGAAGGCAAGTGGCCGGAGAATGTTCCGGGTTGGTGGAGACGACCTTGGCGGTAGGGTGGCCATCTTGTTTTCCCAAGCAGGGGCCTCTTGTGTGTTTAGCAGTTGTGTCACAGGCAGAAATCCAACAGGGGAAGTCTCCCCCCATCACTGTGCTTTCGTGTTGCTCCTGCTGAATTTCTGACTGACCTGTCAAAGGTGTGCCCAGAGAAATGGCGGCCAATTAGTGGGCCAAAATAAAAATACTTACCACGTGCATCAGGACATCTGGCTCTCCAGATGTTTTGCCTACAACTCCCATCATCATGCTGGATAGGACTGATGGGAATTGTAGGTCAAAACATCTCGAGTCTCACAAGGATGTCCATCCCTGGTATACATAACGTTTCAAGCTGTTTATACATTGCAGGAGGGGAGGGGTGTCTTCAGTGTGGCAGCCATTTTGTGAGAGCACCCACAACACTCTCAAAACGATAAATGCGCCCACTGACTGGAAAAATTGGGGGAGCCCTGCTCTGCATGATTTCAGCAAACCTTACAAAAACAACTTTGCAAGGTAGATCAAGATTACATTCTCCATTCTAAAAGCTGTCCTAAAACGGCACTTCCTTTGCTGTGAAACTGAAACCGGTTTTAACTCCGTAGTGTGAAGGTGAGCAAAGGTAATCCCAAATTGGACTGGGTGGAGTGCCCTTTTTCAAGGTTTGCTAATACTTTATAAGTAAAGCAGAGCTGCCCTCCATTCCGTGCACAATTCAAAGGCTTTTAAATTACTACTACTACTATTACTACTACTACTATTATTATCATCATTCTGCCATCTTACAGAGGGCCTTGAACACTGGGTGGATGTGGAGCATGGGGGCGACGGTTGGAAAATTGAAGACCTGCCTGGAGATTTCGGGAAAGAATTCCCCAGCGACGAGGTCCACAAGTACTTTGTCTCGTCTTTTGAGTAAGTCAGATTTCTCTCGCGTTCAGCAGGGAGGCTGTGGACAGGGGCAGATGCGTGCCACCATTTTGCAAGAGTGCCGGAAACCTGTAGAACATGGTAGCGAGTGTCTAATTTGGGTTCCTGAAGAGCACACTTTTCATATACACACACACACACACACACACACACACACACACACACACCAAGTTGCTAGTCCATATGGTCACAAAGGTATGCAAAAGTTACTGGCGTGCCTGCTGGAATGATAATCTAAGACGTATGTTACACATCAACAGCCTGAAACAGCAGCAGCAACAATTAATACAAGTGGTACTAGCAACATAGCAAGCAGTATGACAAATCCTTCCAGTTTGCAAACAGTTCCAGGTGACTTATCTTCTTTCTTCCTTCCTTCCTTCCTTCCTTCCTTCCTTCTTCCTTCCTATAGCAGAAAATTTGAGACAGTTTTATTAATACATTAGTGAATGTACCCAGCTTCACATGAGTTGGACACATTGTGCCTGCCCCCATCTGAGTGAACCTATGTCCACTGGTACCCCTACTCATGACCCCTGCAACGGTGTAACCCTATAACCCCCTAAGGGAGGGGTCTGTCCACTACATTCTTCCTGGGGGTGGGCTTGCCACCTAATGGCTGCCACCTAATGGCTGATAATGGTACTGCAGGCTTCAAACACAGAGGCACATTAAAATCAATTAAAATTAACAAATGCCTCTTTAAAACCAAATAACCCCTCCCAAGGTGTACGCCCCTAGGGTCACCTTAGTACGCATGTCAAGTTTCAGGCATCTAGGTTTCATGGTCTTGACATGATGGCACGGACAGACAGACGCACCACCTCTTCTGTTATTACAGATGGACGCTCACGGCCACATTTTAATTTTTTTGTGCATCCCAGCTGGTGCAACAAGTCTCAAGTGGTCGATCTCAGGGCTGAGGGGTACTGGGAAGAGCTGATGGACACCGTCCAGCCCAAAATTGTGGTCAAAGACTGGTAAGTGGAGAGGCAGAAACCTTGCCAACCTGCTGCGATTCCCGTCACATTCACGCTGGGCTCATTCTTTTTCGTTGTTTTGGTCTTTGCGAAAAGTTGTGCTCAAACACAAATGTTATGTTTATTTTTTTTTTAAGTATTTTATTTTAGAAAATACAATGTAACCGTGATCCCAAAACAACAATATCAACACGTACAGCCTGTTTTACATGATTCATCGCAGGTTCTGTACATATTTTAGGGTCCTTATCCCTGAACGTACACTTTGTTATATCCAGTTTAAGCACTATGACAGCTACGAAAGCATTGCTTTTACAGAAGGACATCAGAGGAGCCCTGATGCTGGATTAGACCAAGGGTCCGTCTAGTCCAGTACTCTGTTCACACAGTGGCCAACCAGCTATAAGCCAGGGATCAACAAGCAGGACAGCACCCTCCCACCCATGTTCCCCAGCATCTCGTGTGTTTAGGCTTACTGCCTCTGATACTGGAGGCAGCACACAACCATCAGGACTAGTAACCATGGATAGCCTCCTCCTCCAGGAATTTATCCAACCCCCTTTTAAAGCCATCCAGATTGGTGGCTGTCACTCCATCTTGTGGTAGTGAGTTCCACAGTTTAACCCTGCACTGTATGCATGATGAGCGGTTCTAGCTATTGCACCCTTCCAAAAAGTAGGCCTCAGCCGATGCGGTTCGGCCGTCCCTGCGTTAACCCGGGCGCGCTGCTGCGCTGGTTCTCCTCCCGCAGGTACGCGGCCCGCTGCGACGCCGGCTGCCTCTACAACCTCAAAGTGAGCCTTCTCTCGGAGAGCGAGGAGGTGGTGGCCGAGTTTGCCAGCGACACCGTTGCCGTCCCGCAAGACAACGAAGGCGAATGGTTCGAGGTGGGTGCGGAGGGCGGAGGGGGGGGGCAAAAAGGGAAGAGAGGACAGGATGGCGTCAGTTCGCCGCGGCTAGAAAGGGCAGCGTCTCCTGGTTACACGGATGTGAGCCAAATGATGTGTTATGCCAGGTTGGGGGAAATTCAGGCCTGTGAGCCAAATCTAACCCTCCTGGGGTCTCAGTCTGGGGTTCCTCAGAAGGCCCTTCCTTTAGCCCCGCCCCTCTTCCCCTGGCCCCGCCCCTCTTCCCCTGGCCCCGCCCCTTCCCTCCAATTGTTTGTAGTTTTACTAGATTTCATGCTCTTTCCCCCCTACATTAAAAGTTTGGACTGCTACTGCAATGGCGGTAAGAGCTTGGAGCTAAAATATGCTGCTATTTTGGCCCTGCCCCTTTTTGCCTTTGCCCCGCCCACCACTGGAATGAAGACAGCCTTCCCTCCCAAGAGTTTCTCTGAAATTGAATTTGGCTGCTGGGATGAAAGAGATGTCATGGGCAGCTGAAGGTTCGCCTTGTATTTACTCTAGTGTAAGTGCATCGGGAGGGAAGGATTACATCTCTCCTACCTTGCTCTCTTTTTTCTTAAAATTTCCCTGCGTGGAGGGGGAGGTGTTTTTTTTTTAAAAAAAGCCTCCATTTGCATCCATGGAGGCTTTTTCATCTTTTTTAATTTTGGGGAAAATAGAATGCGGTAGTCGTGGGGGAGGTTTAACCCTCCCCTCCCAGTCTGTGGGGGTCCCAATCTGAAAAGGTCTTGGAATAAGTCTATACTAGGGTGACCCTATGAAAAGGAGGACAGGGCTCCCGTATCTTTAACAGTTGTATTGAAAAGGGAATTTCAGCAGGTGTCATTTGTAGATATGGGGAACCTGGTGAAATTCCCTCTTCATCACAACAGTTAAAGCTGCCCTCTTTTAAATCTGGTCACTCTAGTATAGCTCCTGCAGCTTTAACTGTTGGGATGAAGAGGGAATTTCACCAGGTGCTGCATGCATACAAATGACACCTGCTGAAATTCCCTTTTCAATGCAGCTGTTAAGGATACAGAAACCTGGTCCTCCTTTTCATAGCCTATACCCACAAATCGTAGAATAGTGAGTGCCATTTTCTTCCCGCAGCCCCAGAATCTTCCAGTTGTGTCTTTGTTCTGGGGCATTCTGGGTAAAAAAAATGGCCTCCGCCTGAAAACAACTGTGGCCCCCATGGGCGACCGCCATTTCTCTTGCCTCCCCAGAATGCCCTGGATTGATGCTACCTTTGGGGCACTCTGGGGAAAATCAAAATGGTGTCTCCTTTTGGTAACCACGGCAGACGCAAATGGATTGGGGATGGAGGCGAATTTCCGCAGTGACTTTTCCCATTCACGTCCCCTCTCACTTTTTTCCGCCCTCATCTTAGATCACTCACACCTTCGCCGACTACGGCTCCGGAGTCCGCTTCGTCCGTTTCGAGCACGGCGGTCAGGACACCGTCTTTTGGAAAGGCTGGTACGGAGCCCGCGTGACGCACAGCAGCGTGACCGTGGAACCGTAACGGCGGCCTTGAAGCCGCGTCCGGCCTACGCATCATAACCTCACCGTCACGGAGGCCAGAAGGAACCTTTGCATGGTTGCGTGGCTCAAGGCCGGACGAAACACGACGCTCACGACTCTAAAGGATACGCTGAATGCAGAGCTGCTGCTTGTGAAATAATTCTCCGGAATTTCCCCACGCATTTTTTCCCCTTATGTTAAAAAAGAAGAAGTTTTCCTTAAAGTCTTGGAAGTCCCAGCAATGTCAAATCCTAGGATGGCGCTCATAAAAAGGTATGACAACAGTGTTTTCCCAAGCACATGAAACGATTAAAAAAGGATTCCGATTGGGAGGAGGTGGACATCTTGAATGAATCGTAGAATCGTAGAATCGGAGAGTTGGAAGGGGCCTCTAAGGCCATCAAGTCCAACCCCCTGCTCAAGGCAAGAATCCACCTTAAAGCATCCCTGACAGAGGGCTGTCCAGCTGTCTCTGTGCGGCTTAAGAGTTGAAGGGTTGAGAAGAGGATGAGGTCCTAGAATTTGGAGGATACAACTGCAACGTCCCTGACTGTTTGCCGCCCCGCTGGGACTACCTCCAGCGAAAGAGAGTCCACCGCCTCCCATGGTTTTCTCTTCTGACAGCTCTGGCCGTTACGACAGTCCTCCTGGCGTTTAGCTGAAATCTGCATCCCTGGCCCTTTTGACCCGTTATTTTGAGTCCTGCGCTGCGGGGCGGCCGAAAGCCACACCGTTTCATCTTCTGCACGGCAGCCTTTCATAGATGTCGGAAGACCACTGCCGGATCTAACTTAAATCTCATAAGAACACAAGAAGAGTCCTGCTGGGTCAGGCAAAGGATCCGTCTACTCCAGCATTCTGTTCACACAGCGGCCAAGCAGCACCCTCCTGCCCATGTTCCCCAGCAACTGGTGTATTTTCCAGTTGCTATGGAGAGGGATGTTGTCCTCTTGTCCTGTGGCAACCGGCTGTCCCCTCTTGGAAACAGGATACTGGGCTAATAGGATGCTGAATTATGCCAACCATTGGTCCTATACAGCAACATCAGCCTTAGAAGAGAAATTACACTTGTACCCAGAGAACACAACGCTGAAAATATATCTTTTTGGCGGGATGATGGGAGAGGAACTAATTTTTCTTTACTCTGAACTCAGAATTGGTCGTGGGATGAGGACTGGTCCACCTTCTCAATTTTTAAATGTTCTAGCTGCTGCCTTTTATCCAGCCTCTTAGTGAGAGGCTGGATAAAAGGGAATGAAGGATGGTCAATAGAGCCTGGGAACAGATTTTGAACGCCGCTCCGTTTGAAAAAGCCACACACATACAAAACCACGACATTTTGCCCTTGAGCTCAGATTTGGTGCTCAAAACTCAAGGAAATCCCCACAAGCAAAAGGACAAGGCTCTGCAAAAATGATTGTCCAGTTGCAATGGGCTGAAACCCTTGAATTTAAAATCAGAGCGGAGTTTTAGCCTGCAGTCACAGCCAGACGCTGCCTTCTCCACCGGTTATCGACCGCCTTGAATCTGCTTCCAATACTAGGGTGACCATATTTTGGAAACCAAAAAGGAGGACAACATGGTCGCCATGTTAAAATTATTTTAAAAAAAATATTTTAAAATTTCCCCTCCCCCTCCCGGATTTGTCATTAAAAAAACCCGGGCAAATCCGGGCAAATCCAGTCATATGGTCACCCTATCAACACCTCACCTGGAAGCATGTGCGCTTCTATGCACTGCCCCCGTACTGTGCCGGACCTGTCGCAGGGCACGAAATAAATAGCCATAGACGGTTCTTTCCTGCCTTACAATCAGGCTCCTGGGGATGGTTCACAACCGCCCTCCCCCCAACACACATGTAGGTATGTAAATAAAAGTTGACTTGCTGCAATAGCGAACCCATGTGTCTGTGTTCCTAAGGAGAACTTATTTATACATCCCTCTCGCTAATAGCAAACTTGGGTGGCCAGTGCTGATGGAATAGCAGCCGCGAAGAAACGCTTGAGGTGTAGGGAACCATGAGGTTGTTTGTTTGATTTTTGCATGTGCCTTTTTCAGTGGTTTTTTTTAAAAAAAATCTTTTTATGATTGTTTTAAAAAAGTTTATTTTCCTCTTGGTTTTGATTACTGTTAGCCATCTTGAGTGTCATTTTTTTTTTAGTTTTGGTGAAAAGGTGGGGTAGAAATAAGAGAAATTGGAAGGTAATAAATAAAGGGCAATGCTCCTCCTCCCCCCCCCCGGCCGGCCTAAGACATTTTGCTCCTACATGGTGCCTCCTCCCATTCCACGTAGAAAAGTCAATTTGACTGGAAGATGAATCTCTTCTTCAGCGCTGGTGATGGGGCAGTGTCCTTCGCTGCACCTGAAGGAAGCCGGATGATTTCGGAGACGTGGAGCACGCTGCGTTACACGGATTTCTCTTCCACCTTGCTGGGTAGGGAGGCATTTTTCTCCCTCTCTCAAAACACTAGAACCCAACGGGGCCATCCCATGAAGCTGATGGGTGGGAGAATCAGCACATCATTAAACTATGCAGCACATAGTTAAACTGTGGAACTCGCTACCATAAGATGTAGTGATGGCCACCAATTTGGATGGCTTTAAAAGGGGGGTTGGATCAATTCCTGGAGGAGGAGAAGGCTATCAATGGCTACTAGCCCTGATGGCTATGTGCTACCTCCAGTATCCGAGGTAGTAAGTATGTGTGCACCAGTGGCCAGGGAGGGTGCTGTTGCACCTTATCCTGCTTTGTTGATCCCTTGCCAACAGCTGGTGGACCACTGTGTGAACAGAGTGCTGGACTAGATGGACCTTCGGTCTGATCCAGCATCAGGGCTCTTCTTTTGTTCTTATGGTGCCACCTCCCAGCACCTGCCGCCTGACACAACTGCTTCAGAGCCGGCCCTGACACTCCCTACAACTGACAAGCACCCAATGATGATGGAGTGTCTCCAGTAGCCAAAGAAATTCTTTTGTTAGGAGGTGAGAATGGAGTGCAACGTTTTGTTGCAGGACCGACTTGTATAATAATAATAATAATAATAATAATAATAATAATAATAATAATAATAATATAATTTCTTACCCGCCTCTCCCTTTGGATCGAGGCGGGGAACAACATTAGTACAGGAATCAACACATTTTAAAAATTCTTGATTGTACACTAATCTGGGTAGGCCTGCCGGAAAAGGCTCGTCTTCAAAGCTGCCTTAAAATCACAGACAGAGTTAATTTCACGAATTTCCTTCGGCAGGCCGTTCCACAATCCGGGGGTGACAGAAGAAAAGGTCCTCTGGGAAACCGATGTCAGCCTAGTCTTGGTTGACTGAAGTAGATTCTTCCCAGAGGACCTGCGTGTGTGTGGTGGATTGTACGGGAGAAGGCGATCCTGCAGGTAGCCTGGACCCAAACCATTTAGGGCTTTAAAGGTAATGACGAACACTTTGTACTTTAAAATAAAATAGGGACAGCCATTGATTCGTTACCAGTTTGGCTTCTGGGAAATGAATGTCCTGTGACCGACCACGCCCACTGCAGCAACCATTTTATCCCCGGGGTAAAAGGCCCCAGTGGCAGCCATTTTGTGAGAGCGCCCACGACACTCAAAAATTCTAGATTGATTAAAAAGACAATTTGTACGTCTACCACAGCCATAAACTAAACAAGCTAAAAGGGTAAAGAGGGCAGGTTACTAGCATAACCACAGTTACCTGGGAGGAAGCTCTCCCATCCTAGAGGCCTTCAAGAGGCAGCCGGACAACCATCTGTCAGGGATGCTTTAGGGTGGATTCCTGCATTGAGCAGGGGGTTGGGCTCGATGGCCTTGTAGGCCCCTTCCAACTCTGCTATTCTATGATTCTATGATTCTATGAAAACAATAGGATTTAAGTCTTGAGTAGTAAATAGCTCAGGCTGCTATTTCCAGAACCAACCACCAGGTGCCACCATCTACCCAACTGGAGTTGAAAAACGAGACAAAAATACCGGCGGAAATAACCCTGCTGAAGTTTTTAAACATACAGTTATTTTTTGTTCCGATAAAAGGAAACACTTCTCTCTACACAATGTGCTGTTTTAAAATGTGTTAACAATGTGTTAAACACCTTCCCATCCCCTGCACTATATTAGGATTTATTTATTGTATTTTTATACCGCCCAATAGCCGAAGCTCTCTGGGCGGTTCACAAAAATCAAAACCGTTCTAAGTATAAAACAAAGCAGTATAAAAACGTGATATATAATACAATATAAAAGCACAACCAGGATAAAATCAGCAGCAGTGCAGAAATGCAAATTTAAAATACAAATTTAAAAGGGACAGTTAAAATTGAATTGATTGACTGTTAAAATGCTGAGAGAATTTGCTGGCATCTGAAAGAGTATAGTGTAGGTGCCAGGTGAACCTCCTTAGGGAGCTCATTCCACAGCCGGGGTGCCACCGCAGAGAAGGCCCTGCTCCTGGTAGCCACCTGCCTCACTTCCTTTGGCAGGGGCTCGCGGAGAAGGACCCCTGAGGATGCTTCTGGAGGAAGGAATGCTGAATGGGCACCTTTGCTCCACTGCTTTCCCACTCTACAGAGCTCCACACCACAAATACAGCTCAAGTTCAGGCTGGCAGGGACACAGCAGGGGGAGGAACTGTTGAGAAATAAAAGTTATGCCTTCTTCCTCTTCCTGAATTCCTCTCCTCCAATCCTGGAGATCACTACTTTGTCCCTCGCACTCAGGCTGTCTGGAGTCCTGAACAGGAGCACGTCTCTTAGGGCTAATTTCCCCCAACCTGGTACTAGGATGCTTCGGACTACAACTCCCATGATTCATGAGGATTGGCCAGGGCAGCTGGGGTTTGTAGTCCAAAACCTCAGAAGGGTACCAAGTTGGGGGGGGGAAACGTATCCACATCTGCTTTCTGGATGGGAGGGGGAGATACTCTTGCATAACTCTTGCACAGTTAAGAAAACATTGGCAGCCTTTATATCTGAAGTTACCAAAATCTGGGATGTGCAACGAAACCTTGCTAAATTGAGCTCTTCTCCATGTGGCCAGTGGGTGGCGCTGTAGTACCGCTGGAAGAATCTGGCAAAATTCTCGACTCCTCTAATCTAGATCTCCTTTCCCCTTTCCTGAATCATTCACAGCAGCTTCTGATGTCCCTAAGCCCAATTTCTTAATGTCTGAAACAAGGCCCCAAGATTGCCATGCCCACCTGAAAGCCTCCGCTCTTTCTAGGCGCCTTGGTACAGACCTGGAATGATTACAGTCAAATAGACCCATCTGCGATGCTGCTGTATGTGTGTCGTAATCAAACCTACTCAGATGCTGGCAGCTCCAATTTCAGTGGGTCCAGGATTCCATCCCAGGTGTCATTCAGAGCCAGCTAAACTCTAAAAGAGCTATCCAAGGCTGGCAGCAACGTTGCTGTCTTTTCGGCCACAGGTCAAGACTTTTCTCTTTCCCCAGGCATTTAGCAACATGGCATGAGTTTTAATGGATCCCAGGTTTGCTTTTAGGCTTGGCTAAAAGTTGTCTTTAGATGTATGCGGCATATACCCTCTGTTGTATGTTTATAGTAGGGTGACCATATTTTGGAAACCAAAAAGGAGGACAACATGGTCGCCCCCCCCAAGGGGGCGTGTCCAGCACCAAGGGGGCATGCCCACCCGAACATAACCTTGGTCACATGCCTGATTTTACAACACACATTTAAGACGTTTCATCTCTTTATATTTTAAAATGACGATTTTAAAAATAATAATTTTAAAACCTCAATTTTTAAAAAATTCCTAAAAAATCAATGGATGAACGGATCTGTTTCAAATTTGGTATGACTAAAGCCCTTCCTAAGACCTACCATTGTGCCAAGTTTCATGTCTTTATCTTAAAAAATGATGGAGTTATAAGCATTTTTGTTAATTCCCATTAGAGCTGCTCTCTGGAAAAAAAATCTGGATTTCCCCTCCCCCTCCCGGATTTGTCATTAAAAACCCAGGCAAATCCGGGCAAATCTGGTCATATGGTCACCCTAAGTTTAAAATTTTGTATGTAGTTTTTAATGTTTTAATCTTTTGTCAACTGCCTAGAGACCTTTGGCTATGTTATTATTATTATTTTATTTATTGCATTTATATACCGCCCCACAGCCAAAGCTCTCTGGGCAGTTTACAAAAGTTAAAAACAGCAAACATTAAAACAAACAGACAAAATTTAAAAACATAAAGAGCATAAATACACAGTATTCTTATAAAAACAGCTATTCTGGGGTCCGTTAAAAACAAACAAACTCAGCGTATGTTGTTAGAGGCTGTTAAATGCCTGGGAGAAGAAAAAGGTCTTGACCTGGCACCGAAAAGATAACAATGTTGGTGCCAGGCGAGCCTCGTCGGGGAGATTGAGGGGCCAGCACTGAAAAGGCCCTCGCCATTATTATTATTATTATTATTATTATTATTATTATTATTATTAGTAGTAGTAGTAGTAGTAGTAGTATTTCAAGGTGCTGAAGCCTATCCCCAAATAAAGTCCAACATGTTGATCTGCAGCTCTTCAGGAGGCATCAGCAATGGACAAGGCTTCTCTAACCTGGTAGCTGAGGATAATGACGATTGAGAGTGGTGTAGTGGTACAGGGCTTACAGGGTGGGCGTAGCAGGAGGTTTTAATGAGCAGGCACAATGACGTTATCTGCCACCTCTCTCGGATTTCTCTCTTCCCTTTGAGCTTAGCTGCAACCTTTGCAGCAGCTGGAGGAGAAACAGATGTTCCCAGTAACAATACATTGCCGTGAACTTTCCTTCTGGTAATGCAAAGTCCTTTTCGGTGGCTTTGGTCTGGCCCTGGGCGTTAAGGCCATGTGGTTCTCCAAACACCTACTCCTGGAAGAGACGAAAACCGCTAGAATGGTCGTCGGTCTGGATCCACACGCAAGATTTGCAGACTTTAGAGCACCGTTGCCAGACGCGGCGTCTCCCCAGAAACGTTTTGCATCTCAGCTCTCCCTTGCTGGATGAAGAGGCTGTTCTCGAATGCGGGGAAAGCGAGCATCGCAACGCGAATTTTAAAAAAGAAAAAGAAAAAGTGAAAAGACCTGATTACGGAGAAAGGCAAGGGACTAGGCAGTTTCTTCCCCTTTTGTAAATTAAGCCTAATCTTGTGTTGACTCTGCTCTACAAGAAGAAATAATGAAGATTAAGATGAGATGGTGTTCGCTCTTGCCGAACAAAAAGCCAATTAATTGCCTTGAGGGAGGGGGATTAACGCCGCGTCTCACCTTCGGCGGACGCGATCAGATATGGACCTCAGCGGTGGCAGATCCTGCGTGGCAGTGTGGGGTAACCTGGGAGGATTGGCGCTGATGTGATGCAAGCCAGGAAAAGAGCGGAGCTTTAAAAAGAACGCCCAAACTGGTTGGTGCGGATTTTGGATTTATTTATTGTTCTTGTAGTATGAGCCAACTCAAGCGCCCTCTGGTTTTCCTGCAGACTTGAACCCAGGTCTTCCCAATCTGACACTCTAAACCTCAAGGGTGCCCAAACTTTTCAGGGTCAGTGGCCGCAGTTGGAATGTTTGAGGGAGTGTCATGGGCACTCTCCCAAAATGGCTGCCGTGGTTGGTCTGGCCGGTCGCAAAACACTCGTTTCCCTGAAGGCTCTAACTACTGCAGCACGCTGTCTCCTGCAAAGTTTTATTCCGCCTCCAGTACAGCGAATTGTGCTCTATCCAAAGCGTTGGATGTCCTTCTGTGCTCCTACCGGCTCTTTATAAGTTTAAAAAATGGAAAGAAACTGCCATCCTGCAGGAGCAGAAATCCATAACCCTGAGAAATAGGTGATGTTTTTTGGAATCTGAGGACAATTTAGCCTGGAACCTGTGCTTTGGCCTTTTCTCATTGGTGGAACATTTAGAATATATTATATATTTATATACACCCCACGATCTCTTCTGTGCATTTCCATGACAGACGAAAATGACTTAAAAGGAGAGAAAGACGAGAACAAAAGAAAAATACCAGCCAACGAAAAGTGATTTTCTTTGCCTGCATGGCTGGGGGAATTAAATCTTGTTTTTTCCGACACCAGCGAGTGGAATAATCTAATATATTACAGCTAATGCGCATCTGGTATTTATTGCCGTGCGGTTGACCTAACAGAGTTTTATTCCTACATTCCGAATGAAACCATTCCGGAAGGGAGAAGCTGCAAACTCTGCAATCAATTACGACCCTTTCCAGCACGAGAAAAATGAATTATTCCTGGTACAAGGCAAAGATATGTAGAAAATAAGATTGGGGGGGGAACGTGAAAAGAGGGGGGGGGAATCACACACTTCCATGTCACCCCCCTCTTCCTCCAGCTCTGGTTCTCTCTGACTTCTGCACTGCAGATTTGACTGAACAGGTAGAAAGGAGTTTGTGCTCCGTGCAAGATTTTCGCATGCGACAGACTTGCCGTGTGTCAGTCATTCCCCAACGGCAGGCCGGAGTTTAGTCGTGCGTCGCTAGACGGTTTCTTGTGGGCCACGGGGGGGGGGGAGCAGCAAATTGAACAAGACACGTCCCCAAAAGGCCTCTCCATTTCAGGCCTGTGAAATGGACGGCTCGTTTGGGGGTTTTGAGCGGAGGGGCGGAAATTCGGCATGGGGCAAAATGTACGGTCCCTCTCCAACAGGGTGCTTTTATTGACAGTGGATATTTCCCCCCCTACTACCCAGAAATCCCTCTGTTGAACTGCTTTTAGCGCCATTGTGGAGAAACTCTCAAGGACGGCATTCCAGGGGTGGGCGGAACTGAAAGCGAAAAGGGGCGGGGCCAGAAGCAAAAGGGGCGGCCCCCCAAATCCCAGCCTATTTTAGTTTAAAGCTCTGTACGTGTCTGTGTTTGTGTGTGTCGTTCTTTATCTCTCGCTGTGTGTATGTTTCTCTTTTCTGTATGTCTCTCTCTGTATCTCTCTCTCTCTCTGTCTCTTTTCTGTATGTCTTTCTCTCTGAGTATGAGCTTCACCACACCAGCGTTATACTGCGCAATCACTGCGAATTGCGTGCAAAGGGCTCCAAAGTTTCCCAGCTTATAATTTGCTTTTATTGTGAAGCACCCCCATACATGCTGCTTTAATTGTGCTTCTTAGCCAAAAGAAGCGTCGCATTTGTACCCCTTTAAGAGCGAATCTTTTGTTGTTCTCCGAGCGGCCACTGGGGGCCGGCGCAGGAGGAGGATTTGATATTTTTAAACTGCAAATTAAACACATGCGTAAACCTGGGTAAGTTTTAAAGATAAAGACATCAAAATCGGCACAGTCATAGATATTAAGGAGGGCTTTCAGCATACCAAATTTGAATCAGATTTCAAATCTGATTCACTGTCTCTGTGTGTACATCTCACTGTCTCTGTGTGTACATCTCTCCATACCTGTTTGTGTGCCTCTCTCTCTGTCTCTCTTTCTCTGCTAGTGCCTTTGCGCATTTGTGTAACAGCCACTGCATTAATGCAGCCCTCGTCTTCGTGTCCAGCAAATGCCGCCCCCCCAGCCTCCAACACACCTCCTTCAAACACCTGCCCCATCTGACTCACGATTCCATTTGCTGGGATTTTTCCCCTTCTTTTCTCTTTAAGAGGCCAAACTGTAGGGCTTTTAAAATAGATTTACAAGCTGACCTTCCCGCGGGGGCTAAGAGCAGCTGGTGCTTGCATTTGATGACAACCAGGCCAAGAATATGGGAGGTTGTAGGTCCCTGGCCGTTCCTGTTTCATGCTCCCCTGCCCCACAATGGCGGGCAGTTTAGCACAATCTTAACAAGGTCAGTTTGCTTTGGAGGTGAAAGCGCGGCAGATTCTGGGTTTATGCATGAAGACTGGTTTCTTTACAAACAGGCAGATCAAGTAGTCTCTCTCTCTCTCTCTCTCTCTCTCTCTCTCTCTCTCTCTCTCTCTCTCTCTCTCTGTGATAGTTCTCAAAGAAAATTTGGCTCTGAGCAATTTTGGTACATTTGTTGCAGGCATTTTTCAACCAGAGAACTCCACCGTGAAATCTGGACACGTGTGAACCACAAAGGACCGCTGAGGTTCAACCCATGTTCTGCTGCCTGTCTTGAACCTCTTTCAGCCCCAGGGCAAACTTTAATTCTGGAGAAAACTCTCGGGTGGGCGGGGGTGTTGCATTCCAGTGGCAGGTGGGCCGAAGGCAAAAGGAGCACCCCTATCCTCCCCAAATTGGTTCTGTGCTGTGAACCACTCCTTTAGAGTTCATGCTGGTTCTGACTAAAACCCAGAATGGATTCACAGCCCCACCAAAATCGGAGCCACCAGCCTCTCCTGGTTGAAAGGGGGTGGGGTCAGGGACAAGAGGTAGGGCTGTCTGGGAAGCCCCGTGAAGCCAGATTTGGCTTCTGGATCTAAAGTTCCCAACCCCTGGTCTAACCCTTTTAACGGACAAAATGACAACGTTACATAAATTTGCGCTAAAATGCAAACCGAACATATTTCCCTCCTCCCACGATCGCTAATTCTAGTCGCACTCAACCAGTTGACGCTGGTGACTCTGATCTCGTTGGGGCTGTGAACCCACTCTGGGTTTCATTCAGAACCAGTCGAAACTGGCCCATTTGGGGGGGGGGCTAGAATTCAGTCGCTTAGATGTCTCCTTTCAAGCTCTGAGTGAAATTCAGTGCCCCACCGACCTCAGAGTCCTGTCCCTTAAATTTTGCCCCCGCTCTTCGCTTTCACAGGCAAACATGGGCGTGCACGGCTGAAAAGACAACACGGAACGATTGGGGTTTTGCCAGAAGCGCCTTCAGAAACACCTGTTTTCTGCTGCCCACATCAATTCCCTCTTCACCCGCCTCCCCGGCACATGGATGAAACGCCACTGTAGCATCTTTTCCTGTCTGGGCTTATGGGAGAGTGGCATGCCATCCGGGTGGGAAAAAGGGCACGAGGAGAAGCGTCCCTCTCTAATGCTGCCAAGTGCAATTGATTCTGTTCTACCTGTTTAATTATGGAGATTGGGGCTTTAAAGATTACTCAGGCCACCAAATGTAGCTTTGAATAACAAATTGCTTGGCGGGGAAATGAAAATGAGAGGGCGATGTGTGTGTGTGTGTGTGTGTGTGTCGAACACCCGGTATATGATACGAGACAGGCGCCTGGCGCTAAATCCAGTGTGGGCTAGTGAATCCGCGGGTGGTGAATCCGCTCTGGGTTTCAGCCAGAACTCAAAAAGAGCTCTCCGAGGTCCTGAACCCACAAAATCCCCCCCACCTTTGCTATAACGGCTAGCCTAAAATGATACTAAAAAGTTTCAATTTAAACGTTTATCTTAAAAGTTAGAGTTAGCTATTTAAAGTTTAGATGAAAAGATTAAAGCGAGGAGGGATCTGTACCGCCAGGTTAAACATCTCCTCTCTCTGCAGAGTGCTGGGATGTTTCTGGAGCAAAGAAAGGTGAATGGTATTCAAAATGCTGGCATTAACATTTAAAGCCCTAAACGGCTTGGGGCCAGGCTCTCTGAAGGAACGCCTCCTCCCATATGTACCTGCCTGGACCCTAAGGTCGTCCTCAGGGGCCCTTCTCCATGAGCCCCTGCCAAAGGAAGTGAGGCAGGTGGCTACCAGGAGGAGGGCTTTCTCTGCTGTGGCACCCCGGCTGTGGAACGAGCTCCCCAGAGAGGTCCGCCTGGCACCTACACTATATTCTTTTAGACGCCAGGTGAAGACCTTTTTATTCTCCCAGTATTTTAACAGTCTATCAACTTAATTTTAACTTGGCTGGTTTAAATTTGTATTTTAAATTTGTATTTCTGCACCGCTGCTGATTGTATTTTATATTATGGTTTTATGTTTTGTTGTTTATTCGTTCAGTTGCTTCTGACTCTTCGTGACTTCAATGACCAGCCCACGCCAGAGCTTTCTGTCGGCCGTCGCCACCCCTAGCTCCCCCAAGGTCAAGCCTGTCACCTCCAGAATATCATCCATCCCTCTTGCCCTTGGTCGGCCCCTCTTCCTTTTGCCTTCCACTTTCCCTAGCATCAGCCTCTTCTCCAGGGAGTCCTGTCTTCTCATTATATGGCCAAAGTACTTCAGTTTGTTTTATACTTCGAATGGTCTTAATTTTTGTGAACCACCCAGAGAGCTTCGGCTATGGGGCGGTATAGAAATGCAATAATCAAATAAATAAATAAATATGGACACCATGTCTATTTCCTACTCTACAGAGGTCCCCACCACAAATACAGCTGTTTCTGGAGGAAGGAAAGGTGAATAGAACCTTTTCCCTTTTCCATCTTCACTGATCCAGAGTCCGGCCCTTGTTACGAAGGAGTCTTATGGTGGTGAATCTAAAATGCTCTTCAGAGGGCACAAAGGGTGGAGAATGACACAGGTGCAAATGCGCAGTGGCGTGTGGAAGTACGGAGGTTGAGCCTGGGGGAACAGCTGCGCAGCTGTGCAGGTATTCACCGTCCCAGATAGGTGGGGTATGGGCAGACAGAACAGCCCTCTGGATCATGGTGTCGTAGAGCCAGGACTTCCAGGAGCATGGTACCGACCCTGTTTTATTAGCAGGGACACTGACCTCATTGGCCACCCCCCTGGGACCTCCCTGTTCCCTCTGAGCTGAGCTGCACTGCTCCCGGGAGCTGGGCTGGAAATGGATTCCCTTAGCAACACTCTATTGTTTCCTGTTGCGATGCAAATCCCTTGGCCTTGAGTTGACAATTGAGACCCATTAGCAACATGAAAGCTGGGTGAAGAGGAAAATGGCTCGAAACTGGTTGGTTGCTATGGCCCCCCATGTCTGCCTGACATATGGCAACCAGGATGATCAGGGGTCTGGAAACAAAGCCCTATGAAGAGAGACTGAAACAACTGGGCATGCACTCTGAGCATAGCCAGAGTGTCCCTGATTAAATATTGCTTCCTTCCAAGTCCTTGGTTTTTAAAACACGACAGCTGTTTATTGTCAGTATTTTGGCCATGCCCCTTTTCCTGTGGCCTGCCCACCACTAGAATGCAGATCCCGAGAGCTTCACTGAAAAACACTTCGGCCTCCAGCGTGAAAGAGGTTCTCTGGCCCTCCTTAGAATCATAGAATAGCAGAGTTGGAAGGGGCCTACAAGGCCATCGAGTCCAACCCCCTGCTCAATGCAGGAATCCACCCTAAAGCATCCCTGACAGATGCTTGTCCAGCTGCCTCTTGAAGACCTCTAGTGTGGGAGAGCCCACCACCTCCCTAGGTAACTGATTCCATTGTCGTACTGCTCTAACAGTCAGGAAGTTTTTCCTGATGTCCAGCTGGAATCTGGCTTCCTTTAACTTGAGCCCATTATTCTGTGTCCTGCACTCTGGGAGGATTGAGAAGAGATCCTGACCCTCCTCTGTGTGACAACCTTTTAAGTATTTGAAGGCTGCTATCATGTCTCCCCTCAATCTTTTCTTCTCTAGGCTAAACATGCCCAGTTCTTTCAGTCTCTCTTCATAGGGCTTTGTTTCTAGACCCCTAATCATCCTGGTTGCCCTCCTCTGAACACGCTCCAGCTTGTCTGTGTCCTTGAATTGTGGAGCCCAGAACTGGATGCAATACTCTAGATGAGGCCTAACCAGGGCCAAATAGAGAGGAACCAGTACTTTACGCGATTTGGAAGCTATACTTCTATTAATGCTTCTATTATCTGGTTGAGCTTTTATATTGTATTTTATATTATGGTTTTATACTGTTGTTTTATACTTTGAATGGTTTTAATTTTTGTGAACCGCCCAGAGAGCTCCGGCTATTAGGCGGTATAGAAATGTAATAAATAAATAAATAAATAAATAAATAATGCAGCCCAAAATAGCCTTGGCCTTTCTTGCAGCCACATCGCACTGTTGGCTCATATTCAGCTTGCGATCTACAACCTTGTTCGTGTTCCGAGGAAAACTCATTTCTCCTCCCCTATTTGTCCTCCTTGAGTTCGTAAACAGAGCAGCAATGTGAAAAACCCTTCTGGTTTAGCTAAGGCTCCAGAAAGAGAAAGGGGAAAATTGAGACAGGGAGGGGTTTAGGCAGGCAGCGAGAATTAATTGCTTGGCTTCACTGTGTTACATGCTCCATTTGTGGCGTTTCCTTGTCTGTTTTGAAACTGTGAAATGAAGAACTGCAATCAAGAAGGTTTTTTTTTTAAATAACCATCCCCGGTGCTGACATTTAAATTACAGATGGCATTTTCAATTAAACAAGCTCTCCCGGCAGGTTTGGTTCAGGCTATCGGTTCTGCTCCAGTCTTTAAATGGAGAGGTTTTTTTTAAAAAATGAAGACCTCCCCCCCCCCCAAAAAAAAACAATATTGAAAAATGGGAGATGAATTCGCAGGTGTGCAACACACATCCGTCAGGTGCTGCTTTGGAGGAACCCCCCAAATCTCCATATGGGAAAAGGACTCAAGAACACCTCAAAGTGGCTTCCTTCACTTCCCACTAGAGATGCAAGAGGAAAGCCGTTGGGTTCGCCTTTTAATGCAGACTTACTGAATGTCGCGTTGTTGAACCGAGACGTGGACTGAAACTTCTGGTGGTCTTAGACAAGTTTGTCAGCTTTTGTGCACGTTTATACGCGTTTTAAAAGGGTTTGGGTGGCTTTAAAAAGGAATCAGACTGAGGGCTTCATCCCACGAACCAGTTCCCCTAGAATTATCCCCATCGTGTAAAGCTGTTGTTGTTGTTAGCTAAATCTTGGGACCACAATACCTGACGGAACGCCTCTCCCGATGTGAATATACCCGGTCACTACGTTCAACATCTAAGGTCCTCCTCCGGGTGCCTACTCCGAGAGAGGCTTGGAGTGTGGCAACGAGGGACAGGGCCTTTTCGGTGGTGGCCCCCAGACTGTGGAACGATCTCCCTGACGAGGCTCACCTGGCGCCAACGCTGCTATCTTTCCGGCGCCAGGTTAAGACTTTCCTCTTTGCCCAGGCATATGGCGGCACATCCTAATTACCCAGATGTTTAGTTTTTTAACGGTTTTTAATGCTTTATGCGTGTATGTTCTGTGTTTTAGAATTTTAAATTTTGTATACTCGTTTTTTATCTCAATTTTAGAATTTCTGTAAACTGCCCAGAGAGCCCTGGCTATGGGAGCAGTATATAAATTAAATAAATAAATAAATAAATAAATAAATAAATAAATCACACCCCGCACAGCAGCACTCCTAAGATCCTTTGCATACCAGGAAAAGGGTTTAGGGGGAGAAATGTAAAAAATCATTAAAATTCAACGGATGGCCCAATCCGATTCAAATTTGGTATGCTGAAAGCCCTCCTTAATATCTATTACTGTGCCAGTTTGGATGTCTTTATCTTTAAAACTTATGCAGATGTAAGCATGTGTTTAATTTGTACTTTAAACATATCAAATCCTTCTCTTGCGCCCCCAGTGGCAGCTCGGAGAACAACAAAAGATTCTCTCCTAAAGAGGTAGTTAAACAGGTTAGTTCTTTTATATATGAAGCACAATTAATGCAGGATGCATGGGAGTGCTTCCCAGTCAAAGCAGATAATAAACTGGAAAACTTTGCATGCAATTCACAGTGATTGTGCAGTATAACCCTGGTGTGATGAAGCTACAATTCATGGCAGAGGAAAAGGCTACTGGGCCTGATGCCTCCGTGCTACCTCCAGAATCAGAGGCAGTAAGTTGCTGGGGAACATGGGTGGGAGGGTGCTGTTGCACCCGTGTCCTGCTTGTGGGTCCCTTTTCGACAGCTGGTTGGCCACTCGGTCTGATGGACCCTCGGTCTGATCCAGCATCAGCGCTCTTCTGATGTTCTGATGTTCTCACACCCATTAACGTTAAGTTCCGTGGTCTCTGCTTTGACATGATCAGTTGGAGTGACGGAGCAATGGATTGAATGCGGATGTGAGTGCAAGGCACGGAATCGGGGGCTCAAGTGACAGGAAGCCAGATTCCGAATGGACATCAGAAAAAACTTCCTGACTGTTAGAGCGGTACGACAATGGAACCAATGACCGAGGGAGGTGGTGGGCTCTCCCACACTAGAGGCCTTCAAGAGGCAGCTGGACAATCATCTGTCAGGGATGCTTTAAGGTGGATTCCTGCACTGAGCAGGGGGTTGGACTTGACGGCCTTAGAGGACCCTTCCAACTCTACTATTCTATGTTTCTATGATCAGGAAAAACTTCCTGACTGTTAGAGCAGTACGACAATGGAACCAGTGACCTAGGGAGGTTGTGGGGTCTCCCACCCTAGAGGCCTTCAAGAGGCAGCTGGATAGCCCTCTGTCAAGGATGCTTTATAAGGTGGATTCCTGCACTGAGCAGGGGGTTGGACTTGATGGCCTTATAGGCCCCTTCCAACTCTACTAATCTATAATGCTATGATTTGTTGGTTGGGGTCATACATCCCACCCTCAGAAGCAGTATCCTGGGGAGTATGGGTGAGAGGGTGCTGTTGCACCCGTGTCCTGCTTGTGGGCTTTCCGTGGGCAGCTGGTTGGCCACTGTGTGAACAAAATGCTGGAGCATCAAATGCCTCCCCTCCTCAATGGATTTCCCCCAATAAGCCTAGCCTGGACCGGCTGGAAAGGAGTCCGTGCCGGCTAAGCCGAAACTGCAGAGAGAAAGGGAGGGCCGGGTGAGGAGAAATAGACCTTAATTAGATCGGCGTCGTTGTGGGGAGGTCATCTCAAACAAAAAGCGCTTGGCTCATTAGAGGCAACTGTGTTATTGACATTCCCATCAATTTGCATAGCTTAGGCGCAATTAGGTGAAAACTCACCGACCGCTCTCTAGCTGCCAGAATCCTGGCTGAAATCGGCAAAGCGTCTTTTCTTTTCTGGCGTGGATTCGCCGTGCGACGTGGTGTCGCTTCTGACAGCATTTGGACGCCATGATGTCCCAATGCCCCTCCTCAGATCCTCCCTGGAAGAACACCTTTTCCTTCCAAAAGTTCTGACTCCATCCCTCTCCCAAGCTTTATGCATAACAACAGCATTTGCTGTTGCTCATCCCTCGCTGTTTATTTATTGAAAGTATTTTTCTTATTCCATTCCTCAGCCAAAAAGGCTCCTGGAATGACTTACATATAATCAATAACAATTAAAAATAGTCTCTGAACGTAGGCTTACGATCTGAAAAAGACACGACAGACAAGGAAAAAGAAACGAGGAGGGCAGAGGAAAAAAGGACCCCTTTCAGCAGGGCGGGTGGAATGGCTCTGCTTCCCCTTTTCGGCTCCCTCCACACAGCCTACTGGAATGGCTGCTGGGCCTAACAGCTGGGGGATGAAGCTCCTAGTACTGCCGTCTGCCACTCTCTCTTGCTTTACTCGCTGTCTGTTTTAGACTGCAAGCTCAATGGGGGTAGAGACCTCCAGCATGACCATGCCTGGGGATGATGGGATTTATTGTCTAAAACATCTTGGAGAGCACCAGGTGGCCCACTCCTGTTTTAATCCATGTGAAGTTCTCTCTCTCTCTCTCTCTGTGTCTTTGCCTACTTGCGTGCCTCTGTCATCTCTGTGTGTCCGTCTCTGTGTCGCTGTCTTTGTCTGTCTGACTCTGTCCCTGTCTGTTTCTGTGTTTCTCTCTCTGCCTCTGTGTGTCTATCTCTGCCCTTCTGCCCTCTCTCTGTCAGCTTCATCACACTACCGTTATAGCCTGCTATCACGGCGCAATCCATGCAAAGTGGTTGTTTGTTGTTGTCAACGAACTCCATCACACGAGCCTCTGTGCCTCCGCCCTGCTCCGGCGCCCCACCCAGGAGGTCTGGGCCAGGCCCTGCGGCGCTCACTTGGTGCTGGTGTGGGAGGGGGTCAGGTGGCCCTGCCCCTCGTCTTGCTGCTCTGTGCGCGCCCCAGGAGGGCTGGGCCTTCTCTGGGCTCCACGGCGCTCGTTTGGGGACTGGCGAGGGGGCCGGCCGGGTCTGCACCTCGTCATCCTTCTGCCGCTCAAGAAGAATCGCACTTAATGAGGGCAAAAGTACTTCGCTACGAGGGGAAGAAGAACCGCAATCAGGGCAGGACGTAGTCGACGTCATCTGAGTCCTTTGCCGCGATAGAAGACAAGAACGTGAACGTCATGGGAGTCCTTTGCATGGATTGTGCCACGATAGCAGGCTATAACGGTAGTGTGATGAAGCTCTTTGTGTGTGTGTTTGTGTGTGTGTGTGTGTGTGTGTGTGTGACAGAAAGAGAGAGAAAGAAAGATTAATTCAGATAGATAGATAGATGAATGAACGGAGAGTGCTGATAGATGGATAGACCGGTATTTTTCTTCCAGACATAGCCAAGCTAAACCCCCTCTGAAAACAATCTCTCTCTCTCTCTCTCTCTCTCTCTCTCTCTCTATTTTTTTAAAAGGCAGAAGGGAGTTTTAGTTGAACATCCTGCCTTGTTTGTGGTTGGGGTTGGCAAAAGTCACCTGACCTCCTTGGCTGATTTTAATTTTATTCCCTTAAAACCCGTAACGTCAGGAGATAAAAGGAAATAATTAGAAAATTAGCCGAGGCATCTAGAGAAGAGAAAGGAAGGGCCCAGGGCAACTAATCCCACCCTTCCGTTAACTCTATTAAAGTTCACCGTAATTAGATAGTAAACTACCACGGTTTACATTAATGTAAAAGAAAAGACCAAATTGAATTATAGGACGGGAAGCCGGCTCATGTTGGGAGGAAGCAAAGGGAAGAAAGGTTGTAATTAAAGCTAGTGATAAGTTGAATGGAGTTCTTCTTTAATAATGCCTACAAGTGCCTCATTCTTGCTCGCATCCCTGCTCCCAAAACGTGCGCTCATTTTATCGGTGCCAGCCCCAGGCTTTTGCAGGCCCTTGGCTCTTTCTTCATGCTGAAACGCCCCTCCTAAGTCTCAGTGGATGCCAGTAAGAGCTTTAAGCTAAAAAGAAAAAAAAAGGCAGGTATTTGGAGTGTTTTGACTCTGCCTTTTTGACGTTCAGCCCTGCCCGATCCTGGAACAAGGCTTCCCAAAGCTGCTTCGAAATTTAATCTGGCCCTCGAGGTGAAAGAGTTTCAACACCCCTGGCGTAAGAGAGCTCGGATCTTCCACCAAACGGGACTTCACACCAGTTGACCGCCTTCTTTATCAATGGCTGCTAGTCATGGTGGCTACGAATTAAATCCAGCATCAATCACTATGGCAATTGCCGGGGGTTAGGTGGGGGAAGGTGCTGAGGGCATTAAGCTCAGGCCCTGTGCGTAGGTATCCCATCAGGGCAAGCGGTTGGCCACTGTGGGGAACGGAAAGGGTGGCGACAAGAGGCAGGGCTTTCTCAGTGGTGGCCTTCCCAATGCTGGAATGATCTCCCTGATGAAGCCCACTGGGTACCAACATTGTTATCTTTTTGGCACCAGTTGAGAACTGTCCTCTTCTCTCAGGCATTGCGCAAACCTAACTTCAGCTGGTTTCTTCTCTTGTGTGTAGTTCAGAACCTGGTTTCCACTAGTGCGATATCATTTGTGCTAACAGAACAACACAGGTGGATGTTGCCGTGGGAGCTGGCACATGGACTAGATTGCTCAGTATCATACTTTTCTCTCTCCCAGGCACTCACCCCTGCTCCTTCCCAGCTGCTCCTCCCTGCTTGCCTACCCACTGACGTGAGACTTACCTGAGGCCAGTCAGCCACCCGGCTTCCTCTCTGGGCTTCCCCCTCATAGCTTGGAACCTCCAGGGTACAAAGTCCTTCTCATAGCTCGGAACCTCCAGGGCACAAAGTCCTTCTCATAGCTCGGAACCTCCAGGGCACAAAGTTCTTCTCATAGCTTGGAACCTCCAGGGCACAAAGTTCTTCTCATCGCTCGGAACCTCCAGGGCACAAAGTTCTTCTCATTGCTCGGAACCTCCAGGGCACAAAGTTCTTCTCATCGCTTGGAACCTCCAGGGCACAAAGTTCTTCTCATAGCTCGGAACCTCCAGGGCACAAAGTTCTTCTCATAGCTCAGAACCTCCAGGGTGCAAAGTTCTTCTCATAGCTCGGAACCTCCAGTGTGCCATAGCTCAGGACCTTTGTGCCATGCATTGCCACACATTGCCTTAGCTTTATATATATATGTAACCTGGTAAAAAAATTTTTTTTTTTTGTATTTTGGCCTCATCCTTTTTTGACTTTGGCCCCACCCACCATGGCAACGTGGTCCCCAAAATGGGCTGAAAAGGGTTTCTCCATCCCTGCTCCACATCAGTTTTGTCAGAAGCCCCAGATTCTAGCGCTAAGCGAGGAGAGAAAACTCTTAGCAATCCCCACTGCAACGTTTATAATTTTATTAACCTTTTTCTCTCTCGCCCTCTTTGCCTTCCTTCTAACAAGCTGAAGAACTTGCTGCTTGTACCTAAACATGTACCAATTGATGGATTCATTATACTCTGCTGGGTAAAAGGTTTTTTTAATTTTTTTTAAAAAAAACCTCCCCACTTTATAAATATGCATCCCTTTGATTGGGGGAGGAAGAGAGGGAGAGAAAAATTGTCTTAGTTTGAAAAATGCTCCATAATGATGGATTTAACAAGCTGTTCCTTAATTGCCCCAATGAAAAAAAGGGGCACGAATGAATTGCTGGGCTGATGAGATAATTATGCCCAAACTCCGATCCTTTCTCAGGTTGCCAGGGAAGAACACAGGGCAGGGAGGGGGGAAGGGGGGGGAAGAAAATGATCTAGGCTGCACATTTTAAATGAACTAAAGGCACACAAAGCAAATGGTGTGCTAATGAGGAGATGGGGAGAAGATCCCCATTACTGGACTCTCATGAACACAAAAGGAAAGAGCATGAAATATCTCTTCCTGGCAACTACTGCTGATATAATTTCTATCAAAATAACCTCTCCCCCCACACCAATTCAGAGCTCCAGCCAATTAGTTCCCTTAACGAGTTCTTCATCCCATCCTCCTTTACACACCCGGAGACTGGCCAGGACTCACTCGTACTGTCTCCTCTTCATCCTTTTCAACAAGTCACAAAGGGTGTAGGGAGCGTCAAGTTCTACCGTGTAAATGCCCCAGGGGACTGACGCCAGTGTGGTGGGTTCAGGGAGAAGGGGCGCCATTTCAGGCCATGGGTCCAGGCGATACCCTGTGCGGCCTTGGTTGTGGCAAGGGCTCCGTGGCTGTAGAGGTTGCTGTAGCTTTGGTTGGAATGTTCTACTCTGGGTTGTATCTTTAGCAGGGTTCTGGATAGATTGCAAGGGAAGTAAGATGGGAAGGCACCATGGAAAGCTCCAGTGGGGCTGAAAGTCAGACAGGATTGTCCGTATGTTGCTCCAACAAAGAGCAGATCAAAACTGAGCCTTAAGTAGTAGTGTGACTTCTTCTAGGTTGGCTGCATTAGCAGTCTCAAGCTTCCGTGATATGAAACTAGCTGTGGTATGTGGCCAGAATCCTCCAAGGACAGCAATAGGACCTTCCCAGGATGCAGGTAAGCTAATACCTGTGATCTTTCTGGAGAAATGGATCTTGGGGAGGTGGTCACTCCTTTTTGTGAACAAGTCCCGTCTCATCTCCATTCACTCTGGCGCCTCTTATTGTGAGGGCACGGGATCAGGATCCTCTGAGGATGAGAGTTTGGAGTGCTGGTCCATGACGGAAGGTTCGTTGCTGTTAGCTTGAGGGTCTGCCTTGCAGCATGGGATAGAACTAGACTGGTTGGTTTCATGGTCTTCCTGGAAAGCCCACCGTTCCTCAAAAACTTGCTGAGGGTCCCTCAGTGAGAAGATCGGACGTGGTGGACAAGCTGTGCTGAAGGACAGCTGGCTCACCTGCTACTGATCTTCTCCTTTAAGGTATAGCTGCAACAAGGTGTTGCTGCATTCTAGGGTTTACATGCAGCAAATGTAAACTCTTCCCTTTGCCCTGGCTGGTGTCCCATAAGAACTGAAAGCACCCCCAACCATAGGACATGCTGCAGAAAACTATGAGGCACAGGGACTCCTGGGAACTTGCCTAGAGGGCAGGCGGAGAGAAAGAACTCCAACCACCCAACCCACAGGGAGCTGTCCAGTGCTGATCGCAAACACACACACACACCTGTAAGAAAGCAGTGCCTGGTGGGTGTGTTTTCGCAGCACTTCGCAAAACTGTTAATCCCTCCAACCCCGCTCTCTTTCTTCCCCCCTTCGGAAATGGCCGCCCCTCCTTCTGCGGTGACATGTCATTTCCTCCCTGTCCTCCAACTGGCAGCATTCTCTTATTAACTTCTTTTCATCGCGAATCTTTCCACCTCCTCTCCGGACTGGCTGGTTCCCCGCTCCCCCCTCCCCGCTCCCCCTCCCCACTCCCCCCACATCACCTTTCTTTATCCTGAGATGAACAGCAGGGAGAAATCTCCAAAATTTGACACCTCCTGATCGATCAGTGGAAAACACAGCCCTCCCATATTCTATGGTCTCTTGGCCCCACTTGTCCGGCGCCCCGCAGTTTTGCTGGCAAACCAGCGATCAATTTCAAAGGCCTCCGAGAAATGGGTATTCCTCCCCCTCCTTCCCTTCCCTTCTCTCCTTCAATTTGATTTGCATTTAAATATATATTTCCCCTCATCCAAGTTGGCTTATTCTAAAGAGAGAGACACACAGCGAGAAAAGAAGTTGCTCAGGTCCCTAATTAACTGGAAAAAATCCCTCCCGCTCTCGTTCCTTACAATTCGTCCTTTATGAATAATGATTTCGTCTCATAAATGAAAATTACTTTTCTATTTAAATTCTGTAACTTCCTCTTGGAGAGGGCGGAAGAGCGGGTGTGTGTGGAGGGGGGGTGAAAGAGAGAAGCTAGTTTTCAGCAGCTCTTGGGACATTAGAAACTTATTAATTTCAAGTGGCACTCTTAGAGAGTGCGTTAACCCCGAAAGTATTACAAAAGGATTTAATGTCGGCCCGATTAATTACATTGCAAGGTTTTATGGATGGGCGACGGCTTTTATGCCGCGTAGGAGGGGAAGTGCTATGGATCAGGTAGACATTTCCAACAGAGCCTGGAGGGAAGTTTTTGAAATAAAATAAAATTAGAAGGTATCTATGTGCACCATTGTCGTCAAATCTGTTTAAGTCAGGGGTGCAGGAGACATGGGCCCAAATCAGCAGATCTGGGTTCTTAAAATTGCCCGCCCATTCCTCTGGCCCTGCCCTTCCTCTGGCTCCACCCCTTCCTTGGCTCCACCCATTTTATCCAACTACCAATTGTTCATTTCCCGCCCTGGCTTTTGGGCAGTCTCCCCCCTTCCAAAGGTCGAAATGCTTCTCCTACTAGGCTGACCCTATGGAAACGAGGACAGGGCTCCTGTATCTTTAACAGTTGTATAGGAAAGGGAATTTCAGCAGGTGTCATTTGTATATATGGGGAACCTGGTGAAATTCCCTCTTCATCACAACAGGAGCTATACTAGAGTGACCAGATACAAAAGAGGGCAGGGCTCCTCCAACTTCAACTGTTGTGAAGAAGAGGGAATTTCACCAGACGCTGCAGGCATACAAATGACACCCACCCAAATTCCCTTTCCAATACAACTGTTAAAGATACAGAAGCCCAGTCCTCCTTTTCGTAGGGTCACCCTATCTCCTACAGTTTAGTTACTGGCAGTAAGACTGAAGCTAGAATATGCTGGTGTGTTGGGTATTTTGGCCACACCCCTTGGCCTTTGGCCACACCCACCCCTGGAAGGCCAACCCCTAGAGGTCAAAAAGCACCAGTCAAGTGGTGGGCAGGGCCAAAGGAAAAGGAGGCAGGGCTAAAATCCTGTACACACCGGCATATTTCTGCTGACGTCTCTTATTCCCAGCAACGAAGCCCTAAGAGATGCTGGTATTTTGGCCACGCCCCCTTTTTGCCTGTGGCTCCACCCATCACCGGAATGCAGCGCCTGAGAGCACTTCTGAAATAGAAGCCATCCCTTGGTCTGAAAAGGGCTCAATGCCACCCTTTTCTTCTCAATTAAATGGCGGTCGTTCAGTTTTATGGCAGCGAATTCCACCAGCTTGCGAAGAGACTTGCGTGGAAAAAACACACACGGTTTAAAGCCGTTTGCATTCGCAGCCTTGCAGGGTGAAGAAACGTGGCCCGGTTTGGAAACTCGGGCTCGCATTAAACTCTGGAAGAAGTCAGCGAGGAGGAAGGGGCAGAAGTTGGCGAAGAGTGGGAGGGCTTGGCAGCCGGGCGTTCTTCTTTTGCGAAGTTGTGCGCCCCTTTAGAAACCACCACCACTACCCAACAATGTGTCCTCTGTGTTATAGGAGCATCCTTCCACTGTGGTTAGCGCATTGCAATTCAGGAAGCGTCAGAGCGGGACTCTCTCTCTGCCTGGTGCGTGCTCTCCGAGGACCCAGCTGCCTCCGTCCGCGACACAAACGTAATTCATTAGGCCGGGATTGTAGAGCCGGTGGATGTGGGTCAGTCAATTAACGGCATAAAAAGAAGGCAGAGCTTCTACCGCTGCCTGTCCTGGAGGCTCCGAAGCAATCTGGCTACTGCAGGCGGCAGAGAAATAACCTTTTCTTCTTCTTTGCATTCTATCCATGTCATGCTTTTCATGGTGCGTTCCAGTTCAGCTTTGGCCTTCACTGTCTGGACTGATGTACAGAGCAAGGCATGGAATGAGGGTACATCTGATCCCTTGGTGGCCCTGTTGTGGTCCAGGGCTGCCCAGAAATCATGGAAGCATAGAATAGCAGAGTTGGAAGGGGCCTACAAAGCCGTCAAGTCCAACCCCCTGCACAATGCAGGAATCCACCCTAAAGCATCCCTGACAGAGGGTTGTCCAGCTGCCTCTTGAAGGCCTCTAGTGTGGGAGAGGCCACAACCTCCCTAGGTAACTGATGCCATTGTCGTACTGCTCTAACCGTCAGGAAGTTTTTCCTGATGTCCAGCTGGAATCTGGCTTCCTTTACCTTGAGCCCGTTATTCCGTGTCCTGCAGTTTGGGAGGATCGAGAAGACATCCTGGCCCTCCTCTGTGTGACAACCTTTCAAGTATTTGAAGAGTGCTCTCATGTCTCCCCTCAGTCTTCTCTTCTCCGGGCTAAACATGCCCAGTTCTTTCAGTCTCTCCTCACAGGGCTTTGTTTCCAGACCCCTGATCATCCTGGTTGCCCTCCTCTGAACACGCTCCAGCTTGTCTGCGTCCCTCTTGAAGTGTGGAGCCCAGAACTGGACGCAATACTTTAGATGAGGCCTAACCAGGGCTGAATACAGAGGAACCAGAACCAACCGTGATCCATGCCCTCTTTCTCTGGCACCGCCCCCTTCCCCCAAATTTATTTATTTTTATTTATTTAAACATCTTTATGCCGCCATTCAGCCAAAAAAGGCCAAAAAGGCCCATTTACCTCTTAGGCCAAATTGTGAAAATGCCCATGGGGGGTGTTTCAGTTTATTTATTTATTTATTGCACTTATATACCGCTCCCATAGCCAGGGCTCTCTGGGCGGTTTACAGAAATTCTAAAATTAAGATAAAAACAAGTATACAAAATTTAAAATTCTAAAACACAGAACATACACACATAAAGCATTAAAAACCGATTAAAAACTAAACATGTGGGTAATTAAGATGTGCCGCCATATGCCTGAGTAAAGAGGAAAGTCTTAACCTGGCGCCGGAAAGATAGCGTTGGTGCCAGGCGAGCCTCATCAGGGAGATCATTCCACAGTCTGGGGGCCACCACTGAAAAGGCCCTGTCCCTCGTTGCCACACTCTGAGCCTCTCTCGGAGTAGGCACCCAGAGGAGGACCTTAGATGTTGAACGTAGTGACTGGGTATATTCACGTCGGGAGAGGCGTTCCATCAGGTATTGTACATCCATACAGTTCTTTTGAAGGGGTGTGTGTGTGTGTGCATTTTCGCCTGTTGAGATGTGCTATGTGTATTTGCGAAAATTCGCCTTTGTGCAAATTTGGAAACTAAAACTAAACCCCCCAATTCCGTCAATGGAATGGGTGGAGGATGGAGACAAAAGCACTTGGCAAGCCACAAAACCCAGGTGGGATGGATTTCACACAATGCCTGCATCCCTGCATGAAACTCTAAGCTGAGTACTTCTTCATTTACAGGCTCATCTTCCAAAACACGAAAAAAAGGAGCTCAGGTGAGTTTCTGGGGCAATCAAGATCAACCGTGAAGGGGGAGAGTTGTTTATCTCAGGCTTCTCTGGCAGGCTGGCAGTGGGGTGAGCGTGTGAGTGAAGAGGCAGTGTGGTGAATATGGATGAGCAGGCGTTTTCAAGAAAGGAGGCTGAGAGAGAGAGAGAGAGAGAGGGAGACAGAGAGAGAGAGAGACAGAGATTAAATGTTTCGCTGCTCACAGGGATGGCAGCGGAATGGCATTCGGCGGGAACAGCTGGCAGGCCAAATTCCATTTCGGAGAATCTCTCAGTGATTGCACTCCAGTCATGGGCGTGGCTGAAGGCAAAAAGGGCGGGCCAAAATATTCCAAATAATCACCTATTTTATCATAAACCTCTTACTGCCCGTCACGCACTATGGAGGTGGTGTGGAAGCGGTATTTAAAAAGCAGGAGCCACACTGAGCAGGCTATAGCACTAAGAAAGCGGTATACGGCATGTGTCAGTGAGCCCCAACAGTTGTCAGTGCACTTCAATACCGCAATAAACCAGTAAGGTGTCTCCTGCCTTTTATATACCGCTTTCATACCACTTCCATAGTTACATGTCCTGCTTGGTGTGCATCTGGCCTAAGTCTTAAGAGAGGCGTTTCAACCTTTCAGAACGGAGAGAAAACTGCAAGAAAACTGGTAGTTAGGAGAAAGGGGGCAGGGCAAGGAAAAGGGGGTGTGGCCAGGGAAAGGGCGGGGCTGGGGAAAGGCGGCGAGGAGCCTTTTGGGTATTCCCAGGGAGATTTTGTTTTGTCCTCCTAGCTTGTTACTGAACGCCTATAATTTCCAGGCACAGGGCCTAGAAGGGCAGACACGGGCCTGATCTACGCTGTGACACTTTGAAAACGGTTTGGAAACCGTCTATGGCGTGTGTCCTGGGCCCCAACAGTTGTCACTATGGTTATAAACCATTTTCATAGAATCATAGAATAGCAGAGTTGGAAGGGGCCTACAAGGCCATCGAGTCCAACCCCCTGCTCAATGCAGGATCTTAAAGCATCCCCGACAGATGGTTGTCCAGCTGCCTCTTGAAGGTCCAGCTGCCTCTTGAAGGGAGGTTGTGGGAGAGCCACTGATTCCATTGTCACTGATTCCATTGTCGCACTGCTCTAACAGTAGGAAGTTTTTCCTAATGTCCAGCCAGAATCTGGCTTCCTTTAACTTGAGCCCGTTATTCCGTGTCCTGCACTCTGGGAGGATCGAGAAGAGATCCTGGCCTTCCTCTGTGTGACAACCTTTTAAGTGTTTGAAGAGTGCTCTCATGTCTCCCCTCAATCTTCTCTTCTCCTGGCTCAACATGCCCAGTTCTTTCAGTCTTTACTGTTTTAAAGCGGTAGTGTAGCCAGGGGTAACCTTACACATCCCTGTCGCGGTGGGTCGTGAGAGAACAGAGGCCACGCTTTGCGGAATTGTAGCCAAGGTCTCCTTTCTTTCATCCATGAAGTGCAAAGCAATAAAAAAAGAGAGGGGCCCCCTGTTATTTTGCCAGTCAGTTGAATTTCATTTGTACAGTAGGAAATGTATTTTCTAGTTAATGAACCTGCCACGTTTTACGACCGCCGGTCGGAGAAAAGGAGCGAGAGAAACAGGCGTTGTGGGGAGAGAGAAAGAATGGGAGAAGCCGGAGTCTTTTCGCTGGAAACCAAACCCCCTCTGTGTGTTTTATAATGGCGGAAAACCCATGCCTCGACAGGTCGCCTTTCCGGGTCGCTTCAGGGTCGCTTAAGCCTCGAGCCCACACTTGATGGATGGGGAAATTACGTCCTAAGGAAGTGGCTACGAAGCACAAGGTCATGCAAAGGTGGGCATCATCTGGAAAGTTCTGGAAGCAGGTCCCTGCAACACGTCCTGAGGCCTGTCAGGTGGTGGAAGTTGGCTGCTTGATGGGGAGAGCAATTCTATGGTCCCCTGGGGAGCGTTGGATTCCTGGGTCTGAGTTCAGATGGAGTGAGTACTTCAATCTCGACACCCAGGAACCAAGGCTCTCTCCCCAGAGCACCACACTGGCTTCCTCTCCAAATGCCAAAATAGGCAGGTGATTTCGTGAAATTGGAGGCTTGGGTTCCTTGCTAGAGGGAAAAAAAGGCAGGATATAAATGTAATAATAAACAAACAAATAAATAAGACTTTGCCTGCATCATAACTCTCCTTCCTTTTATTTTTGGAACTCTTAAATCCTGAAAACCTTCTCTCTCTCTCTCTCTCTCTCTCTCTCTCTCTCTCTCTCTCTCTCTCTCTCTCTCTCTCTCTCTCTCCCCTAAAAATCTCTTTCATTGGCCCTGTCTTTGCAAAAGAAAAGAAAAAAGCTGAATGCTTTTTCCTTTGTACCTTGTTCAGACGCCGCTTCTGAATCTGGTGCGAAGGTCTCTTTCATGTGCCAGTCTCTCTGAAAGATCAAAACATGAGAATCTCAGGATGCTTTCATGGATCCTTCTTTTTAAAAAATAAAAAAATAAAAGTAAGAGAACAACAACCCAAAAATAACAGAGGCAGAGCTAAACAGCCATACTTTTCACAGCCGGGCTTGAACGTTCCGGAATCGACACCTCCTCCCATTTCATGAAATTGCCCACCTATTTTAACATTCGGTTGGTGTGGTCTTAGTTGATTTAAAATAAAATAAAATAAATCTAATTCTGGAAATAGGCAAACAGCAGAGGAAAAGACCCCCAATGATCGAAGAAACACAGCCAGACTGGATGTCACAAAACCGGTATTATGTCCCCAGTCAAACGACACCAACCCGTGGCAAAAACGAAGAAGAATCAGTACCAGGGGCGTGTGGACAATTCCTTGGGTCCACATAGAATACATTCCTTGGGCCCTGCAGCTCCCATGGGCCTCCTCTTCCTCCTCTCTATTTTATCCGCACAACAACCCTGTGAGGTAGATTAGTCCAAGAGTCAGTGACTTGGCCGGAGTAGGCAGCTTCTTCTTGGGTGAAACGTGAGGAAAAGTCATTTCCATTCATTGAAAGGTCTCTCTCTCTCTCTCTCTCTCTCTGGGCGTGTCTACACCATGCCTTATCCCATGGATCATCCTGGGATCGTCCCTGTGTGTCCACATGACGCACAGGGGATCCCGGGAGCAGGGAGGGAAGGTCCCTCCATTTCCCTGGGATAACTGGGACGGCTTTTAGCCTGATTTTTCCCACGGTCTCAGGATTGTCCCAGGACCATGGGAGGTGTGGGCAGCCATCCTGGTTTCATCGTGGCTCCTCGCGAGTAAATGTGAGGCGGTGGGAACTGGGCACAGAGCTCTTCAGGCGCTCCGGGCCCATCCCTTGTTCCTCCCGGGATTTCGTGCGCGTGTCTGTCCAAAGAAGAGGATCTCACAAGCACAATATCATGAGTTCCTCCCCCTCCCTCCCAGAACACCAGGAGGTGTAGACGTGCCTCCCCCTCTTCCTTGGACAAAAGCATCAAAGACCAGGCATTAACAGATGGTCAAAGAATACCCCAAACAATAAAAAAATAAACCCTACGGAAGAGCTTTCACCCAATTTCATTGCGTTCCAGAAACCTCACAGTGGGAACAAAGTACTATTCTGTGCTTCTTTCTCCCTTTTCTTTTTTAAAAAAGACCTTTGTAACGGCAAAGGTAGATGTTTTAATCAGTATTAAATAGGGTTCCCCCCCCTTCCCCTCTCCCGTAGCAAAATTCTTTGACAAAGGTTCTCGCCATGGAAATGCTTTAAACCAGAGGAAATCCCGTCTGTACAATTAAGATCAAAATCTTGGAGCGGTTCCTCTCGGTGGAAAATCACCCCCCAGTGCGGGAATGAGCAAAAGATCAGCCTAGCATTGAACAGACTGGGTGTGTGTGTGTGTGTGGGGGTACCGTTTCATGGCAGAACACACTTTGTGGTTCCGGCGGCCTGTTCACCGCTCACAGAGTTGAAGACACTGTCACCCAGAGCAGCATTTAATGGGACTCAGTGCGTCAACAGATGCTTGGTGATTTCAGGAATTGTCCCGGAACAACAGAGGAGGGGCATCTATCAATTTCATCTCCACCTTTCTCCCCAACACAGCTTGCACAGGAAACAGCGTTGTCCTGAGTCAGACCATTGGGCCAACTGGCCCAGTATTGTTTATTTATTTTTATTTATTCATTTATTACATTTATATACCGCCTCATAGCCGAAGCGCTCTGGGTGGTTTACAAAGGTTAAAAACAGGGAACATTAAAAACAAATATACAAAAATTTAAAACCATCCAAAGCGTAAAAACGGCAATATCCATTTAAAACCACTATTCTGGGGTCAGTTAAAAACTCAGCAGATGTTGTTAACCGGCTGGGTGAAGAGAAAAGTCTTGACCTGGTGCCAAAAAGATAACAATGTTGGCGCCAGGCGAGCCTCATCGGGGAGATCATTCCATAATTGGGGGGCCACCACCGAAAAGGCCCTCTCCTTTGTTGCCGTCCTCCGAGCTTCCCTGGGAGTAGGCACTCGGAGGAGGACCTTAAATGTTGAGCGCAGTGTACGGGTAGGTTCATGTCGGGAGAGGCGTTCCGTCAGGTATTGTGGTCTCAAGCCATGTAGGGCTTTATAAGTTCAAACCAGCACCTTGAATTGGGCTCGGGAACATATAGGCAGCCAATGCAAGCAGGCCAATTATCAGTCCTGAATACAGTTGTTTCCAGCAAAGGTATATTCCCACTCATTGGGGCAACTCAATCTGCCACAATGATCATGCCTTTTTCCTCCTCCCTCCCAATCCCTTTCCTTGTGTGCCGTGACTTTTTAGGGCCGGTACTGTCTAATTATTGATTCTTGTACGTTGCGCTGGGAGCCTTTTGACTGAAGAGACGGATTTTTAAAAAAATGTTTTAAATGAATAAATCCATAAATCAATAACAACATCCAGAGAGCCAGAAGTTGCCGACCCTGCCTGTAAAACTTTGCTTTGATGTTATAAAGAGGCCCTGGAGCTGACTGCAACTGCTAAATGCCCCCTTCCCCCCCAAAAAAGCTTTCACCCACCAAGAACAACCTAAACACCAAAGCACCCACTGTTCACTGTCACTCACCTCTTAGTATGCGTCTTCCCATCTCATTACATTCAATCAGAGCTGCTGCAGCAGCATGTCTTTTCGATATGATCAGCCCGAACGTCAGTGTGAGCTGTCAAGTTTTGTGAAAGGGAGAATCTAGCACTGTCTTTCTTCCAGCATCGTTGAATTCTGCATCAGGCTGACAGTTCACTTGCCAGAGGCATGGGAGAGAATGGGCTGGAATTTTCTGCTGCAGAAGTCCAGAAGAAAATAATAAAAATAACAGAAAACCTCCTCCTCCTCCTCCTCCTCCTCCTCCTCCTCCTCCTCCTCCTCTTCCTCTTCCTCTTCCTCTTCCTCCTCCTCCTCCTTCCGCCGCCGTTTCTTCTTCTTCTTCTTCTTCTTCTTCTTCTTCTTCTTCTTCTTCTTCTTCTTCTTCTTCTTCTTCTTCTCCTTCTCCTCCTCCTCCTCCTCCTCCTCCTCCTCCTCCTCCTCCTCCTCTTCCTCTTCCTCTTCCTCTTCCTCTTCCTCTTCCTCTTCCTCCTCCTCCTCCTCCTCCTCCTCCTCCTCCTCTTCCTCTTCCTCCTCTTCCTTCCGCCGCCGCCGCCTCTTCTTCTTCTTCTTCTTCTTCTTCTTCTTCTTCTTCTTCTTCTTCTTCTTCTTCTTCTTCTTCTTCTTCTTCTTCTCCTCCTCCTCCTCCTCCTCCTCCTTCTATTTTATTATATTATCATATATGATTATTAGTGATAGCATTAATATTATTACTATTAATATTTATATGCCATGCTCCATTATCAAATAACAGGGTAGCGTTCAAAATGCATTGAATCAATTAAAATAACAACAGAGAAAATCATACCAAGCTAGGGATTAAAATCAGCAAATGCCTGGGCATACTGATAAGCTTTCAACAGCTGCTGAAACACCGTCACGGGTGGCTCTTGTTGCACTGCAGGGGAGTGCCTGGTTGCCATCAGAGCTACCTGTGCAGGTGATAGTGGAAGCAGGTGTAGCACTCTGGTCGATAACGGCATGAAGAAATGATTCAGGAGTGGGTTGTTGTTGAAAATATCTTCTTTGGCTATACAAAAGTATCACCTCTGAAGATGCGTATAACATTTGTTAGCTGAAGGGGCTGAGATCAGTGGCCTTTGTTAGCTGGTGGATACCAGCTACATGGCACATTAGCACATTCTACCCACTTGGGATTGCCTGGGCTGTAAAGAACCAGCTTGTCAGTCAGAATGTAGTTAGTAAAAGAATGTCTGCAGTCCAACATCCAACAGTGACTAGCCAGGTTCTTCCAGGAAGCCCATAGACAGGGCAAGGAGCCAATAGTCCTCTCTGGCTACTGTTCCCCAGTATCCTGCCTCTGAATGTAGAGTTATAGCCATCACTCCCTCTAATGCCAAATTCAGGTGGTGAGTGCTTATGGCTGCGTAACCAAAACACTGAGAAAGAAGAGGGCCGAATTATGCCACCACTGGAGTCATCTTCAGAGGAGGAGCCAGAATCTTCAGAGCCAGTTGGCCCTTCAGAAGATGGCCCAGGACCCTCAAGTTTGATGCCTTTGGATATGCTTACAGAAGAGGCAGAGAGCTCAGCTTCTGAGTCAGAGGGGGATGCTGGCATCTTAAGAACCATGAAAGAACGGTGGCCAGGTGAAGCAGAGCTTGCCTACTGAAAAATACTACTTTTGAGTTGGGCTCTCCTCATGAGAAGGACATCTGACAAACCTCTAACATGTTGCAGCTGAGCACTGGGTGGGCTCGAGCTTCATCAGCTCTCCCTTGTAACTTGAGAGTTGCTGGAAACACCATCTGCACTTCCGTTTCTGTATCCTGTTTTGTCCTGGACTTTATCGTGTGTTTGGATCCCTGGGCTACTGACTTCTGGACTTCTACTTGACTCTACTTTCAGACTGCGTTTTGACTTGATTGATCTCCTGGCTTTTGACCCAGGCTGCACTTGGGACCTCATTCTGGGGGGCGGGAAAGCTCTTTGTCTGATAAATCTGGACTTGACCAGCTTGCTAAATCGACTTCTCTATTGTGTACATCCCAGTCCTTACCTGGCAAATAGCCAGGACTCAGTTTAGAGCAGGATAGGGCCTTCTGACTCCGTAGAAAGCAACATACCGTTTCCTAATAGTGCATCGTGATAACTGTGGATGGAATCCATGTGAATAAGAATTCAAATGCGCCCAGCTGAGGAAGCAAGCTGTGGCTATTATTATGGGGAACATTAATCTCGAGAAGGACAATGCAACATCCCGCTAGGAGCAGGGCAGATCGCCGTTCTCTAAGTGGCCGTGCCCAGATCGCACGTGGAGCCGAAAGCGTTTGAGAATTCTGCCAAGCAAGGACAAGAGGGCTTAACGAGGTTGTTATAATCGCATTATGAATTTTTAGATCGAGGGACAAAAGCATCTGGAGGGAAACGTAATGTCCAGGTGTGTGCCGTGCAGCCAGCTAACGACGTTTAAAGGTAATTTACTTGAGACAATGGCTCACAGGCCCCATCAATACCTCTCCGGAGTGACGATCATTTGAGTCACGTGAGCGCCTTCTTTGGCCTTTGGATTAAAGCCTTAAATGCTGAAGCAAATAACAGCTGAGTGCCATTAGAATGTCTTTCTTTTTTTAAAAAAAAAAAAGCCCCACAAATGTTTGCAAAAAAGACAAGGAGTGTCATAGCAGCGTTAAGAGAGTTCATGAAGTTCCACAGCATAACAACATCAGAAGAGCCATGCTGGATCAGGCCAGGGTCCATCTAGGCTGGCATTCTGTTGACCTGCGAGCATCACATGAGTGCAACAGCACCCTCCCACCCATGTTCCCCAGCAATGGCTGCACACAGGCTTACTGCCTCGAATACCGGAGGGAGCACACAACCATCAGGGCTAGCAGCCCTGGATAGCCTTTTCCTCCTGGAATTTGTCCAACCCCCTTTGAAAGCCATCTGAACTGGTGGCCATCCCTACATCTTGTGGTAGCGAGTTCCACAGTTTAACTCTGGGCTGCGTGAAGAAGTCCTTCCTTTGATCTGTCCTGAATCTCCCACCGAACATCTTCACGGTTCGGAAGCTGCAGCTCGTGCAAAATGCAGCGGCCAGATTGATTTCGGGAACCAGAAGGTTCGACCATATAACACCTGCTCTGGTCCGCTTGCACTGGCTGCCTGTATGTTTCCGAGCCCAATTCAAGGTGCTGGTTTTGACCTATAAAGCCTTACACGGCTTGGGAACACAATACCTGACGGAACGCCTCTCCCGACGTGACTATACCCGGTCCCCATACAGCCCTCCTGGACTTCCCAGATAACAACACCCCTTCTGCAGATCACAACACCTTCCATTTCTGCTGAACACCGTTCTTTGGTGACTTCCTGCTTGTTTTTCCCATTCTAAAAGTTTGACGTTTCCCTTGGAAGGCTGGTGAAGACGGCTATCAATGGCTACTAGCCCTATCACCTCTATGCTACCCCCAGTATCAGAAGCAGTTGCTGGGGGAACATGGGCAGGATGGTCCAGTTACACCGGCGTCCTGCTGGTAGGTTTCCCACAAGCAGCTGTTTGGCTACTGTGTGAGCAGAATCCTGGATTAGATGGACCCTTGGCCTGATCCAGCAGGGCTCTTTTGACGTTCTGATGTTCTTACGAATTTTAATGGCTCCTGCTATATGAGCAGCCCTCAGTTCCTTGGTGTGGGTATGAATTTACTTCTTCCTTGAGACGCCAAAGGTGGAAAAAAAAATATCTTAATGCACCTGCAGGCTTGAATTATACATCGATGTTGTGGCTGGCAGGATGCTCAAAACCATCACATGCATAAATAATTACCCACCACAATAAACCCGTTCGTGGAAGTCACGGAGGAAAATAAATTAGAGAGAGAAATTAGGCAGGGTCGGAGAGTGAGCCCGACCCACGGGCCATCAGAATGCACCGTCGCACTTATCCCACCGTGTTTATCGCTCAACAAGGCGATTACGCCCGAGTAAGCCGCTGTCTCCGCCATCTGCTCGTCCTGGTCCTTTATCACTGGAGACTCCACGGACTTCTCGGAGCCATGCAATTAAGCGCTTAGCAAGCAGTAAATGGCATTGTTATCCTCGCGCGGTTGGGATTAGGCAAATTCCTCCTCTGTTCCCTCCTCGGAACCGGCGGGTTCTGCCATCTGGGGTTGTTCATACAGCTTCTGGCGCGGAATGGCCGGGGATAAATTTCGTTAACTGGAGTCAAAGTTTCCTACGTGATGAACAGCCCTGTTCTAATGTCCCAAATCGGGAGAAGAACAACTGCTGAAGTATTGATCGCTCCCGGTCTTGTTGCTGCAATAGTGATTGAGTGAGGAGCTGAAAGGCAATCAAGTTTCTCTGCTTGCTTCTGTCATGATCTAGGACCCTGGCCCCCTCATTGTCAGAGGGTGAGGCTCCTGAGATTAAAGACTGGGGAGATGAGAAGGTGACATGAGGTTTCCAACGCATTCAGACCTGATTCTCCGAGAGGGCCCAATGGACCAGCTCTCCTGTGTGTGGAGGAGGTTGTATTGTTAGCCCCAGATTCTGAGAATTCTAGCCATGAATATGTCACTATGTCATTGCCAAGTTGCCGCCTGAGGGTGCAGAAAACGATCAGGCCCTTTTTAGGGAGAAGGTCTCAGTCAACAGGGAGGCAGGACTAACCATCCTAAATGAAGCTGAAACCATACTTAAGGCTCAGTCACTATCTGCTGCTTGTTGGAGCAACATGTTGGAAAGTTTGCTTATCTTCCAGCCCCAGTGTTGCTTGGAACTCTGCGGTGCTTGGAACTCTGTGGTGCTATTCTATTCCTGTCTCTCTGAAAAACTGGACTCCTGCTTAATCAAAATCCAAGTGAAACTGATGTACATCAAGCCCTTAGTGTGAACCGGATTCATAGTATACACCCTGCAGCTGGTTGGCCACTGTGTGAATAGAATGTTGGACTAGGTGGACCTTTGGTCTGATCCAGAAGAGCTCTTCTGATGTTCTTATGTTATGTTCTTATATATTTATTACATGTACATCCTGCCCTTTTTTTTCCTTGCAAGGAGCTGAAGGCAGGTCACATAACGCCCCTCTGCATTAAAATACAGAGACTGACAATAACACTGTAGAGTAGGTTAGGCTGAGAGTCAGTGCTGGCCCAAAGTGACTTAGCAAGCTTCATTGTTGAGTGGAGACTAGAACATGGATCTCCCAAGTCCCAGTCCAACACTCTAACCACTACACCATGCTGGCTTTCAGTGTGCCTCAACAGGTGAGATGATATGAGTGTGTGATGTGAATCCCCTGGACTCCAGCATGCAAATTCCCAGAAGCAATTAAGGTTCTGGGTCAGTGGAGAAGTGACCAGGGAGGGAGTGATGGTAAGGAACGTTCAATGCAGTCCTAGTTTGTAAGATAATGGAAGTGTTAATATTTCTTAATAAATGGATCTTGCAACTTTCCACATCTTGGGCAGGAAAGTTCAGAAGTACAGAGAAAGCCTCCTTGCTCCTGCTTTTGAACTTTCTCTTTTGTGTGTTTGTTCCTACTTTCTGGGTGATCAGTTCATACATCTACCAAGTTGTCCCAAAGCAGACAGTGTCACGTTGAAGATTCATCAGCAGGCTGTTACCTCCACCGCCAATATATATATATATTTTCTAGGACTTGACCAGTAAGAAGTCAGCAAAATTTAATCCAAATGGGGGGGTCTGTCAGTTTCAGAGGAAATCTGCCATGGGAATTGTCACTGGCGTTGTCACAATGATTAAATTTTTGGTCCGGAGTCTCCAGCCCCTCTTCTTATTGAATGAATCAAGCGCCTTATATTGACAGGTGCGTGAGTTAAAAGGGGAAGGCTGTAGGAAATCAATGACTTATTACGCTGGCTGGCCCATCTCGGCAGGGTGGGGGTAGAGGAGATGTAATGTTGACTGGGTTATTTATGAAATTAAGGATTGCAGCCTCCCATCCCCCAAAAGTCAAAAGGTTGTTAGCTGGCTAGTACCTAGAAAATCAGGGGTGGACATACAACTCCCCCCGAAAATTAGTTGCACACCTTAGATAAGGTTTGCCCAACCTTGCCCATCTAAACTTCCATCCTGTTCACACAGTGGCAAACCAGCTACTCATGAGAAAACCCCAAAGCAAGACATAAGTGCAACATCACCCTCTAACCCATGTTCCCCAGCAAATGGTATACACCTCTGAGACTGGAGGTAGCACAGAGCCAACAGGATTAGTAGCCATGGATAACGATCGTTTCCATGAATTCGTCCAATCCTTCTTTAAAGCTGTCCCAGCTGTTGGGCATCACTCCATCTTGTGGAGGAGAATTTCCATAATTTAATTGCATGCTGGATGTAGAGCTAAGCACTCCTAGCCCTGAGCCTGGATGAATGAATCCGTCCATTTCAGGCTCTCCCGTACTGCATTTGTTGTCGAAACAATGGAGAATTGTGTGAATTTCGTTAAATTCTTACCAAACCTGAACGGAAACAAATTCCTCGCCAATCCCTGTTGTCGTGCTGGGAGAGAATTTGGAACGTGTCGGCTTCTCAATTCTCAAATGGGAAAATGCCATCTAACAAGCACTCTTCAAATACTTGAAAGGTTGTCACACAGTGGATCTTTTCTCGATCCTCCCAGAGTGCAGGCCATGGAATCATGGGCTCAAGTTACAGCAAGCCAGATTCTGGCTGGACATCAGGAAAAACTTCCTGACTGTTAGAGTAGTATGACAATGGAACCCATGACCTAGGGAGGTTGTGGGCTCTCCCACTGTAGAGGCCTTCAAGTGGCAGCTGGACAACCCTCTGTCAGGGATGCTTTGGGGTGGTTTCCTGCATTGATCAGGGGGGTGGACTCAATGGCCTTATAGGCCCCTTCCAACTCTGCTATTCTATGTTTCTATGATTAGATGCAAGAACCGTCTTTCTTTAAAAAAATTGATCATATGTAAGCCCCTCTAGCAGCGTTTCTGACTTTAAATAAACAGATGATCCAGGTCTTTCGAACTTTAAAGATCCAGAAGCAACAAACAAACAAACTAGGTTGAGATTCGTATTGCTGAAGTAAACCAGCCCCACTGAACTCAGTACAACTTGTTCAAATTTGGGTCAGTATCCAACTCTGTCATTCCATGAACGCAAATGATGTTGGGCCAGCAGAAACTAGGTACCAAGCTACGCGCAAGAGGAGAATCACCACTGGATGCTGCCCCTGGGGTCCTGCTCCATCTGTGTTTCCACCATTTGCCCTAGGTGACTGCTCAGGTGAGGAGGCATGAGCTGAGAGGTGAATTCAGCACCCTGGACAGCAGCCCAAAGAGCTGAAGTAGCTGGCTTGAATTCAGCACCATGGACAGCAGTCCAGAGAGCTGAAGTCGCTGGCTTGAATTCAGCACCATGGACAGCAGTCCAGAGAGCTAGAGTGCTGACCTGTTACTGTAACACTACCTGGGAGCAACTGACCGGGTTTTATAGCCAGGCCAGGAAAGTCATTCTGGAGGCTCCACCCCCTCAGGGGTGTGTGAAGCTGTTAAAGGGATAGCGGCCCTTTCCTGTAGGTATTAGCTTCTGTGGTGATGGCCACCAATCTGGATGGCTTTAAAAGGGGGTTGGATAAGTTCCTGGAGGCAATCAATGGCTACTTGCCCTGATGGTTGTGTGCTACCTCCAGTATTCGAGGCAGTAAGGCTGTGTGCACCAGTTGCTGGGGAACATGGGTGGGAGGGTGCTGTTGTACCATGTCCTGCTTGTTCATTCCTGGCTGATGGCTGGTTGGCCACTGTGTGAACAGAGTGCTGGACTAGATGGACCCTTGGTCTGATCCAGCATGGCACTTTTAATGTTCTGAAAGGTTGCTAGGATGAGGAGGTGGTTGGGGACTTCTCTTTAGGATCGCCTTCTTCACTAGAGGAATCGGAGACCCACTCCTTGGTACTTCTTGTGGGTCACCTGGATTGGACGTGAGACCTGAAGCCCAAGGGCTGGTTTTAATGTCTCCTCAGAGCTGCCATCGCTGAAGGCTTCAAGTGTCCGAAGTCTCTTCATTCTGGGCCATGTAATTTGGGAAGTTTAGAATAGAGCTATTAGGCTCCTCCTCCCTCCTGATAGTCTCCGCCCCTATCCTTTATTCAAGCATTAAAAATCTCATCCTCCTATTTCCATGCTGCATTAGCCATAGCCACCGTGCCATCACACACATACGATGTACACTTGAAAAAGTGTTGAGAGATGGGGAGTGTCAATCGAACTCTACTCATTGCTTGCAAAAAGGGCCTCATCTTGAGAGTTTTCCCAAAGGTTTCCCCATCAATGCAAGTCTTTCCCCTTTCGGTGTCTGTTGCAGGGACGTATTCATAATGCTTCTTGATTAGCAGTCTCTCTTCTCTCTCTCCAAAGTTCTCTGGGAGATGGTGGTGGAGGAGGGGGGAGAGGAGGAGGCTGGAAGAAAAGTGAGAATAGCAGAAGGCCAAGAGGGCACTTGGCTACAAGAGAGACGGCTGTCAGGCCTCTCCGGCAAGCCCCGAGGGTATTCTCGGCTCAGATTTATCAAGAGCAAAAAGGCTGGAGGAAATGATAAATTGAAGTTTATTCCAGCAAATGCGACGTTATCCCTTAACAAGCTGTTAATGGCGCCAAGAGGCAGGAACAATCCCTCAGCGCCTGACAGGGCATTTTAGCAACGGAACCCTTTCAGTAGGTGTGATAGCTGAGGAGGCGTGACCTGTAAACCGTGGGGCTTCCACCTTCTCAGGAACCTGTTTTCCAGGAAGACCATTGGGAACGGCCCCTCTGCATTACCATCCTAAGACTCAGGTACCAGTATGCCATAGTCACTGCCTAATCATTGCAGGTGCAGGCTGCTAATGCAGACCAGACCTCTGTAACAGGAAAGGCCTTAGACAGTATGGAGGCTAACCAAAGGAAACCAAACTCATACTTAAAGCTCATTCACAATCCGCTGCTTGTTGGAGCAACATACAAACAGGCTTGTCTGGCTTTCAGACCCAGCATCACTTGGAGCTCTCCATGGTGCTGCCCTTTTCTGGTTCATGGCTTCCTGGGAAACCTGGCTTGCCCCAAACCCTGAAAGGACCAATCCAAACTGTAACCCTGTACTCAGGCCTAATCAGTGCCTAGCGATACTCAACCCTCATCATAACAGATGCAGAAGACAATAGATAGTTATTTCCCATCATATTGATGGCAGTGGGATGGGGGGAAAGGGGGGGTCAATCACAGCTGGCAAAATGGTAAAGGAAAGAAAGAAAATCTACTCCTTCCCTAGTTGGTGCAAGTCTGGTGGGGCTTTGGATTTAGCAGTTTTTGCACCAAAGATTCTTTCTCCTCCATCTTCATAGAGTTTCTCTGCAAATAATACAGTGATTGTGTTTAGTCTGAAATTGTAAAAAAGAAGGGCCTGATCAGTTAATCTGGTGCTTTTGTACCTGTTCTCCAGAACACTGGAACAGGAGAACACCCCCTTTCCCCTGCCTCAATTAATGGCAAATGTTTAGGGGGAAGACCCCCAAACTGGAGAGTTTGGCATACCCACGGGAGCCAAGCGCGAGTGACGGTTTCCTCGAGTGGAGCTCTTGCCGGGCGATTTTTCCCAATTAATCTCTAATTAAGCACTGACATGGATGAATCAGAGGGTATAATTAAGAAAAATGCCAAGATGCAAATTTCCTTCGTTCCTTAGTGCCAGATCGAAAGCAGGCTAGGATTCAAAAATAAAACTCCAGACGGCGTTTTGGTTCCAACGGCACTGACATTGCGTTTGATCAGCACTCTGCCCAAAAAGGAGGAGGAGGAGGGGTGGGGGTGGGGGTGGAGGTGGCACGTGGCGCATGGCCTCGATGCTTCCAAAGGGTGCGTTTGGAACATATGGAGAACTTCTGGTGCCAACAGACAACCTTCGCCAAGGATTACCATTACAGGAAACATGGAAGCTTGTGGGTTATGACCATGTACTCCCAGGGATCAAATGCTTTGGAGCAATATCTCTCAACGAGAATTGAGCAAAATTCACCCATGATTTCGATCCCAGTGGGACAGCAACCTGCACATGCGAGTGGTCTTTTATCACATCTCAGCCTGGCTTTGGATAGAACAAACCTATAGCCCCCAGACACTGCAACTGAATCCTCGCAAGACGGAAGCCCTGTGGGTGAGTGGTTCCCGAGTCCAGGAGATAGGTTCATTGCCTGCTCTGGATGGGGTTGCACTCCCTTTGAAAGATCAGGTTCGTAGTTTGGGGGTGCTCCTAGATCCATCTCTGTCACTAGAGGCTCAAGTGGCCGCAGCGGTTCAGAGAGCCTTTTGCCAGCTTCGCTTGGTTCGCCAGCTACAGCCTCTCCTGGACAGGGATAGCTTGGCCATGGTGGTACAGGCATTAGTAACCTCAAGATTGGATTCATAGAATCATAGAATTCTATGGAAGGGGCCTCTAAGGCCATCGAGTCCAACCCCCTGCTCAATGCAGGAATCCACCCTAAAGCATCCCTGACAGATGATTGTCCAGCTGCTTCTTGAAGGCCTCTAGTGTGGGAGAGCCCACAACCTCCCTAGGTCACTGGTTCCATTGTCATACTGCTCTAACAGTCAGGAAGTTTTTCCTGATGTCCAGCCGGAATCTGACTTCCTGTAACTTGAGCCCGTTATTCCGTGTCCTGCACTCTGGTAGGATCGAGAAGAGATCCTGGCCCTCCTCTGTGTGACAACCTTTTAAGTATTTGAAGAGTGCTCTCATGTCTCCCCTCAATCTTCCCTTCTCCAGGCTAAACATGCCCAGTTCTTTCAGCCTCTCCTCATAGGGCTTTGTTTCCAGACCCCTGATCACCCTGGTTGCCCTCCTCTGAACACGCTCCAGCTTGTCTGCGTCCTTCTTGAATTGTGGAGCCCAGAACTGGACGCAATACTCAAGATGAGGGCTGAATAGAGAGGAACCAGGACCTCCCGTGATTTGGAAGCTCTACTTCTATTAATGCAGCCCAAAATAGCATTTGCCTTTCTTTGAGCCATATCGCACTGTTGGCACATATTCAGCTTGATATATTACTGCAACACGCTCTATGTGGGGCTGCCCTTGAAGCCGCTCCGGAAGCTGGAGCTAGTGCAGAGTGCTGCAGCTCGGCTGTTGTTTGGAGCTACCCCTTTCCAGCATGTAATCTGGTTGATTTAACCGTTTCACTTCCTGAAGGAATGTAAAGTTCTGTGTGTCCCATCTGCAATGCCTGCACCACATGGGAACAATGAATCGGGAAAGAGAAACGTAAGTTAGTGATGCATGATTCCAAACCACAGCTCCTAAGATGCACTCAGATAAGGCACATGTGCAAAAATCATTCATACAAAACAAGATCTCAAATTAATGGAGAACTCTCATCTGAGATTGGATGGAAGAAATCATGACCTTACCAGATATCAGGATTCCTTCCATGCCCTGGACTCCCTGAGCTACTCCTTAAGGATCTTTGCCTCCTTACGGGTCCCACCTTCTTTTTACCTTCTCCTTCCTAATAACATGAGTTTTAGGCTGTAGACATGGGGAGATTGACACACCTGACACTTGAGGTTTAACACAGCAGTTTACTAGGTAAACTAAAACAAGCAAATTACAATTAAAGGTATTTAGTCGATAGAGCTGAGTGATAGCAAAGTGATATAAAAGTTGCAAAATGCAAGTCCTTTCCCCTAGCTGTGTGTAGGCTTTTCCCTACTGCTTCTTCCTCCTGCTCTTATCCTTTCTTGGCTCTCTCTCACTCTTTCATACCTTCTTTCCCCAAAACAGAAAGTACTGTTCCAACTTGGAAGAAACGAATCTTAACCAGAGAAATGAATCTTTACCAGAGAAAGGAAACTACTCCTCTCAGGGAAACCTCCTCCCAACAGAAAAAAACCCAGGCCTCTAAGCCTGACTTGATTACCATATGCCTCTGTAGGCCTCAAATCATCACGCCAGGAAATACCAAATCCCATTGGGGTAAATTCGCCCAGCGCTATATCGAATCTACGAGAGTATTAACCCCAAAATGAAATTAGGGCCAGCCGCAAAGGTGACCCAGTGTCCAAAATTTACACAGCATTCTGGCTAGGAATCCTTTTGTAAACTGTTGTAAACCACCCAGAGTGCTTCGGCTATGGGGCGGTATATAAATTAAATAAATGAAAATAAAGAAGAAGTCCACCACTTGAGGCACCCAAAGGCCAGTTCAATAAATATTTCACCCTCGTCCTTGAACTCAAAGTTGCTTTGCTCCCCTGACTTTATATCTGATGCCTCACTAGCGACATGGTTGTGTGGAGGAAGAAAATGGGTCCATTCTCATTCTCTCTCTCTCTCTCTCTCTCTCTCTCTCCTTCTCTCTTTAACTGGAAGCGGCTGGCAATAACTCAGTCTAGCAAGCAGGAGTGATTTGATATTGCTGAACTCGGTTGGGGCAAAACAGAAAATCGATGCCACGTGTTGGATTTGTGTCAGAGAAGGAAGGAGGAGGAAAAGTAAAAACTTAACTCAGTGGAGGGTTTCCCTCCACACTTTCTTTCCCTCCTTCTCCTAGCCATTCCTCAACTTAGAAAGGCCGGGGAGCGTTTTGGCTGCTTTTCCATCAAAGAATGCAAACTGCTACTGAATCTTAACGGCCTCGGAACGTCTCCAGTTTCTGGTTCCGGCGCCGGGTCGCCCGACGGCTGCCTGCATCAAACTCTCTGTCTCCGTAGCTGTCGGTTCCGTCTGGGTAATAAAACAGCAAACTCAAGGCCCTTGGGCACCCAGGGAGCGAAGAGGGCAGCGTGGAGCGGAGAGGAAACCAATTGCTCACAGAGCACACATCTCAGCAGAAAATTGAATTTCAACCATCCTCCGCCAGCCGGGGGAAAGGAGAAAAGCGCAGAGTTTCTGGGGAGGGAAAGGGGAATTTTACCTCCAAGGGGAAATTAGAGCCGGGATATGAAATCAGAAAATAACGTAAGGTGCAACCAACTGGGATTGTGCGGCTTAAAAATCCGGTGGAGGGAATGGGGAAAATTGCAGGCTTGAATGCTCCCCACACCAATAATAATAATAATAATAATAATAATAATAATAATAATAATAATAATAATGAAATGTAGCACGCCTAGGCTAGAATACCACTGCACAATATGATCTATCAATCAGAGAGATAGAGATTTGAGCATATGGCATTTTTCATATGGATTTCTGCCTGATACACACTTTTTTTTTTTTTTGCAATCAGTTTCTCCAATATTTACACAATGCATATTTTAAACATTATTTTCTCCAATGTACGCATTTTAATTTTAGTTGTTTATTTATTGCATTTCTATCCTGCCTTTTTTCCTCCAAGGAACCCAAAGTGGCGTACATAATCCTCCTCCTCTCCATTTCATCCTCACAACAACAACCCTGTGAGGTAGGGTTGGGCTGAGAGGCTGTGACTAGCCCAAAGTCACCCAGTGAGCTTCCATGGCTGAACGGGGACTTGAACCCGGATCTCCCGACTCCCAGTCCAACACTCTAGCCGCTACACCACACTGCCTCTCTTTTTGTATGCTTTTCTTGATTGGAGAACTCCATTGCAAACTTCAGAGGAGTGTGAATTTTGAAGGAAACCTGTGTTTCTGTTCACATAATGGTTTGGATTTGCACAATCTGATACATTCACCTTAAGCCTTACACGGTTTGGGACTGCAATACCCGATGGAGCACCTCTCCTGGCATGAACCTACCTACATACACTCGAGGCCTTCAAGAGGCAGCTGGACAACCCTCTGTCAGGGATGCTTTAAAGTGGATTCCTGCATTGAGCAGGGAGTTGGACTCGATGGCCTTAGAGACCCCTTCCAACTCCACTATTCTAAGATTCTATGATTCATCACCTAAAGCCCTCTTCCAAGTGCCTCCTATGAAGTAAGCTCAGAAGTTGACAACAAGGGTGAAAGCCTTGCCAGTGGTGGCCCCTTCAGTTATGAAACAATGTCCCCAACATTGCCAACGTCGTTATCTTTTCAATGCCAGGTTAAGACCATCTTCTCTCAGGCATTTGTCAATGTATGATGAGGTATTAATCATCAGGTCAGAGCCTGGGTTTTTCTTCCTGTCGATTGTTTAAAACTGTTTTAGACCTCTGTGTATCTCTCTGTGTGCTGTCTGTTTATATATTTGCACGTCAGTGTTTCTTATAATGCATTTTGAATCTCTTTTGTCTTTGTAAACCACTCAGAGATCTCCGGCTAATGGATGGTATAGAAAAGTAATAAAGGAAATTAAGATATGAATTGAGTATTTCTCCGCAGTGCTAACATTTGTTCAACTAGCTTTCCCCAACCTAGGCCATAGCTAGACCTAAGGTTTATCCCTGGATCATCCAGGGGTCAAACCTGTTCATCTAGGTGACACACAGGGGATCCCGTGCTCAGGCAGGGGCGAACCCTGGATGATCCCAGGATAAACCTTAGGTCTAGCTGTGGCCCTGGTGTCCACCAGATGTTTAGGATTACAAGCTCTGTTGGCCATGCCAGCTGAGACTGATACAAGTTGATGTCCGATACAACAGGAATGTTCCAGGTTGAGTAAGGTTGTATTAGACCGATGGGTCAACAGGGATTCTGTGCTGAGATCCTAAAAAAGAGGCTTATAGCCTGGAAACAATTTCTGTGCTAACTCGTCACCATGGGGATCAGGGCCGTTCTATCAGGAGCAGATGCCACGGATTCCACTGAAGTCAGGCCCTATTTCAGCCTACGTTGATGTACAGCTTCTCTTGGTTGGGTGGAAATGGCGGCGGGTCCAGGGAACGGCAGAGATTAACATGCAAGACGACCAGCGAGAATCTTTGGGGGCGGGGGACTGGGGAAGGGGAGATGAGTTTTCATTTTCGACTTGTCAGGACTGGTGAAATGAATTACAGAACGAAACTGCTGAATGACAGAATAATGACTTGTTCATTTGAAATGTAAAATAAATAGGTAAATCTCTCCGGTGACCGGGCAAGATAAATGGTGCTTAGGTGACAGTAGGTGATTAAATTAAACCGTAATGAACTCATGAGGGATGGGCCTGCCAGATTGAATTTGGAGGGCAATCTCTTTGTAAGCCGGGGGATTTAGATTGTAACACACACACACACACACACACACACACACACACACACACACACCGAGAGAGAGGCGGAAAAGAAGCCCACCATAAATGGAGTTGTCCCCCATGTGCTGCACTTTGGTGGTGCCGGAAGGCCACTCCAACTCTTGGTATCACTTCGGACTGGGTTTTAACAAAACCCGAAATGGATTCACTGCCCTGCTGACAAAGGAGCCTCCAACCTCGGCTATCTGGAAACAAAGCCCTATGAAGAGAGACTGAAAGAACTGGGCATGTTTAGCCTGGAGAAGAGAAGGCTGAGAGGAGACATGAGAGCACTCTTCAAATACTTGTAAGGTTGACACACAGAGGAGGGCCAGGATCTCTTCTCGATCCTCCCAGAGTGCAGGACACGGGATAACGGGCTCAAGATAAAGGAAGCCAGATTCCAGCTGGACATCAGGAAAAACTTCCTGACTGTTAGAGCAGTACGACAATGGAACCAGTTACCTAGGGAGGTTGAGGGCTCTCCCACACTAGAGTCATTCAAGAGGCAGCTGGACAACCATCCGTCAGGGATGCTTTAGGGTGGATTCCTGCATTGAGCAGGGGGTTGGACTCGATGGCCTTAGAGGCCCCTTCCAACTCTACTATTCTACGATTCTATCTTTATTTCCAGCAGAGCTCCAATCCGTGGGCCCAACAGCTGAGATAGAGATGGGAGGAAAACCTAACTCTTTTTTCTTTCTCCCCCCCCTGAAGTCAAGTTAGGGCCACCACAAAATCTAGATTTAATCCCAAGACATGCTCTCTGAAAACCATTCTGTATCCCTCTACCATCTCGTCCCAAATTCGGTGGTCTGTCCCTAAAGCCAACCTCCACCATAAAGCCCATGCTGTTCATTCCACGACCTGTTCCAGCCCTCTCTCTCTCCCCTCCACTCTGGGGCTCTTACTCTCCAGATGGCTGGTATTATCCGAGCTTTAATAGAGGATTATGTTATCAAAGCCACCAGAATAATAGCGGCTGCTGTCTCCACAATCCACAGTCGGTAGCTTATTCTTGCCTTTATCAATGGGAGGCGAGTCCAACATGGGCCTCTATCTCTTCTTACCAGATTAAGTCCATTACCATCCTGAGATGCCCTCTTTGACTCGGTCGGGCTGCCTTGGCAACCTGGCCTCCATCCTAATATGCCATTCCTGCTCCTTCGATTGCTATGAAATCTTCTCAGAGGATGCATTCTAAATGGCCTTTTATTTTCCTTTTACCTAAGGGAGATTTTTGCATAAGGACCTAGGAAGAGCCATGCTGGATCATACCGTAGGCCCAAAACTAGGAATTGGGGAGGAACTGGTTAGGTTCACATTTTAATCGGCAATTTAATTTTGGCTTCTCTCTCTTAGGAGCCTTGTGTGGCGCACAGCGGTAAAGCAGCAGTTTCTGCAGCTGAAACTCTCCCCACGGCCTGAGTTCGATCCCAGCAGAAGCTGGTTTCAGGCAGCCGGCTCGGGTCGACTCAGCCTTCCATCCTCCCGAGGTCAGTAAAATGAGTACCCAGCTAGCTGGGGGAAAGGTAATAATGGCCGGGGAAGGCAACAGCAAACCACCCCGCTATAAGGCCTGCCAAGAAAATGTCAACGAAAGCTGGCATCCCTCCAAGAGTCAGTAATGACTCAGTGCTTGCATGAGAAGTTCCTTTCCTTCCTCTCTCTCTTAGATTCTCATCCCCCCCGCCCCGCAATCTTCCCGTTGGCTTGTCCCCAACTTTGAGAATATTATTGCTTTAAAGAAAAAACTCTGCATGAAAACCCGTACACATTTTCGCAGGCGCATGCAGTCATTTGCAAATCAATCCCAACTTCTTGTATCGCCAAATATTCGATACTGGAGGAAAATGGAGGGGCGGGGTAGAAGTGACGTGGAATTCTCTAGATGGGTCCCTAACTCTCCAATTATACTTTCTCATGCCTTGTCTTTTTTGTACCAGATGGTTTGGCAGAGCTCTTATGTCCCCAAATTCCATTTGTCAAAGAAGGTTAAAACCCAAAGATTCTCCGCTGACCTTTCTAGAGCAAGCGCCGTCAATTCAGAAGGGTAATTGTTTCAAGAAATAAAGACGGGTTAAAACACAAAACCGCCGCAGCCGTGAAAACAACAAACCCAAGTCATCTGAACTAACGTCTTGCAAGGCAGAGAAATTAATCTGGAGATGCCATCTGCAATTCAAAATGCCAACAAGGAAGAATTTGCATTAAGACTTCCTGCTTCTGGAAGCCATAAAATGGATTTATTTCTTGATTGCGTGAGGCTGCTACAGGAGTCAAGGGAAAAGGCAGGAGACAGCACAATGCACACCGCCTCCTTTCCACAACTTTGCCTATCTAGCTTACACAGGGTTCTCGGTTCTGTATGTAATGGGGCAAGTAGAAACTGGTCATTGATGGTGAATGCATCTCAACCATTGGTTGAGCCGATGCTATGTCACGGAATGTCGGAAGAAATTCTAACTGCTCAGGTCAGGGGGAAGTGATAGTAATAGAATGTTAACGAACAGTGAAGGCAATGGTGGGCCGTACAGTGCAGGATGCTGTAATCCTACCATCATTAATGAATGAATTATGTGGAGAACAAATTCAGTCCATGAGGTCTCAACCCCTGGGCTTCAGCTTGTGGGTTGAGACCCACCCTAATATGAATTTCTCCTAACCCTGCCGCTCCACAATCATTACCACCACTCCTACTACTTTCATTAGTCTTCTTTTGCTGCTGTTTTGTGTTATGTTTTGTGTGTGTCTCTGGGCCTGTTCAGACGGCACGTTAAGCCATTGTTAGGGCCACTAACCCTTTTGCAGCAAGCGGTTAGTGGAGCATGGTTAAACCATGGTTACGTAGCCACCATGGTTAAGAAAAACGCCATTCACATGACACAGTAAGCCATCATGGTTAGCTCAAAATGGCCATCATAGCTTAGCGCTTTGTCTGAACAGGAGATCTCTCTCTCTCTCTCTCTCTCTCTCTCTCCACACACACTTTTTCTTTCTCTCTCCATCTCTCTTCGTGTGTGTGTGCTTTAGAAGAAGGAGAAATGGGACTACCTTTCACAGAGGGAGTAAATCTGTGTCAGAGCTACAGAACTTCAGGTTGTACCTGGAGGGCTGACATGACAGGTGCTCCTATCCTCGTCCAGAATAATTGAAACATCACGAGAAAAAGAAAAGACTCCCTAAACAATAGCCGTGCCTGGCCCTTTCTGGACAACTGATGCAATTTCGCCCTCCTACGCTTTCTCCCTTTTGCTCCTGACCTTTCTCTAGCCCTGCTATTTGATTTTCATCTGCCCTGATATTATGATATGATTACTGTGTCTGTCATTTGGGGCTCCGACTCTTTTTTCATGTCCCTGCTTCGGTAGCCCAGACATCTGCTGTTGCTGCTTCATGATAGGTCTGAAATGGCTTTATCATTGTGCAAATGTTATTTTGCTTATGGGGAGAAATCATTCTCTCGTAGCGGTTTTATGAAGAGGAATGTTCCTGTAGGGATAAAATGGGCAATCCTGTATCTATACATGCCTGCAGCGAGGTGGGCCAGCTAACAGATTTTGGGTGTTTTCATTTCCACAAAGGTTGGCCGCGACGTGAGCAAATTTGCGATCGTTTTCACAAACTGCGCAGAGCACGCCCACAATTTGCACGAATCCTGGGCATAATTTGCGCAAATTAAGCAATGAAATTCACTCAGATTCCACCTATGATTTGTGCCAATTTTTATTTGCGCAAATTACAGCCGACGCACCAAAAAATACATAAAAAGACCCCGGGATTCAGGGGAACCCCACAGCTCAGCTCTCAATGCAAGCCGTCAGGCATGCCACAGAACTCTGTGAAGCCCCAAACTCTGGGAAGCCTACTGTTGCATCACGAGGGGTCGGAGGTCAGGCTGGATACAAGCACCACATGGAAATGACGTGTAGGCCTCTAGGTCACTGTACAGGCTGATGATGTGATCATTGGCTTGCACCCTGCTGATGAGGCACACACTGATGACCTCATCGGCCTGTGTCCCACTGGTTGGGGCGTGGCCTTGGGAGGGGGGGTAAAGATGTCATTACCCCCCCACCTCTTCACAAGCAATGTGGGATCTTGGCGTTTGGACCTGACTGACACAGCCTGGTGTAGAATCACCACTGCCCCTCTCCACCCTTCCTTGTGAGGCTTGAGAAAAAGAAGCAAATGTCAGTGCCCTTGTGGCTTTCATTTGCTTTCTGGCCATCGCCGCCACCGCTGCTTTTAGACAGGGAGAGAAAGAGAAATGGGGGTTTATCTTTCGGCTGTCAGATCAGATCGAGGAGCTCCTTCCTTTGCTGAATGTTGAGGGCAATTACTGGAAAACTGTCTGGGTTTCGCAGCGTTACGCAGAGTTTTTTCCGATGCTCAAGGTATTTGGCATTTGTTGTTGCTGGGAGGTAGGAACAGAGAGGTCGAAAGAGCGTTCTATTGTGACCTTTGTAAAGATGGAGAATCTGGAAGGTCAGCTCAGTGGGGGTGGGGAGGGTGGAGAGGAGATATTAAGTTGCCTTACTCTGAGTCTGAGCGGCCTGTCTAAGACCCTTCTTGCCTGTGTATAAAGGATCTCTAAGACAAACATGGGAAACCTTTGGCCTGCACACCGAATGTACTCTGTCATGCCTTTTCATCCAGCCCACTAGCTTCTCCTTAAGGCTGAGTGATTTGGTCCTGCTTACTTGTGAGTAGACACACAGAAGCTCATCCTGCTTCCTTGTGAGTAGTCCTGCTGTTCAGGCTTACTTTGGAGGAGATGTGCCGAGACGTGGCATTAGGGAAGTTCTTTGAAAGTGCCGCTGAGTGATTCAGTCCTGCTTACTTGTGAGTAGACATACAGAAGCTCATCCTGCTTCCTTGTGAGTTGACATGTTGTTCATGCTTATTTCTGAGGAGATGTGCAGAGACGTGGCATTCGGGATGCTCTTTGAATGTGCCGCTGAGTGAGTCAGTCTTGCTTACTTGTGAGTAAACCTGCAGAGCCTTGACCTGCTTACTTCTGACTAGGCTTAAAAAGGGAAAGGATCATATTTTGGGCCTGTTCACTCTGCCTTTGGCTCTGGTCACGGATGGAATACATCCCTAAGAGTTTTCACAGATCGCAATTTGGCCCTTGGATTGAAAAAGGTCCCCCATCCCTGCCTCAAACTATGCCCTTTCTCTTCAGGCCCACATCTTCCACTGCCGTGGTTCACCTACTTCTCAGCTGCTTCCTGTGGGCCAGCTGAGCGGCTCAGGAGGAAGATCACAGGAGCGGGTCGGTTTCAGCCATGTACTGCTCACAGGATCTGGAGTGCCACAGATCCCCTATCCATTATCTAACCTAGGGTGACCCTATGGGAAGGAGGATAAGGGCTCCTCTATCTTTAACAGTTGTACTGAAAAGGGAATTTCAGCTGGTGTCATTTGTATGCATGCAGCATCTGGTGAAATTCCCAACAATTAAAGCTGCAGCAGCTATACTAGAGTGACTAGATACAAAAGAGGGCAGGGCTCCTGCAGCTTTAACTGTTGTGATGTAGAGGGAATTTCACCAGGTGTGGCATGGATACAAACGACACCTGCTGAAATTCCCTCTTCATCACAACGGTTAAAGATACAGGAGCCCTGTCCTCCTTTTCCATAGGGTCAGCCTATCCATAGGGTCAGCCTTTTCCATAGGGTCACCCTCTTAAAACATGCAGCATTATAGGCTACCAAAGATCACCCTGGTTTTGTCTGGAGAGCAATGGCGGGTTCTCACCTTGCGCACCCTTGAGTTTTGAATGTACGGTTTCTGACCGCACGCTGTAACGCCCCGCCACCTCGCACTCTGCATTCCCGCGAAGTAGCCGAAAACCCTGCTAAGTAAACAGTAAATCAAACCGAGCCAACGGCAACCTTTCCGACGCCTGTTAACGTGGAATAAATTTGTGCCGGCTCAGCAGAAATGGTCCAAGTGGTGTTGGTTTCCATTATTCAAATGCATGCGCATCAACCTCTTTAACTCTCCGAGTCGTAGCCGAGGCGGATCCGATCCACTTCACATGGAGCTGCGACGTGATCCTCCCTTGGTCACACGAGGATACTCAGGTGGGGTCCCCTTGCTCCAAGCCGGTTCATGCTGGAGCACGCGAAATCAGGGAAGAGCCACTAGAAAGCCATAAAAGATACTTACATACCTCGAGTTATTTATAACCTCCTTTCCCAGCCTCTGCGACTCATTTTGCACTAAAACAAAGCAGAATTAAAACACAATAAATCATTTAAAAAGCTGCCGGCATTAAAATTCAACGGAGAACCAAGCCGTGGCAGGACTGGGAGGGAGAGAGAGAAAGTCCAATTAGAGGACGAGGCAGGGGGAGAATAAATACTAACAAGAAGTCCATCATGGTGGCAAGTAGGTGCGAGTGTATGGGGGATGGGGGGCAGGAACACAGAGATGGCTCACAGATAGGACCCTGTGAGGACAAGGTATCACGCTTGGATTCTTGGGTTAAACCTAGGGCGTTCCAGGACATAAGAACATCAGAAGAGCCATGCTGGATCAGACCGAGGGTCCATCTAGTCCAGCACTCTGTTCACACAGTGGCCAACCAGCTGATGACCAGGGACCAACAAAGCAGGACATGGTGCAACAGCACCCTCCCACCCATGTTCCCCAGCACCTGGGGCACACAGGCTTACTGCCTCAAATACTGGAGATAGCACACAACCATCAGGGCTAGTAGCCATGGATAGCCTTCTCCTCCAGGAATTTATCCAACCCCCTTTTGAAGCCATCCAGATTGGTGGCCATCACTACATCTTGTGGTAGTGAGTTCCATAATTTGACTAGGCGCTGCGTGACGAAGTCCTTCCTTTTATTTCTCCTGGATCTCGCACCAATCAGCTTCATGGGATGACCCTGGGTCCTAGTATTTTGAGAGAGGGAGAAGAAGGTCTCCCTGTCCACATTCTGCATAATTTTGTCCATCTCTGTCATGTCTCCCCTTAGCCTCCTTTTTTCCAAGCTAAACAATCCCAGTTGATGTAACCTTCCCTCATAGGGGAGATGCTCCAGCCCCTTAAATCATTTTAGTTGCCCTTTCCTGCCATTCATGATTTTAATCTTTCGGGAAATGGTGGCTTTGCAGCCCCTGTTTGCATAAAAGTCCTTTTATGCAGAATAGCAAGCTGCCGTTTTTACAGAAGGGAACTGGCAGCTGCGTGGCACTCCCTGGTTTGCTCCTTGGGCCATCTAGTGCAGGGTGACCCTATGGAAAGGAGGACTGGGCTCCTGTATCTTTTAACAGTTGCATAGAAAAGGGAATTTCAGCAGCTGTCCTTTGTCTGCCTGCAGCACCTGGCAAAATTCCTGCTTCATCACAACAGTTGAAGCTGCAGGAGCTATACTAGAGTGACCAGATAGGAAAGAGGGCAGGCAGCTTGAACTGCTGTGCTGAAGAGGGCATTTCACCTGGGCCTCACGAGCACTTGGAGTACGGGATCCGTGAGCACCCCTCGGTCACCCGACTGGGTCCGTGGGGGGGGGGGGAACGGGACGCAGGGGAGTCCGTTGGACTTCCAGACTCAGCCCTGCGCTGCACACCGCTCTAATCAGAGCCTGCTTTGCAAAGAAACAAACCTTTGGGCTGGTGCAGTCAAATGGGATCTATCTATCTCTCCCCACACCCCCTGAAACCCCTCTCAGGAGACTGCTTTGACCTGCAACATTGCAGACGCTATGCAGCAGACGCCCTTGAGTGGATCACTTTCCCGCAAATAACTGTCCTTCATCTCCAGCTGTACCTATCCATGCCGCACCGGCTAAATTGCCGGCTTCTGCACCAGCAGGCCGTCTGAGTGCTTGCAACAACCCTCCCCCCCCTTAACATTTTTTTTTAAAAAAAGAAGGGAGCATTGACTCCATAAAACAACAATTAGCTGTGTTCTCAGCTTAATTTCCACTGCCGTTAAGGCCTGCTGTCTCGCTGGCGTTTATGCAAGGGGCAATTGTTCGCGCCTTTGTAAGGAGACAATGTTTCTGCTGCCGGTTCTTTCGGCACTGCTTGGGATTGAACCGGAAGGATGGGATCATAGAATCATAGGATAGTAGAGTTGGAAGGGGCCTATGAGGTCATCAAGTCCAACCCCCTGCTCAGTGCAGGAATCCACCCTAAAGCATCCCTGACAGATGGTTCTCCAGCTGCCTCTTGAAGGCCTCTAGGGTGGGACAGCCCACAACCTCCCTAGGTAACTGATTTCATTGTCATACTGCTCTAACAGTCAGGAAGTTTTTCCTGATGTCCAGCTGGAATCTGGCTTCCTTTAACTTGAGCCCGTTATTCCGTGTCCTGCACTCTGGGAGGATCGAGAAGAGATCCTGGCCCTCCTCTGTGTGACAACCTTTCAAGTATTTGAAGAGTGCTCTCATGTCTCTCCCCCACCTTCTCTTCTCCAGGCTAAACATGCCCATAGAATTACTGTGTAAAACAGATTCATCTCTTTCTCCCCCTCCCCCTCTCTCCCCTCTCCCTCTCTCCCTTCCCCCTCTCCCCTCCCTCCCTCTCCTTCTCCCCTCTCTCTCCCTCTTTCTCTCCCCCTCTCTCTTCCTCTTTCTCCCCCTCTCCCCCTCCCCCTCTCTCCCCTCCCCCTTCCCCTCTCCCCCTCTCTCTCCCTCTCTCCCCCTCTCTCTTCCTCTTTCTCCCCCCTCTCCCCCTCCCCCTCTCTCCCCTCCCCCTTCCCCTCTCTCCCCCTCTCTCCCTCTCCTCCCCTCTCTCTCCCCTCTCTCTATCACTCCTCCCCCTCTCTCCAATGCTCAGTTTTAACTCCACCTCTCCCCTGCAGCCCAAAATTGCTTCCCACGGTTAAAACACGCCACTATATTTTCCATGAAGGAAGAATGGCATAAAATGAAGTTCAGCTGTAATGGGCTGAGGCGGCTCCTTAAATCATCAAGCGACGACACCCTACGCAGCTCTGATGGCAGAGAGTTTCCCACCCTGCCTGCACCAGAGGCTTTGTGTGCGTCTTTAGGGTTTCACTCGAATTTTAAATGAAACAAAACCAATGCACCGTGCAACAACACCGGTTATAGCTCGCGGAGGCTTCAGGGCCTGAAAGCGAGGGCACTGGGGCTTGCTCCTGAGTAGGCATGGATAGAATTGGGCTGCGTCCCGTGCCGTGATCCCTTCAGGCCCACAGAGGAGACTAGCTGTCATGTTTTGGCTGGATCAGGCTATGTGTTAGGCAAATAAAGCGGCAGATCCAAATGGTGTCAATTAGACAGGCCAACAGCCAAGCACAGAGGTATGGGATCAGCTTAAGGCAGGAGTAGTCAGGATACAGAATGGTCATAGCACAGTATTGCCAAGCAAGTGAGTGGTTTCCAGAAGAAAAGTCTGAGATGCAGCCAAGGTCCAAACACAAGTGAGTTGTCAAACAGAAACACAGTAGAGAAAGCAGACACTGGAGCTTAAAGTAAGGTATTGTTCCAGCAGCTAGCAAATTCAAACTGGGGGCTTATATGTTGGAGCTTCCACAGACTCACCCAGGACTCAGCTGCACCATAATTAAAGGCTTGTGAAAAAGGGCCTAATCATGAGGAATCTTTAAGGAGTCCTCTTCAGCAGGCGGGCATTCCTTCACCAGGCCACCATCCTAGACATAATCTTAAGGTGCCAGTGTTCTCAGGGACTAGATGGTGTCTCAGCATCCCCTTCTGCCTCAGAAGCTAAGCTCTGTGCCTCTCAAGGTGGCAGATCTGAAGGTCTCAACCCTGAGGGCTCAAGACCATGAGGACCATCTGAGGTTCCCTATTTCCTGTGGATATCAGGCTCTGATTGTTCAAGCTCATCCTCTGACGATGATTCCTCCAGTGGAGGTGATGCTGGTATCACCCAATGGCAATCAGAACAAGACAAGAAGAAAACAAAACCCTGAACAGCTCCAAATAGGACCTTCTGGCTGGAACTCTCAACTGTTAACCACAATAGGAGAATGTTGTCTCAGCAAAGAGCCAAAGCCAACAGAAGCTTGATGTAGGGTGTCAAGACTTGCCACGTGGTCAGGTCTGTCGCCTCTGTGGTGGTCTGGACTGTTAAAGGGCCCTAGCCTGATTTTTGTAGTTCATGGCAAGATCAGACTTGTAGAGTTGGTGAGAAAATGTCCAAATTAGTATGAATTACAGTGAAGGAAGATAGATGCTTTTGAATTGTGGTGTTGGAGGAAAATTCTGAGAGTGCCTTGGACTGCAAGAAAATCAAACCAGTCCATACTCCAGGAAATAAAGCCAGACTGCTCACTTGAGGGAATGGTATTAAAGGCAAAACTGAAGTACTTTGGCCACATAATGAGAAGACAGGATACCCTGGAGAAGAGGCTGATGCTAGGGAAAGTGGAAAGCAAAAGGAAGAGGGGCCGACCAAGGGCAAGATGGAGGGATGATATTCTGGAGGTGACAGACTTGACTCAACCAGCCGTTGATGGGAAAACCACAAGCACGGCATGAATGCAACAGTACCCTCCCGCCCATGTTCCCCAGCAACTGGTGACCTGATCTTTCCCATGGTCCCCCGGGGAAAGCACATTTAAAATATTATTTATTCATTTGCTTGGCTGTACATTGACGAGGATCAAAATGTTTCAAGTGCGATGCGAGATGGAATCATTCCACTTTGGCTGCCTCCCACATAGATCAAATGAGGCTATGACTTCTTGAAGGTACACATTCATGGCAAGCTATTTTGCTGATGTTTTTCTGCTTCCTTTGACTATTCTTCAAGGACTTCAGTTCTCCTCTCTCCCCACCCCTCCGCCTCCCCGTGCATTCAAGCATTCATCCCGCAAACATAACCTCTCTCGAAGCTCCAGAGATGTGAATTATCTGAGTGGGGCGTTCTGCCTTTGACGGAGACCGGGGTGTACCGTCTGCCCCGCAAGCAATGCACCTCGCCGTGATGAATAAACTTTTAATGGCACTGTAAATTGCAAGGTTATTTAACAATACCAAATCAATTTGGGTGCATTAAAGTGCATTTACCAAGAGTTAGCAGAAACCGGGAGGGCAAGGAAGCTATTTAAGAAAAATACAGTGCTGACGATTGCAAGATTTTAGAGTCTCTTCTTTCCTAAACATTCCTTTGACAGAAAAATCAGCAGTTTCTACCTCCACCTTCTTTATGGAGATCAATATACATCCACTGACTGTGACCAAACCGGTACAATTATAGGTTTGGTAACTAGAGAAAACGGCCATTTAATGCCCACCTATCCTTTTATTTAAAAAAATCCTCTCCCACCCACCCATCATGACCATTTCAGAAATGACAGCCAGGGGTGGGGGAGAATCATTAATCCACTAATTTGAAATCAATTTAAAGTGCATTTGCTTAATGGCATGAAGCTTGTAAATTATCCAGACATTTTTAATTTAAGGTGAATACCAATGAAGGGGAGGAAGTTTCTGTTGTTGTTTTTGTGTAACATTTGCACCCTCCCTTTATTAATTGCCCTTTTTTTCCAGATGTGTGTTTATTTGGAAACTTAATTAGCACATTCTATCGGTGAAAAAAAAGGGCCTCCTTCTGTGAGATGTTGCTTCTTCCCACGAACAAAGCGCAAACGACAACAAGAGAGGCCCAAGACGTGAAGGACGAAGAGAAGTGACCCAAAATGTCCGATGGAACGAGGGCAGCGACTTCATATTCAACGTGGGCAGGACTACAAACCCCATTATCCCCAGTTCTTGGCCATGCTGGCTGCTGGGAGGGATGAGGACTGTAGGCCAAAAGATCTGGAAGAGATTCAGGATGGATCAAAGGCAGGAATTCTTCCCACGGTGCATTGCTAAACCATGGAATTCGCTACCACAAGATGGTGGCATGGCCACCAATTTCGATGGCTTGAAAAGGAAGTTGGATGAATTCCTAGCCGAGAAGGCTATCAGTGGCTCTATGCTAACCTCTAGTATCAGAGGCAGAATGCCTATATACACCTGTTGCTGGGGAACATGGGCAGGAGGGTGCTGTTGCTCTCATGTCCTGCTTATGGGTTCCTGGTCAACAGCTAGTTGGCCACTGTGTGAACAGAACATTGGACTAGATGGACCCTTGGTCTGATCCATCAGGGCTCTTCTGATTAGGGATGTGCTCCGCTTCTAATCAGACCGGCGAATTAGAAGCGGAGCGGGGGGCTTCGCCTGCCCTTAAGGCGGAGGCGAAGAGGATTGGGAGGCCGGCGGAGCGTGGCGAAGAGGATCGAGGTGAAGGCGGATCCTTCGCCTTGATCCGGAGCTCCGCCGGAAAGGTAAGTGGGGTTTACCGGGCCCTGCCGCTGTCGCTGTAACCCCCCCCGCCCTCCTCTCCCGGCCTTACCTGGCACCACTCCCCTCCACTGCGGAGCTCCGATTCAGAGCCAGAGCTCCGCGGCGAAGAGGAGCGGAGTATGGGCGGAGCGGCAGGGAGCGGAGCGGGCCGATCCGAAATTTTTGGATCGGCCCGCGGGGCGGAGCGGGGGGTCCGTGCACACCCCTACTTCTGATGTTCTTATGTACACTGCATTACTGAACCTGGGGCCCACATTTCTGCCTCCCTGTACTATCCTAACAACAACCCTTTGAGGTAGGATAGCTGGAGAGATGGAGACTGGGTCAAAGTGAGCATCATGTAGCTGGATATGGAATGGAACCCTGGTTTCCCAGCTCCTGGTCCAACACTATCATCACTACACCAGAGTGGCTGTCCTAGAACAACCGAGGGAGGGAGGCATCCTTTCTCAGAGCCATCTATGTTTAAGGGCCATTGCTGTGTTTTGTGGCAGGGGTTTAGGCCTTCCCCTTTGGCCTCTGGACACTCCAACCTCTGGGAGGCCATGTTAGAAACAACCCTGAGATACAGATAGATGGATCTGACAATTTTAGTTTCATTTTCCCAATCTTAAGTACAACTTGTACTGATTTGTTTTTAAAGGAGGTGTTTTTGTGCCTCCTATTCCTAATATATGCATTTTATTGCAAGTTTGGGCCAGATTTTCCCCAATAAACAAATTGTGGTATGCCCTTTTGCCTGATATGCACTCTTGATGAAAGAACCTTCCCTAATAGTTTGCCTTTTCAAATGTTATTTCATGCATTTGGGGTGTATATTTTCCCCGAAGACATACATTTTTTATATATATCTTTTAAAAAATAAAATAAAATAAAATAAAATGGAGAACTCCATCGCAAAATTTGAAGAAGTGCGAAGCACAGAAGGAGAAGGGTGCAATCCCAGGCCAGTTTAGAGAGAGAAAAGTCCTACAGTGTGGTGTAGTGGCTAGAGCCAGCGTGGCGAGGTTGATAAAGTGTTGGACTGGGAGTTGGGAGATCCGGGTTCTAGTCCCCCACTTGGCCATGGAAAACCCACTGGGTCACTTTGGGCCGGTCACAGACTCTCAGCCCATCCCACCTCACAGGGTTGTTGTTGTGAAGATAAAATGGAGAGGAGGAGGAGGATTATGTATGCCGCCTTGGGTTCCTTGCAGGGGAAAAGGCGGATTATAAATATGGCTTGGGGGCCAGGCTATCTGAAGGAACGCCTCCTCCCGTATGTACCTGCCCGGACCCTAAGGTCATCCTCAGGGGTCCTTCTCCGCGAGCCCCTGCCAAAGGAAGTGAGGCAAGTGGCTACCAGGAGCAGGGCCTTCTCTGCTGTGGCACCCCGGCTGTGGAATGAGCTCCTTAAGGAGGTTCGCTTGGCACCTACATTATATGCTTTTAGACGCCAGGTGAAGACCTTTTTATTCTCCCAGCATTTTAACAGTCTATAAATAAATTTTAACTTGGTGTTTTAAATTTGTAATTTTGCAATTCTGCTGTTTTTATCTGGTTGAGCTTTTATATTGTATTTTATATTATACTGTTGTTTTATACTTTGAATGTTTTTAATTTTTGTGAACCGCCCAGAGAGCTCCGGCTATTGGGCGGTATAGAAATGTAATAAATAATATAATATAATATAATATAATAAATAAATACAATTCCTAGCATGCCCCGATTGTGGGATCTTTTCTCCATCTCAACAGGCATCGGATTGCGCTGTGAGTTCCAGTTCACGTATTGGTTTGAAAGAGAGAAATCAGGCGTCCTCCCATTACGATGTGAAGCGAACGAATCCCCTACCCTGAGAGGCGAAGGCTACAAAATGGATCGCGTGGCGGCTGGCTCAGCTCATGGTTCAGCCTCCAGAACATCCCGTATTTCTGTTTCTGTGTTTTGTTCGTGCTTCTCTTGCCTCCATCCATCATTGGGATGCATTGGATAGTAATAAGATGTATTGCATCCTCACAGCAAAATAACATTCTAGTTGGAGGTCCTCATTTGTTATAATCCAGATACCGGGACAGCCAGACGTATCCGTTCAGTAAACATTCCACTCGGAAGCAAGAGCGCAGGGATTTAATTGATGCCAGGAGCCACGAGTGGCTGAGCCATCTGTCTACCGTGCCATCTTTCAAACTTGGACCATCTAAAGGCCCCCAAACAAGAGATACAAAACCAGAGGTTCCGCGGAGCACGTACGGAGTGTCTTCCACTCAACATTGTGTAACTACTGAGACGGTTGGATCCAAACTCTGCCTTACACAGGGAGAGGTGTTCATAAGAACTTCAGAAGAGCCCTGCCGGATCGACCTGTTTAACAATAGCTGTAACAGAATTACTTTTGTTCCCGTTCCATGAGGCTGCTGAACCTCTTTCAGTTTTGAACATGGATGGACGAGAAATTCATTTCAGCTCATTTTTATTGGGATTTGGTGAGCCAGGACGAATTTCGAACTGGGATTCGGAGAACTTTAATGAGCACATGTTTTGCAGCCACGGAGTCCACCTTCCAGTGATGGGCGGAGCCGAAAGCCAAAAAGGGGAGGTGCCAACAACAGAAGGGAGGGGTCAAAACACCCGTGCCATTTAGCTTAAAGCTTGTACTGCCTTTGGGGCGGCATCTCAACCTTTTAGAATGGGGGTTATAAAAACCACACAAAATCTAGAAAAATCAAACGATTCATGGGTTTCGGGGGTGGAAGGTCAGGGACAAGGGAAGAGACCTGGTCCTCTGGAGTGCCCAACCCAGGAGGTAGTTTTAGACCCCTGGTTTGATGCTCTGCAGCCCTGAGATAAAGGACAGGGCTCTGCCCCAAAGCACTTACAATTTACATTGCAGCTTTGAGGACACAAATAAAACATTTTCTTTCTTTTCTTTTTTTTAAAAAAGGCCAATTTCTGTATTTTTCTACAGATTTCTGTATATTTCTAGAACTGATGGGCGTCAAGACAACATCTATCGCAAGCCAGCAAATTAAACCCACGTTCTGTTTCAAGGCATCAAGGGTTCTCTTGTATGCTCACAAAACGCACGAGCTGCAGAAAAGCGGAAAACTCCCCTTTCCCCGAACGCGCGGGATTACAAAAGAAATCTCATGATTTATTGTTCCTCATTGTGCCATCAGTTGAATAATAAAAAAAGAGAACACAGTAGCCTCTATTTCTCTTTTCTTTTCGTAGAACAATGGGGAGAAAATTACATTGTTTGCTTCAATGTTTCGCCCGACGCGCCATTAACGCTTTGATTTTTTATTTTTAAAAAGTGGCGTGTGCGCCTGCGTGCAGAGGAGAGAGTCTCTTTCCCTCCCTTGCCAGGCTTCGAAACTTTAAACTTTTAAAAGATGGATTGTTCTTACAAGACATGGGGCCTGCAGTATTGCTGTCAGACAACACACATCGCTGTGTGTCGGGAGGATGTTTTATGCTACGGCTGGAACCTTTTTTCTAGAAACTTCTTTTGGTTTTGGTTTTTTGCTGGCTGGAGAGGTCGTTTTAAGAATGCACGCGTGTTTACAGATCCACGCTAGAGGTTTCTGTGATTTTGTCAGGTTTCCTACAAGTTTATTTATTTATTTATTGCATTTATATCCTGCCTTTTTTCCTTCAAGGAACCCAAGGAGGCGTACATAACCCTCCTCCTCTCCATGTTATCCTCACAACAGCAACCTTGTGAGGTGGGTCAGGCTGAGAGTCTGTGACTGGCCCAAAGTCACAGTGGCTGAGTGGGGACTAGAACCCAGATCTCCTGCAAACAGAGCTGGTATCAAGGGTACACTTGGGTAAGCACTTACTGAGGGCCCAAACTGGCAAGACCACTTAGAGAGGGGGGGGGAGTCCGTTGCACAAGGGACCCCCAAAACCTAGGGCAGGTCCTGCCTGCAAATAACCAGATGCACATTGCGATTATTCACTTGTTTGACTTGTACCCTGCCTTTCTATCCAGAAAATAGCCATCAAGGCGGCTTGCCGTTATAGGGACCCTAACGTAAACATTAAAAAAACACCAAACGAGAGTACGGCAAATGCTTTAAAAACATAAATACAAACGCATCAAGGAGAAAATACAAGCAGCATCTAATCCAACAAGCCAAGTTTCACACCAAAGGGCTGTTTGAATAAAAAGCTCTTTGTCTTCACAGACGTCACAAACGTAAAATACCTGGGTGCTTTTCCCCCTTCCATCCCTTATAAACGAAGAGAATCCTGCCTTGGCTCCTTACCAGCTGACTGTCCATCTAGTAAAGAATTAAATTTGCATTTGCAAATCATGCAAACATGTCCTGTTTGGGGTGTGGGTGTGGGTGTGTTTGAAACAACACATTTGTCCCGTTCAAAACATACACTTTTCCTGTTTCAAAAGCTCAAATCAAGGTGGTGTTTGGAGAATCTGGGAAAACCCAAAAATGGCTTCCTCGCCCCTCCGCAGTCTTTCATCACCTGCAGCGGCTTTGCGGCATCTCAGACGCAGCACTTTGACATCACCTGTGCCATATCAGGCTGCCCGACTCATGACAAAATGCTCCTCCATGAAAACAAAATAGAATCCCCACATATAAAAATCTAGCGCGTCAGGGAGAAGGCTAGGCTCGCACCGTGGTCCTTGAGACACTAGATTTCTATCTGCAAGGGATACACCTTCCCCTTTCTAACAAGGAGGAGCATTTGGTGGTAGAATCCTGGAACTTCCTTAGCTTTTATGAGAAGTCAGACTCAGGTCTCCGCCATCGGAAGGGAGAGGATGAAACTTTTCAAGTAACTCAGGGCAATAAACAGCTTCTCCCTCTTGACAGCCGCTGCCTGAGGCAAGAATTGCTTACACTTTACATGCAGGAGATGACACACAACAGAGCCACCCAAACTGTTTAGGAACAACAACACTCCCACACACGGAAGAGAGCGCTCGCCGGGTGTGCCAGAACAAAGCATAAAGAAATCAAAGCAAAAGAACACAACATAGAACAGGGAAAGGTTGGGAGAAGCCAAGCACAGGTGACATGGTAGAAAAGTACAAAATTATGCCTGGTGTGGAAAAGGAGGAGAGGGAGACATTTCTCTCTCTCCCCCATAATACTAGACACCCAAAGGAGTCATTATTCCATGAAGCTGATTGGTGGAAGGTTCAGGGCAAGGACTTCTCCACACAGTATAAACTATGGAACTCGCTACCACAAGATGTAGTGATGGCCGCCATCTTGGATGGCTTTGAAAGGGGGTGAGACAACTTTCTTGGACGAGAAGGCTATCCATGGCTACTAGGATCCTATCTCCAGGATTAGAGGCAGTATACCTATGTACACCAGTTGCTGGGGAACATGGGTAAGAGGGTGTAATTGCATCCATGCCCCACTCGTAGGGTCCCCATGGGTAGCTGATTGGCCATGGTGTGAACAGAATGCTGGACTGATGGACCCTTGGTCTGATCCAGCCGGGCACTTCTTATATTGTTAGAAAAGTGCCATTAGTAGAGATGGACAAGTCTGTCAATTTTGCTCATACACACATTTGATGATGATGATGATGATTAAAAAAACACCCCTGAAGAGCTTTTTATCCCATTTATGAAGACATCAGTGCTTTACAATAAGTTCTGACATAACAGCGAACTGAACTGAAATTCTCATCCGTCGGCAATTTCAAGCGCTATAGCTATTCTAGCCATGGATGAATGTGTCCATTTCAGTTCCTCTCACATTCTCAATTTCCCACTCTTCATTCATTATTACGTTTATATCTCACATTTTTTCTCTCTTGCAAGAGCGGATAGCGCAGAAGGTCAATCAAAAGGCAAGGCCCAGAAAGTAAAGTATAAGACACCGAAGCTGATAAACAATGTTGTTCAAACACTGGCCAGGCTAAAACTGAAGGCTTATATTGCTGGAGCATTCTGAGCCCCACCCAGGGCTCAGCTGCAGTACATTACAGGCCCCCTGGCAAAAGTCCTACTCAAGAGGATGGCCTTGCTCCCAAGGAGTCTTCCTTCTCAGAGGAGCCCTATTGGCCTGCCTCTACAAAGATACAGGAGCCCTGTCCTCCTTTCGATAGGGTCACCCTAGCATTACTTTACTGCCCACGTTCCAAAGCTCGCCCTCAATCCCAAACGTCATAGCAAATTTGTAACGCGTCAATCCAGGCTCACCATCAAGGAGGGAGCATTAAGAACGGACAAGTTTTGCTCCATGAGTGAAAGACAGACCACATCTGGCAGCACAACTTATTCCCAATATGACCTACCCCCGCTACCCACCCCTGTGCAAAATATTTCTGAACACTTCTGATGTCCTCACATAGAACTTCTTTTGAAGTACACGTGCAGGACTCACTCCAAATTTAGGACACTGTGGAATTTCACAGGTACAGTCAGCCACAGCGAGGGATTTCTTGAGACACGATCTTAATAATGTGTGATGCTCTCCCTCCTCTTCCTCCTCCCCTTCTGAAAAAGGCCACGGAAAAACATTATTTGTGACTTTCAGCAAGAGAAAACCAGTCGGGAATAAATAGTTACATCCATTTCCAGCAAATGAAAAACTGTTTATTCCTGCTCCTTTGCAAATCCCTCACCGCAGATGGGGGGACAGCTGATGTTTAAATGCCCCTTCCCACCTTCACGGTGTCAAAAAAGGAATGCGTGCGGACAGACGATATTTATAATTTCAGTCGCACTAGGTCGGGCCATGCACTGTAAAAAAAAAAAAAAAGACATTGCAAAAGGATTTGTATGGACAGCTGGCACCGAGGGAAGCCTGATTTGATGCCCACGCTCAGTCATGTAGCTGACTTGGCAACCTTGGCGAAGTCACTATGTCTCAGCCTGGTGTAGCCTTCCTCTCAGGGCTGTTGTGAGATAAAATGAGGGAGGGGAGAGAACCAAGGTTGCCATGTCCTCGGATGTGTGGAATAGGCATGCAATTCATACATAAGCTACCTACGACATTCACCCACCGCTGCTCAAAATATAGCATATTTAGCCAGTGTGGTGTAGTGGTTAGAGTGTTGGACTTGGAATTGGGAGATCCGGGTTCTTGTCCCCATTCGGCCATGGAAAGCCACTGGGTGACTTTGGGCCAGTCACAGACTCTCAGCCCAACCTACCTCGCAGGGTTGTTGTTGTGAGGATAACATGGAGAGAAGGATTATGCATGCCGCCTTGGAAGAAAAAAGGCAGGCTATAAATGCAATAATAATAATAAATAATAATAATATTCAAGTATCTAGCAATGTCCCCCAGCTGGAAACATGAGCAGAACTATGCTGTTGTGCTCAGGACCTGCTCATGGGCTTCCCATTGGAGCACAGTTGTTGAAAGTCATAGAATCATAGAACAGTAGAGTTGGAAGGGGTCCCTAAGGCCATTGAGTCCAACCCCCTGCTCAATGCAGGAATCCACTCTAAAGCAACCCTGACAGGTGACTGTCCAGCTGCCTCTTGAAGTCCTCTAGGGTGGGAGAGCCCACCACCTCCCTAGGTCATGGGTTCCTTCAGGTCAAGGGCCAAACTGACTTTTGGAGGACATCTCAGGGGTGACATCCTGTCCTGCGTTGGCTGTAGCACTCTCAGTGATAGGACTGATCACAAGTCCAAGTAATAACCCCCAAGAAACCAGGCCAATGTTCCAGCAAATAGTTTCCTGTTCAAAGGAGTTCAGGCAAAGCAGGCAAAGTGTCCAAGCATGGTTAGACATTCCAATACATACACAATCCAGTGACAGAGTCAAGCAGGAGTCCAAGGTCATAATGCAACGGGTTCAGCAAACCAGGAGAACCTGGTGAGATGTTTCCACCAACTAGCAAGCTCAGCTGCTGTCCATTAGAGCTCTCTGGCCAGAGTCCTACTCAAGAGGAGTCACTTTCTCCTGCGGAGACCATTGTTGTAAGTGAGCACTCCTTCTTCCAGGAGGCCTATTGGCCTGTCACTTGAGGTGATGGCGCTTCTGGGGGTCTGGGGGTTACTCAGCACCTCCTCCAGATCAGAGTCCGCTCCCCCTGACAGGGACGGAGGTGAAGCCATCTCTCCTGAAGTCCCAGGCTAGTCTTGGTGTGGTACCAGTGACTGATATGGTGTCCCCCTGGTTTCTGCAGGCTCTACGTCTTCCTCTGAAGAGGATTCCTCTAGTGAACGCATGACACATCCCAGTGGTGGGAAGGGGTTAAGGTAGGGTGACCCTATGGAAAGGAGGACAGGGCTCCTGTATCTTTACCAGTTGTATTGAAAAGGGAATTTCAGCAGGTGTCATTTGTATATATGGAGAACCTGGTGAAATTCCCTTTTCATCACAACAGTTAAAACTGCAGGTGCCCTGCCCTCTTTTAAATCTGGTCACTCTAGTATCGCTCCTCCAGGTTTAACTGTTGGGATGGAGAGGGAATTTCACCAGGTTCTCCATATAGACAAATGACACTTGCTGAAATTCCCTTTTCTACGCAACTGTTAAAGATACAGGAGCCCTGTCCTCCTTTTCATAGGGTCACCCTAGTTAAGGAAAAGCGGGTGTGTGTTTGTGTGAGGCCAGAGTGCCAGTATATGTAAGCTTTGAAGCATTTACTGCCAGTAAGCAAGCCTTAGAAGAGAGATTTTGACTTTTTAGAAGGGCGAAAACTTTCTCCGCACTGTGCATCCATTTTGTATACCTCTATTACATCTTCTAATCCATGCCTTAAAAAAGAAGAAGCTAAATAGTTAGGGTGACCATATGAAAAGGAGGATAGGGCTCCTGTATCTTTAACAGTTGTACTGAAAAGGAAATTTCAGCAAGTGTCATTTGTATATATGGGGAACCTGGTGAAATTTCCTCATCACAGCAGTTAAAGCTGCAGGTGCCCTGCCCTCTTTTAAATCTAGTCACTCTAGTATGGCTCCTGCACCTTTAACTGTTGTGATGAAGACGGAATTTCATCAGGTTCTCCATATGTACAAATGACACCTGCTGAAATTCCCTTTTCTATGCAACTGTTAAAGATACATGAGCCCTGTCCTCCTTTTCACAGGGTCAGCCAAAAATAATCCCAGATATTGTAAGGAAATGAAGGAAAGGAACCTCTCGTGCAAGCACGGAGTCATTACTGAGTCTTGGAGGGACGCCAGCTTTCGCTGACATTTTCTTGGCAGGCCTTATGGTGGGGTGGTTTGCCGTTGCCTTCCCCAGCCATTATTACCTTTCCCCCAGCTAACTGGGCACTCATTTTACCAACCTCGGGAGGATGGAAGGCTGAGTCGACCCGAGCCGGCTGCCTGAAACCAGCTTCCGCTGGTATCAAACTCAGGCCATGGGGAGAGTTTCAGCTGCAGAAACTGCTGCTTTACCGCTCTGCACCACACGAGGCTCTCAATATTGTAAACCTCTCCTTATGGGGGGGTTGCTCCAGCCCTTTGATATACCATGAGACATCCATCTCGCGTGTGTGTGTGTGTGTGTGTGAGAGAGAGAGAGAGAGAGAGTGCTAAGCCAGAAAAATGTAAGATTTAAAGACCCTGCATTTCTCTGCATAAATTGCCCGTGAGCACATAAATTGCTCATGAGTGGCCCAAGAGGCTTAGAGATGGCCATTTCAAGGTTAAGCAGAGGGTGGGTTAGCGGGTGTGTGTGTGAATGCAACAGTGGGATAAAAATAAATGGAATCTTAAAGTTTTCCAGCAGGAGACCAACGGAATTCAGCGGAAATCTGTCTTCAATGTCCGATTCTGAAAGAAAGGGGGAGGCGGGAAACCCTGCAGTTGCTAAGTTGGAGAAGCTATACAACTCCGGAACGGAGAGGATGGAATCCGTTCCATGCAGTTGTTAGAATTTGAGAAAGAGTAAAGAGTGCTGTTTTTTCTTGATCGTTCTAGTAGAATATAAAGGGGAAAGTATTGGGTCTTTAAACGTCTAGGCATACATAACGTTAAATATTCCTTTCTTCCTTTCAAGCCAGAACAAAGAATCAATTACACCCAATCACCAACAGCTTCAAGCTGTATTCCACCCCACCCCCCCAATGGATTTTATACCAAGAACAGCTTTAGGGTTCCACCAGATGTCTGAAATAGCCAATGCATATTAATATCTCGCCCTGGGCTCCGTGCGAGGGTGAGCAGAATAGAAATAGGATAAAATAAATATTTGGTGTTAGGGTGGTACATGGCATTACAAGCTGGGACTGTTGGTCTTCTTTGAAATTTAGGATGCAGTCCTATACGATCCAGAGCTGGCTGGTGGATGCTGGAATTGTAGGACTTTTTTCTGTCGAAACATGCGTAGGATTTTTGTATTAGCTTGTGCTGTGCCGAAAAATTCTCCCACAGACTTTTTTTTGACCCGTCTCATTAGTATTAGTATTATTATATTTATTATTTATTACATTTATATACCACCCCATAGCCGAAGCTCTCTGGGCAGTTTACGAAAGTTCAAAGCAGTGAACATTAAAAACAAACATACAAAAATTTTAAACCATCAAAAGCATAAAAACAACAATATCCATTTAAAACAGCTCTTCTGAGGGCAGTTAAAAAACTCAGCCTATGTTGTTAACTGCCTGGGAGAAGAGAAAAGTCACGAGCTGGCGCTGAAAAGATAGCAATGTGGGCGCCAGGCGAGCCTCGTTGGGGAGATCATTCCATCATTGGGGGGCCACCACTGAAAAGGCCCTCTCCATTCAATTTCGAAAAGAAATTCAAGGGTGAAGGAAATTTTACGGAAATTGTCATGGGGTTCTTGTTCTTACAATACTCATGAGGTGGCTGAGGAGTGTTCTGAATTTTATTTTACCGTTGTCTCTCCAGCAACGTGCACCCTCCTTGGCTTCTCACACATCAATTAAAGCCCGGGGAAGATACCCGGAGGTGTACCCTCGCCTGAGGGTCTGGGATTGCCTCAAAGACCCCCAGTGAGCTTCATGGCCGAACGGGGAGTAGAACCCGGACCTCCCACGTCAGTCCAACACTCGAACCACTATGCCACACATTTTAGTGTGGACTGCTTGGAGATTTCATTAAATTAAGTGGTATTATAAACAAATATTTCTGGCAGGAGAAGGCTATACCCACGACTACTAGTCCTGATGGCTCTACAACCCCACTGTCAGAGGCAGTTGCTGGGGAACATGGGCAGGAGGGTGCTGTTGCACTCATGTCTTCCTTGTGGGCTTCTGGTTGACAGCTGGTTCACCACTGTGTGAACAGAATGCAGATTTATTTATTTGTTACATTCATATCCTGCCTTTTTTCCTCCAAGGAACCCAAGGCAGTGTCCATAATCCTCCTACTCTCCATTTTATCCTCACAACAACCCTGTGAGGTAGGCTGGGCTGAGAGTCCGTGACTGGCCCAAAGTCACCCAGTGGGTTTCCATGGCTGCGTGGGGACTAGAACCCGGATCTCCCAACTCCCAGTCCAACGCTCTAACCACTACACCACCCTGGGCCTGATCCAGCATGGCTCTCCTTATGCTCTGGCGTTCTTAATAACTTTGGTGTAATCCAAAACAGCTTTTCTTTATATTTGCGGCGTCCTTCCAATGAAAAGAGGCGGAGGAAATGAATGAGCCCTAAAAAGTACACAGTTGAATGTCAAAATCTTTTTATTATTATTTATTATTATGTACAACCATCTCAAAAAGAACGCACACACGCACAAAATATCGACAGCTTGGGGACAGGGGGGCGGTAAGTGGTGATGGAAATTAACTGGGAAGTGGGCGAGGAACAGCCAACACAACTTGATAACGGGTCCATTATATGAAGAAATTGTGCTATGGAACCTTCCTGGGAAAGAAAGAAAAAAAAATTCCAATATTTAAATCACCAGGTAAGGAAGACACACCTGTTCCTACCCATTGAACACCATAAAAATCCTACTTCTAAACCAGTGATTTCCCCCCCTATTATTTGATTCCTTCATGCTGCCAACCTGTTTGTTTTTTGCATAGCTGTATATATATGCAGTTCAAAGCCAGGTTAAAGCATTCACACAGACTAGTTTTGGACGAGTGCAAGACTGGAAGTTCGGCTCCACTTCGGTCTCTCAATAAAAAAAATGAACGTTAAATTCTTGGTTTCGTTTTGTTTTTGAAGGAAGGTAACACCAGCGAGTTCGGGAGAGATTAACACCTTGTTAATGTCGGCTCTAGTGACACCGCCCGGGTGGATGAGAGCTAGTGTGCAGTGAAAAGAGACTGAGCTACAGATCCGGAGGTCTTGAGTTCGAATTTTGACTTTGCTGTGAACTTGCTAGGTGTCCCTTAGGCATGTACGTGGAGCGGAATACAGACCTACAATTCAGAATTAGCGCAAGGCAGAGATTCCCTGTTAAATCAAGCCAACGGCATCTCTACCAGGGTGCTGAAAGACTGGAGCTTTTTTTCCTCTTCCCTCCCCATCGCTCTTCCTTGCGTGCCATGTCTTTTTAAATTCGACGCCTGCCTTGTTTCACATGATTCCATGCCAGTCACCCCAGAAGCCTTTAAGGAGTAGAAGAAAGGATCCGTCTCAGGCAGATTCTGTAAGAATTCCAGCATGTGTGCTTTTTTTTTAAGTGCTCCCTGCCACAGGGAAGATTTACAAAAGCAACAAGCGAGAGACCTTCTCTTCCCCTGACGCACACACCCTTGAGTTTACCCAGTTTGTCTGCAAATCAATCTGCAGCGACTCCTCCACCGGAGAGCACAAGAGGATTTATGTCAGCCGCTGTGGTAAATAACAGGCACTTTATTACCTTCCCGAGAGGAACAGCGTCTCTCGCAAAGGAAAATTGAAGGCACACAAATTACGCTCCAAGGATGAGGGTGCCGTGACTTCAGCCCAGACAGCGACAAGCAAACCCAAAACTGAGATGGGGTCCTTCCAACCTGGAAGTGGGACAGCAGCAAGACAGGAAGCAGAACTGTTGATGTTTTGCCCGCTGTTTCGAATTCGGGGGCCATCCCTCACGGCTGCACCGTTTAAGGCAGGGATGGGGGATTTCTTTCAGCCTGGGGATGGGGTGGAGATCAATTTTGAAGATGCTCAGGGGTGGGGGGGGAGGGATATCCCAGTGGTGGGTGGGACCGAAGGCAAAAAGGGGCGGAGCTACGGATGTGCAGATTTCGTAGACTCCGTTCCGTCTGTGTTTCGCAAATTGCCACCTGCGGTCCGTTCCTTTGAAGGAATTCCCCCACAGGATTCCTGGATTTACACAAATGCATAAATCCCCCCAAAGCGCAGACCCCCCCCAAATATTCAAATCCCCCCCAAAAATGTGCATTTCCATTCTTTAGCCTATGGGGGAGACACACATTTGGGGTTGGTGATTTTCGATGACTCAATTTGCGTAAAATTGCAGGAAGTTTTTTGTTTGTTTTTGTTTTAAAGAACAGTTTGCAAGTCTGTGGAATCCGTGCGACATGGGAAAAGCCGGCCCGCTGCGGAATCCATGGGGTGGATAGAAATCTGAACTAAATTCATTCCCTTATGGAGTTCTCCGGCATCCTTAAGTGAGGCCAAAAGGCAGAAGTATTTAGGGCAAAAATACTCAAAATACCAGCTTAAAACTCTGACTGCCAGAAAGGAGGCATTTGTAGGATACAGGGAAACTGCACAAAACTTGGGATGCCCCCAAATGATTGACGGTTGGGGAAAGGGGTGGGGCCAGTGAAAAGGGGGCAGGGCCATCTGGAGAATTCCCCACCCCCTTGATATAAGGCCGCCGTCCTTTCCGCCAGAGACAGAAAATGTGTAGCTTTCCGGAAGTTGGACTCTCTGTTCTATCCTCCCTCAACTTTGCTGGGGTTGAAGGGAGTTGTAGTCAAACCACACCTGGAGGGCCGCTGCAAGGCTCAAGACGCTGCCCTCTGCGGATCCCCTGAGCCGCCTCCCCTTTCTCTGCTCGGGGAGCCGTCGTTCTGCATACCAATGCAGACGTCTCATTATTCCAGCCTTAAGAATATAAGAGAAGCAGCCATGCTGTAAATGTTCCTGTTAATGGAGTTGGGTTTGCGGTTTCATTTGCGGCGTAATACAAACCGTCTGCTCCATGCAGGTGGCTTCTTGGGAGGGGGAGGCCGCAATACTTGCAAGCTGGCAGGAGCAAGCGAAATTTAGCTTCTGCTCCTTCGGCAGAAGGATATAGCGACGCATTCAACGGGCCCCTTTGTGCCCTGGTGTACAGGTTCCAGGACTCGCCGGGACAGAGTGCCGGCACTTTTTCATTAGCAGGGTTGCTGATGCTGTCTGCCACCCCCCTTGGACTCGGCTGTTCCCTCTGAGCTTAGCTGCAGTCTTCACAGGAGCTGGGGACTGGGGAGAAACCATTTCCCCCAACAATCATCTATTTCTCCTTATTATCCTAGAACGTTTTTTGGGGTGTATGTGTGGTTTTCAGTAGATCACTGAGACCCATTCGCTTTACTACAGCTCCTGATGGAGATGAAAATGGCTAGAATTGGTTTGTTGATCTGGATCAACACCACGGCCTGCATTTCCTGGACTCTCCTTGGGGGAGAGGAGCTTCGAAACAGCCCATGACTCTGTCGCCTTCGGCCCAGACGAACGTCACTAAACCTGAACCGTAACCGACTCCACTCTCATCATCCTCAGCCAGCATGACCAAATGGTTAGAGCCCCAAAAGTCTGGAAGGTACTAGGTTGGAGAAGGGAACTGTAAGGATTTCAGGAAGCCAACAAATCTGTACACAGAAGACATGTCAACAAGTTGGATCAGCTTCCTAGGGAATAAAAGTATTGAAATGGTTCCACCTAGGCAGGCAGGCAATTGGCTATTGTCAACCAGAAAAAACTGGAATCATAGAATAGTAGAGTTGGAAGGGGCCTGTAAGGCCATCAAGTCCAACCCCCCGCTCAATGCAGGAATCCACCCTAAAGCATCCCTGACAGATGGCTGTTCATCTTGAAGGCCTCTAAGCATGGGAGAGCCCAGGACCTCCCTAGGTCATGGGTTCCCATTGTCATACTGCTCTAACAGTCAGGAAGTTTTTCCTGATGTCCAGCCAGAATCTGGCTTCCTGTCACTTGAGCCTGTTATTCCGTGTCTTGCACTCTGGGAGGATCGAGAAGAGATCCTGGCCCTCCTCTGTGGGACAACCTTTTAAGTATTTGAAGAGTGTTCTCATGTCTCCCCTCCATCTTCTCTTCTCCAGGCTAAACATGCCCAGTTGTTTCAGTCTCTCCTCATAGGGCTTTGTTTCCAGACCCCTGATCATCCTCGTTGCCTTCCTCTGAACACGCTCCAGCTTGTCTGCGTCCTTCTTGAAGTGTGGTGCCCAGAACTATGATTTGTCCATTTCGCTTTCTCCCACATTTGAATGGTGTAAATCGCAATTCCTTTCCATCTTGTATGTGAAGAAAGGTGCAGGTTTTGGTAGATCCTTCTTGAAAATAACCCAAAATAAAATTCTCACCCATCTGCAACAGCCAAATTCAATAGATACAGTGATTTCTCCCATGGAGGGGGATGTGTTATATCTGCCTGCCATGTAGCTGTTAAAAATGGCCAGGCAGAGCAAGGAAGGTTTGATTCGAATTCAGCTCCTCAATATACAAAAGAAATTGGGGTGATCAAAATTATTGCCCGTCCCTTGCTCTAACACCAGCCTTGGTTTGAGGAATGTCCATCGCTGCGAAATCCATCTTGTTTTTAGTTCTGCGAGGTGTACTACCAGCGAGCCAAGCTGTGGGCTGTTCCTCAAACTCTGGGAACTTTTTGCGCATTTTGGTGGGGAAGTTCCTGGAATTAGCATTTATTTTGGAGCCATTCGAGCAAAGTCACAGCCAAACATGCACAAATTATGGCCAGATTTGTGGAAGTTACGCAAATTTGGCTGGAATTCGAGCGAACTGCACAGGAATTTGAGCAAACCGCTCAGGAATTTGCGTAAATTTCGAAACCTTCAAAAATGCACAAAAGTTCCCAGAAAATCCCCAAACTGGCCCGACTTGCTGCAGAATTAGTCGGGCACCACAGCGGAAACCGAAATGAAATCCAGAGGGCCAAACCCAAGAAAACTTGTCGGACGCTTCCCCCTTCCAAATGGATTTCTCCAAAATCCCTACTTGGTTTTGAGCTTCCGTTCAGTGGCTGCCTATGGTTCAACTCCGACAACGGCTTTATCATGAGGACCAGAAACTTACTTTGAAAAATTAAACACACCCACACACACAAATCCGACATGACCAGGAGGTTGGCAAAGACGACTGGGTCAGCTTCTGCTTCCGCAGGCTGAGGACATAGCTTGGGGAAACACAGGTTTTTTTTTATATCACGGGAAATGGAAAATATGAAACAGCAAAAAGCAAGGCAAGGAAAAAATATGGAGGGTTCCTCTGCCCAACTTTCTTCTACTATGAATCCCCCTCTCCCAAACGGTCAATTCTCCTACTAGCCAACATGTACAGACTCTCATTGTCCATCCTAAAAATACATATTAAAATACATTTGTTTAAAGAGCAAAAACAAGGAGGGGAAAAAAGGAGGTCAGGAAGTAAAGTGCAGCTGGAAATTGAGAGGGTGGAAAAGGGGGGTGGAAGCAGGACAGGGCGGAAACAAGGAAAAAGGACTGGATTCTTTTTTGGACTTACAAAAAAAAATCTTCTTTATAAAACGTGATGTGGGAATTACGGGAGGCCGTAGAAGTACAAAAACTGCTCACTGGTCCGGAGGTGGGAAGGAGACGGGAGCTGTCTGGTCCGCACAGGACGGGAGCCCCTTTCTCCTCAATCCGTCGCCCCCCTCCCCACACCCCTGTCCATAGGGAAAGTCCTCCCTTTCACATTTCTGGGGGGCTGGATGGGGAAAGTCAAGGACATCGGGGATACGGGACAGATCCCATGCTCTGGCTGCTGACGGATGTCCGCCAAGCCCCGCCCCGTTTGTGGGTGGGGCTCTGAGGGCACCCAGGAAATTATAAGCGCCAACCATGCCTCGGTGCTGTCACGTGTCCTCTGGTTCACCGTCCTGCTCCCGAGACTCCTGCAGCTCTCTAGTCGGAGGGAGGGGAAGGGTCACGAAAGAAGTATCAAAAAGAAGAGGTCATTGGGCATGCGCAGAACTATAGGACGGTCCCATTGGGAAGGGGGATCCTGAACCCGCTCCTCAGAAGTGCCAGGCCCACACAGAGACCCACGAGGCCAGCGAGCAGCACCCCTGCCAGGGCTTTCAGGAAGGAAGTCCGGCTCCGGGTGAAGGCGGGCGGACCCATGATGCTCAGCAAAGCGGTGCTGACAGTCAGGGTGTAAAGGATGGAGACGCCCGTGTTGAGGGCCACGATCTTGCCGAACTTCGCAAAGGGGGCGATGATGCAGAAGAAGAGGGGGACGGTGGCAATGACGGTGGTGACGGCGCTGGAGACGATGGCCACGCCCACGTGCCGGACCGCCTCGATCGTCCTCCACTGGCGGATGGAGCTGGGGTCCTGGGGGTGGGAAGGGTTACAATCTTAAAAGGCACGACGGAAAAGGAAAGAGGGCGGGGAGGGCAAAGGAAAAAGAAGAGTGAAGCAGTTTTTCAGCAGGGCTGGTGTGACGGTTGAGTTTCCCCACTCATCTCCCACCGCACAGCCTGCTCGAATGGCTGCTGGTGGGGAGAGCTGAGGGAGGAGGAGCCTTCATGAGGGAGGACTTCAGCACAGCTGGTGGAATGGCCCTGCTCTCCCTCTCATCTTGAGTGGGTATAAACCCTTACATGGCTCAGAACCACATTAGCTGATGCAGCATCTCTCCTGGTATGATCCTGCCTCTAGACTACAATCAACAGATGTAGTCTGTTGATTGTAATCTCCTCCGAGGGAGATTCAGAGGATGGCAACAAGGGAGAGGGCCTTTCGGTGGTGGCCCCCTGATTATGGAACACTCTCCCTAGTTATGAAGTGTGGGCCCTCAGCAGGTGCCCAACCATGCCTATCCTTGGTGCCAGCCCTGATCTACAGGGCATCAGATTGCCTGAGTGATCTGTTGTTAATAGCTGTTTTTCCAAGAAATAAGAAGTTTGTGTCCCCATTTCAGAAACGAAAAGTCAGCAATAAGAGCAAAAGCAACCTCTTTCTGACTTTTTGGATTTTTTTTCTAAAACTGAAGAAAAGAGTCTTGGGAGAAGGCACCACGCCAACCCCCCTAGTTCTTCATCCAGATCTGAAGCAGGCTGAAGGACAAGTCTTGTGGTGGGAGACCACGAAGGACAAGCCTCAGGGGTTGAAGGACAAGCCTTCCAGGAGGCCAGGAAGGACAAGCCTTGGGGTTGAAGGACAAGCCTTGTGGGAGGCCAGGAAGGACAAGCCTCAGGTGTTGAAGGACAAGTCTCGTTGGAGGCCCAGAAGGAGAAGCCTCAGAAGTTTAAGGACAAGCCTTCCAGGAGGCCAGGAAGGACAAGCCTTGGGGTTGAAGGACAAGCCTTGTGGGAGGCCAGGAAGGACAAGCCTCAGGTGTTGAAGGACAAGTCTCGTTGGAGGCCTAGAAGGAGAAGCCTCAGAAGTTTAAGGACAAGCCTTGTGGGAGGCCGGGAAAGACAACTCTCAGGGATTGGTGAATAAGCTTTGTAGGAGGCCAGGAAGGACAAGCCTTGGGGTTGAAGGACAAGCCTTGTGGGAGGCCAGGAAGGACAAGCCTCAGGTGTTGAAGGACAAGTCTCGTTGGAGGCCCAGAAGGAGAAGCCTCAGAAGTTTAAGGACAAGCCTTGTGGGAGGCCAGGAAAGACAACTCTCAGGGATTGGTGAATAAGCTTTGTAGGAGGCCAGGAAGGACAAGCCTTGGGCGTTGAAGGACCAGTCTCGTTGGAGGCCTAGAAGGAGAAGCCTCAGAAGTTTAAGGACAAGCCTTGTGGGAGGCCAGGAAAGACAACTCTCAGGGATTGGTGAATAAGCTTTGTAGGAGGCCAGGAAGGACAAGCCTTGGGCGTTGAAGGACAAGTCTCGTTGGAGGCCTAGAAGGAGAACCCTCAGAAGTTTAAGGACAAGCCTTGCAGGAGGCCAGGAAGGGACTCTCTCACCTCAGCCAGATGAAGCGGCAGGTTCTCCCCTGCCAGGAGGAATCCTTCCACAAGATGCACACAGTAGTCAACCGAGGAACCGACAAGGATAGAGAGGGAGATCGCTTCTACCGCTCCCATCTCCCAACCAGACCAATACATGATGGTTACCACCAGACACACGACCCCTGCGGAGGGGAGAGCGAGACAGAGAGAGCCCATTAATGAAATACAGGGTAGCCTATCCCTAAGTCTTCTCCATTGTTGCATACTCTTAGGGATATAATGCCGCCCCCTCCTACAGGTTTCAGATGGTGAAGCTGGCGATACTCAGGGAGCAACACAGGAGCCTACTAAGGGTGTGCAATTCTGTCAAACGTGATTGTGCTCAGGCTTTTATTGTGCGTACGTTCATTCGGTCCTGATCCTGGACTGGATTGCAATTTCGGTTCCTGTCTGCATGAAAATGTGTGTGCGTTTTTGTGTGCAGTTTTTTTTTTTTAAAAAAAAAATCTCATTTTTTTGGTATGTATTCACCGCCCCCCTGCCCCAATGTCCACACTTTGTAAATGCACAGTTTGTTTCCCGTTTTGGTGCACATTTTGTGGGTATATGTGTTTTAAATATTTATCAATTGATTTATTATTTATTTATTTATTCTATTCATATCCTGCCTTTTTTCCTGCAAGGCATCCCAAGGCGGCATACATAATTCTCCTCTCCATGTTATCCTCACAACAACCCTGTGAGGTAGGCTGGGCTGAGAGTCTGTGACCGGCCCAAAGTCACCCAGTGGTTTTCCATAGCTGAGTGGGGGGACTAGAACCCGGATCTCCCGACTCCCAGTCCAACACCTTAGCCACTACACCACACTGTCTTTTAAGTCTTGCACCACCACCATTGTCTGGGCCAGACCGAGAGGCAGGTGAACAAGGAGGTTGAAATGGCGAAGAGGAGGCGGCATTCTTGTCGGTGGGGCCCTGCTGGGACACGGGACCTTGACCATCGCCCCACCATGCCTACCCTTGATGCTGGCCCTGCACTAGGTGCCCAAGCAAGAAGCCCAAGATGCCGCATTCACAAAACTGCAGCCAGGTTCATTCCGCAGCAGTTTATGTCTCCTGTACCTAAAATGGTGAGCAACACAGGCAGCAGCAGCAGGACGTGAGTGGTAAAGAGTGCAACAGCAGCCACGCAGATCAACAGGGAAAGAATGAGTCCGTAAAGGGCACTTTGAACACCTGCAACACAGCAAGGCGAGGGGTAGAAGAGAGAGAGAGACACACACAGAGAGACAGAGACACACAGAGAGACAGAGACACACAGAGAGACAGAGACACACACACAGAGAGACAGAGAGAGACACAGAGAGAGACAGGCACACAGAGAGACAGACAGACACATACACACAGAGAGAGACACAGAGAGAGACAGAGAGAGAGAGAGAAAGGGACAGAGAGAGAGACGGAGAGAGAGATGGAGAGAGAGAGACACACACAGAGAGACAGAGAGACAGACAGAGAGAGACAGGCACACAGAGAGACAGACAGACACATACACACACACACAGAGACACACAGAGAGAGACAGAGAGAGAGAGAGAAAGGGACAGAGAGAGAGAGACGGAAAGAGAGATGGAGAGAGACACACAGAGAGAGAGAGAGACAGATAGATAAACAGACACACACACACACAGATTTTATTTCATGTAAAAAAACAACAACTAACTAACACAGATGTTGGATTAGGAATGGGAAGGCCCAAATTCAATTCTCCACTTGACCACAGATCATCTATGGCTGTGCAGGCTGGGGCTATCCTTGTAGCAGTTTTTATCTCTTGGCCCAGGAGTGCATCTCCAGATATGGTCAGCGTCCAACTCCCAGCATGGCCAGTGGCCAGCAGGGAATGGGAGTTGTACTCCTATGCTGCCTGGAAGGCGGGAGGCTGCCCCTCCCTTTCTTCTCCCAGGCAATCTCACAGGGCTTTTGTGAGCATGGCACGCATAGGGGTGGGGGAGAACCATGCGCCCCACCCTCAGCTCTGTGGACGATGGACGGGATGAAAATGCAATGATAATAATCTGTCACATAGAGGAAGACCATCCTGGACTGCAGCACATGGAATGATGGACTCAAGTTACAGGAAGCCAGATTTTAGCTGGACATCAGGAAAAATGTCCTGACTGTTAGAGCAGTACGACAATGGAACCCATGACCTAGGGAAGTTGTGGGCTCTCCCACACTGGAGGCATTCAAGATGCAGTTGGACAGCCCTCTTTCAGGGATGCTTTATAAGGTGGATTCCTGCAATGAGCAGGAAGTGGGACTCCATGGCCTTATAGGCCCCTTCCAACTCTACTATTCTAGGATTCTAGGATTTGGTATCCACACAGTGACTTGATACCCACTGTTCATTCATCACTTCATGAGTGTTGGTTCACACAGTTATGGCTATTCCTGGCTCTGCAGTTGGGATCCTCTTTGAGCTTGAGTGGAAGGGCGAGAGACTCCTTACCGATGATCTCCATGAAGATCTGTTTCCAGTGTTCACAGGTCTGGAAGCCCCGGCGCAACGCCGAGCCTTCCGGGAACTGCCGGAGCTGATCCTGGAGGAAAGTTTCCCACTTGAGATAGTCAGAGTAGGTCTGGAAGGATGATTTGCCCTTGTAGGTTGTCTGAAAGAGAAGACAGGCGAATGGCTAGAGAAGAAATGGGAACATAGAGGAGACCTGTGTTTTCACCCAGAGACATACAGGTAGGGACATACAACGCCAATGGAGGGTAATAGGATGGAATCTGTAGGGCAGAGCTGGAGAAATTGGTTGCGTTTTCACCCTCCGCCACAACAGAATTCTCATACACCCATAATGGCCAAGAAGATGCAGAGCCCAAGAGTTGGATAACAAAGTAGGGTTGGGTGTCCTCACCGACTCAAAGGCCATGGAGATCCATTGGACTTTGCTCTCCTTCACTCCCACTGCCCCATGGGAGAGCTGTCCTGGAAGAAGGTTTGGCTCGGGTATATTCTTACACTCAGGGTGTAGCATCTGAAGCACCGAGGAGATACTGTAGCCTGCAAAGAGGGAGAATGCTTTGTCCATACAAGCCAGAATGCTTGAGTCTATACCTGGAGAACTAGATTCTAAGAGATTAAAATGCCCCTCCCCGCGTGGCCTCCAAGAGCCTCCCTGAAATGGAATTCAGCCTTCACAGATCAACTCTGAATTGTGAGCGGCAGGATGGAAGCCTTGCTATATTCCAATATGGCCGTCAATGACCCAAAATGGCAGGCCACAATAATGGCGACCTCTCAAGAGGGTTCAACCTACCCGACGGCAGGCATTGGGCGCCTCCTGGTTTTACCAGCTCAGCGTTGCCGGCGATCGCCTTGCAGATCCGGCACAAGTTGCCAATCTCTTTGAAGAGGTCGAATCCATCATCATAGATGACGCTGCCCTTTCACAAGGAGACACAAACAGACAGAGAGAAACACATGAGACCATAGGGTTCCCCAAGGAAGAGGGGCAGAGGAGGCGGTGATCTTCAGCTCAACCTCCAACTGCGCAGGAAAGCACGTGTACCATATCTCCAATGACGTGGTTGTCCATCCGCCGGGTACGGTTCACCCCGAGGATCCCAAACACCACAAACACCATGGCTCCTGTGTCCACCAGTGGCCGCACTGCTGGTTTGCCGCAACTGGTGTTCCCACAAGGGTTGAATCCAGATGTGGCTGATAGCTTGGCTTTGGGGGAGGCTGGAGAAGAAGAAGAAAAGGGCAGGATAGCAATGAGGGTGCTGGAAAGAAAGGACCCAAGGTATTATTATTATTATTATTATTATTATTATTATTATTATTATTATTATTATTATTTTAAGAATATAAGAAGAGCATTGCAGGATCAAAACAAGGGTCCATCTAGTCCTGCATTTTGTTCACATAGTAGCCAACCAACTGTCAATGGGATGTTTCCAATTTGAAATGCACCCTTTTCCCATTTGAGCAAAACAACAACGAAAGGGCAAATTCATGCAGGAAAGGAGGAGAGGCAATCTTCAAATTGATGTTCAGAGGCTCCGGGACATAGCGAGAATTGCTTCTTCACCCATCCCTATATGGAAATAGTCTGGCTTCTTTGGGGAGCCAGTCCGCCATGAGCTGGAGAGGAAAGTTGCTCAATTGTAGAAGCAATAACAACTGGGCGTACATAGCGTTGGCAGTATCTCCATCAAAAATGTCATGTTAGGTGTGAGCCCTGAGGTCTTTTTTTTTCCAAGAGGGATGCTGTTGGCTTTGGGGGAACTGGTGCTATTTTTTAGCCCTCCGTTCTCAGGGTATTTGCCTCTTGCTCCCCTTGTAGATTTGTAAAGGGATGTTTTCCAATCCGAACGTGAGTCCTCTGTCCACGCAAGGAAATAAGCGTGAAAAGTTTCCCCCTTCAAAATGCCCTACTGCTCAGGGAAGCGGCAAGTGTGAAATAACATGGAAAGTACCCAGATCACTCCAAGGCTAACCTCTCTCACTTGGCACATACAAGAAGCCTTTGTTGGGTCCATCTGGGCTAGAGCTGAGGAGACATCCGGGCGGCGCCATGCACACTCGGCCATGAAATGGAGGCTTGTGCGACTGGGCAAAATATAGCTTCCTGGAAGAAAGAAAAGCAACGAATTTACCTCGATATGAGCACTACAGAAAAGCAGCCACATTCCTTTAGGCCTCAGGGAGGAACCAGAACTATTTCAATATCTACATTTCCTTCCATCTCAACAGAGTTGCCGCAGGTTCTGTGCTTTTGTCAACGTAACTCAACGGGTCAAGCTTCTCCTACTACAGAGGTAAATGCCTCACCTGCCAATTTCTGCATTTATAGTCAAATCCAGTCTCTAAATTGCTGCCAGGAGAAGGAATTCCACAGGTAGGAGGCACGCACTGGGAACTACACTGGCTGCCTATTCACTATCAGGCCGGGTTTAAGATCCTAATACTAGGGTACAAAGCCCTAAACAAGTTGGGATCAGGATACCTGAGAGAGTGCCTTCTACCCTATCAACCTGCCTGGTCACTGAGGTCAACTGAGGGCATACTCCTGGTGGTTCCACTTGGACCTATGATTCAGTTGAGTCCACCCGGAGAAGAGCCTTCAGTGTGGTGGCCCCCTTCCTATGGAATTCCCTGCCTCTGGTGGTCAGGCAGGCCACAACCTCCCTAGGTTACTGGTTCCATTGTCGTACTGCTGTAACAGTCGGAAAGTTTTTCCTGATGTCCAGCCAGAATCTGGCTTCCTGTAACTTCAGCCCGTTATTCCATGTCCTGCACTCTGGGAGGATCGAGAAGAGATCCTGGCCCTCCTCTGTGTGACAACCTTTCAAGTATTTGGAGAGTGCTATCATGTCTCCCCTCAATCTTCTTTTCTCCAGGCTAAACATGCCCAGTTGTTTCAGCCTCTCCTCATAGGGCTTTGTTTCCAGACCCCTGATCATCCTGGTTGCCCTCTTCTGAACACACTCCAGCTTGTCTGCGTCCTTCCTGAATTGTGGAGCCCAGAACTGGACGCAATACTAGATGAAGCCTAACCAGGGCCGAATAGAGAGGAACCAGTACCTCACGGGATTTGGAAGCTATACTTCTATTGATGCAGCCCAAAATAGCATTTGCCTTTCTTGCAGCCATATCACACTGTTGGCTTATATTCATTACCGTGTGCGTAGTTGTTCCTTTGTAGCCACGTAGAAACTGAAGTCGAATTTCCATCCTCTCTTGGCATCACAGGACAGAGTGGTCATCATCCATTTCTTGGGCCCCATCTGTTGGACATGCCCTACTGTGGACATACAAGCGGTCAGCCTCTTGGTGAAGTTACCGTAAGGAACTCTATACACCTAAGCAATGAATTAATGAAAACAGAACACTTCACTAAACGTGTCCGGAGCCAGGGAAAACAGGGCACAAAAGAGAGGTTATCATGACGTCTTCCCTATGGGCCCTGCAAGACGCTGCAGCCAGACATACGAACTTTCAAATGTGGTCGACATAACAATGGGAGAACGAGCAAAGTTTGATTTCGTCTCCTCTTTCTCTTGCTCCTGAATGAGAGCATCTTCTTTTCCTCCACCCAGCTCAGAAAGTGCGCATTTTCGAACATGCGCACGTGTGCATTTGCAGAAGTTTTATTTACGCCAGCAAATGCACATTTGGGAAATTGTGAACGTTTCCTGAGAATTAGGCTCCTGCTCATATTTGTGTCTGTGAAGGGGACACGATCACATGATTTGTAAATGGGAACCATGTTTTCATACATGCCTACACCCGCACCGAGCAGATCATGTTCTAAAAGTGTTACGGAAGAACTTCAGAAATGCCGTGCTAGATTAGGACAAAATCTCCAGGATCTTTTCTTGATCATCCTAGAGTGCAGGACACGGAATAACGGGCTTAAGTGACAGGAAGCCCGATTCCGGCTGGACATCAGGAAAAACTTCCTGATGGTTAGAGCAGGATGACTATGGAACCCATGACCTAGGGAGGTTGTGGGCTCTCCCACACTAGAGGCCTTCAAGAAGCAGCTGGACAGCCCTCTGTCAGGGATGCTTTAAGGTGGATTCCTGCATTGAGCAGGGGGTTGGACTTGATGGCCTTAGAGGCCCCTTCCAACTCTACTATTCTGTGATTCTATGATTCTATGAAAATGCTTTCTTAGCCTTGAGCACCTGGTACTGTCAGCACTGCTGGCTGGGGATAATGGAAGTTGTAGCCCTCCAACATCTATAGCAGCCTTTCCCAACCTAGGAATGTATAAGAATTTCGCTTTTGCTTGCAAAATATGGGAACATGCCCCGTTTGAAGCTCTGAGTGTGAACACAACCACGTGTTAACTGAAAATATTCATAAATAGCCAAGCATGTGTGTGCATTCGTCTGTTCCCTGATTCCTAGTTCAATTGGTGCAAATTTCCTAATTTGCGCAAATTAGGAGATGTGCACGAATTTGGAGCGATTTGCGCAAGTTTGGGGGGAGATTTTTGCAAATCTCCCATTCGATCACTGCTTGACTGGCACAGGCTTCCCATTCACAGAAAAATGAGCAGTGATCGAACTTAGCGCCCTCCAGATGTTTTTGACAGCTTCCAGCATTCCTGACTGTTGGCCGTGTTGCTTGGGGCTGATGGGAGTTGATATTCAAAACATCACGGAACCACAGTTGGGTCAGGCTGATCTAGTCTCTAAATCCCAGAATGCTGCATTCTGGGTGAACGTGGGGCACCCGGGAGTGGGGTACACCTGTCCTGGATGCTACACTTCCCAACAGCCCTATGGAGAAAGGGAGGCTCCCCTGGTGGAGGCTCCCCTCTCCTCTCCCCCAGGCTGTTTAAAGAAGCTGCCGCTAGGACAACATCACTCACAGCTGCTGTAAAGACTCACCTGAAAAGAGGGGACTTCCCCATCTCCTGCGAGCACCGTCTGCCATGGCGCTGGGACGGTGGCATTGAGGGAGAACCTGTAGACCACTGGCCTGCCTTTGCCTTTGGATCTGAAGATGTAGACTGTTCCCTGGGGGTCTGGAAAGGACGGCACAGTCAGTAGGACATCTGTGCTGGACCAGACCAAGAGCTTCTTCAGTCAAGCACGTTGTTTCCTACAGTGGTCGACCAGAAGACCCAATGGGAAGCCCACAACCCCGACACAGAAACAATAGGCTTCTCCCGTGGCTGTTCTCCGGCAACTGGAATTTTAAAGCAGGTTGATTGCTTCTGATCCCAATGTCGTGACTAACAAGTAGCTGTTGGTCCTTCTATTCCCCTGTAAACACGGGACAGCCTCCTCCAGTAACAAAATTACTTTCCAATGAAAAATGTGATTACAGCGAGGCCTTTGGGGTACAGGAGTGGAGAGTGCTTCTCCCTTTTTATTCCGCTACCAGAAGTGTGTGTAAGTGCTGGATATCAGGAGTGTGGAACCCTTTTCTCTCGAGGGCCGCATTCCATCGGAAGGGATCTGTTGAGGGCCGCATGTCAGCACTTGGGGAAAAATTGGGTGGGGATTATTTATTATTATTATTATTATTATTATTATTATTATTATTATTATTATTATTATTTACATTTATGTACCACCCCATAGCCGAAGCTCTCCGAGCAGTTTACAAAGATTAAAAGAACTGAACATTAAAAATCAATATACAAAATTTAAAAACATTTAAAAAACCCCACATTTTTTAAACTCTCAGCCGGGCCAAAGATAGTTCTGGAGTCCGTTAAAACTCAACATATACTGTTAAAAGCCTTGGAGAAATGAAAAATCTTGACCTGGTGCCTCATCGGGGAGATTGTATTTGTGTTTTTAGACTATTGGTTGTTTTATTATGGTTTTAATTTTTGTGAACCGCCCAGAGAGCTTCGGCTATTGGGCGGTATAAAAAATGTAATAAATAATTAAATAAATAATTGGGGGCCACCACAGAGAAGGCGCTCTCCCTTGATGTCCCCCCTTTCTCTCTTCTCTGTGTCTCTGTCTCTCTGCCACTTCATTTTCTCCCTCTCTTCCTCCCTGCCTAGTGACCTGTCCAGGGAAGAAAAGCTCATTCTTGCCAGAGATGTAAACACATATCTTTCAGTTGGCCACATGGTGCTCACCACTGTTTTATAGTTTCCTCAGCTGCTTGGTTGCTGAAGACCTTAGCCAGCCTAGGCACTGATGATGGAGAAACGTGTCCTACAAGGCCACACTTTGGGTGTGTGGGTGTGTTTGAGGAAATCATCACATGTATGTATGCTCACAGGCTTTTAGAGGGGGAGAGGAAATGGAGGGGGCACGCGCATAAACTCACCCTGCCCCACTCCTCCATCACCAGCGGCACTTCCTCGGCTGCTCCATACTGGGGTTGAGCCCCGTTTCCTCTTCTCCAAAGAGGTGCGGATGTTATTCTGAAGAGTATGGGGCTTTTCCTGAAACAAGCCTGTCGCACAAGGTTAGTCAGGGACAAAAGGGTAGCCAGCATCGTCAGAAGTCCAGCAAGGCCGGGGGACTTCACTTCCAAATAAAGGAGGAACCCTACCACGGCGAAGTCTTGCAACCGCGTACCTTCTGTCGGAAAATCATTCTACAGGGATGTCCATCGCCAGGAAATCCGGCACTTTGGGGAGTCGCCGGACTTCTGCAGCGTGCCCCACAATTTCCTTTTAGGAATTGCGGCCATAATTCGTGAAAACGACTCAAATTTGCGGCTGTTGCGGCTGGCATTCATGCCAATTCAAAAACTCCCCACTCACTGCAGAATGAATCGGACCAGCTAGCAGAAGTCTGGGAGTCCAGGGTGGGCGACGAGCAGACGGAAGTTAATTGAGCTTTACCCCCAATCAGGATTTCTCCGACACCCTTATTATCCTATGGACAAATGGTCTCCTAGGAGCATTTATTTTGCGTAAATACATGCCCAATGGAGCCACGCGGTTCTGCCAACCAGTGACTGCCCCTCGGTCCAACTCACCTGAGCAGGTGACACAAGAGATTCCCTCAGCGCTCAGGTTGTACTTCAGATCTAGCAGCACCTGGAAACAGGGATGCACGAGAACTTCCTTTTTTTGCCGGCCATGTATGACCACACCCTGTTTGCAACCCCGAACAGTCCGCGAAAAATGTCCGCAAATTACCGAACATTTGCGCAGCTTTCCTTATCCGACATGGACAAATCCCCAGATTAGCGCGCATCTTAACATTAGCCCTGCTTTAGCCGACGGGGGGAAATGTGAGCAAACTGGGGTAGGCCTGAGCAATGTTGACATTCGATCGCTGTTCGTTTCGCACCATTTTCCTGTTCGCGCAAAGTGAACAGCGACTGCAAACGTGAACGGGGATTGAGCATGTGATGAGCAGGGAGCGGCGGCTAAGAGAATCTTGGTGAAATCAAAGCTCGCTTTGCCCCCATAGTTACCTGGATGTTGGTGTCGGGCCGGAACAGCAGAGGGGCGCGGCTAGCGGGGCGGAGGCGGCTGGCGAAGAAGACCGAAAGGCTGAGAACCGACACAAACAACCCTGCAACAAAAATGGGGCGAGGTTTAGTGCTGAGTGTGGGATGAACAGGGAGAAAAAATATTGAAAACCAAGGAGGATCATAGAATAGTAGGGTTGGAAGGGACCTATAAGGCCATCGAGTCCAACCCCCTGCTCAATGCAGGAATCCATCTTAAAGCATCCCTGACAGATGGTTGTCCAGCTGCCTCTTGAACGCCTCTAGTGTGGGAGAGCCCACCACCTCCCTAGAGAATTGCTTCCACTGTCATACTGCTCTAACCGTCAGGAAGTTTTTCCTGATGTCCAGCCGGAATCTGGCTTCCTGTCACTTGAGCCCGTTATTCCGTGTCTTGCACTCTGGGAGGATCGAGAAGAGATCCTGGCCCTCCTCTGTGTGACAACCTTTTAAGTATTTGAAGAGTGCTCTCATGTCTCCTGTCAATCTCCTCTTCTCCAGGCTAAACAGTTCTTTCAGCCTCTTTTCATAGGGCTTTGTTTCCAGACCCCTGATCATCCTGGTTGCCCTCCTCTGAACATGCTCCAGCTTGTCTGCCTCCTTCTTGAATTGTGGAGCCCAGAACTGGACGCAATACTCTAGATGAGGCCTAACCAGGGCTGAATAGAGAGGAACCAGTACCTCACGTGATTTGGAAGCTCTACTTCTATTAATGCAGCCCAAAATAGCATTTGCCTTTTTTTTTGCAATCCACTGTTGGGCACCATGGGTAGGATCCTCCTTGTAGGTCCTCCGTCTCCTTTTCTCCTGGCTAAAAATGCCCAGTTCTTTCAGTCTCTGTTCATCGGGCTTTGTTTCCAGCCCACCTGGCACCAAATAAGCAAACACGAAGGGGTTTGATGACCTCAGAAGGAGATGTACGAGCTCAGTGAGTTCAGTTGCAGAACAATCTCCCACTGAAGCCCACCTGACACCCAGGGCTGAATAGAGAGGGACCAGTAGTTGCATGGCTGACTAGTTTGCCTACCGTACACATGCTTGCAACTGTTTTTCAAGGTGCGATCCTCTGCATGTTTAGACAGAAAAAAAGTCCTACAACTCCCAGCATGCTGGGCATTGTAGGGCTTTGTTTTTTCTGGCCCAGCATGCATGGGATCGTGCCCTACAGGGCCTAACCTGCAATGGGGTTGAAAAGCAGACTATCAAACCTTGATACGACCAACGAACAGATAGAGGCAGCTCACCAACGATCATCCATTTGCTCTTCACGGCTGACCACAGCACCCAGTACTGGAGAAGTTCCTGCAGGTGAGCTAACAGGTGGCCCTGGCTGTTCTTCTTGGTGGGGACCTGGAGCTGCTCAGGCAGGACGGATACCAAGGGGACGTCCCCCAGTTCCAGAGCGACTGATGCCGGGAGAAAGAAGAAGGCCAAGTTGAAGGCCCTGACACAAGCAAAAGATCATAGCTGACCCCTTGGCTCCACCCCCTGGTGCCCCACCTCCACGCCACCAGCCCCAATCGCCTCCCACCACCGCTGGATGGCCAACCAAAGAGAAAGCCGTTTCGTGGACACGTGATCTGAGCAGTCCAATCTACTGGCAACTCGAAAGGCACACCACCCGATTCAGTGGATGAATGGGGATCCAGTGAAGGAACGCAGCCATCCTGTAAGATTTCAGTTCCTGCGGCTTCCAATCCGTTCCTGCCTTTTAAATCTTTGCTTCGGCTGCTAGCTTTTATTTTGGCTTGGATTTTGATTTCATGCTGCTGTTTTCAACGGCTATAGTGTCTCTTTCCACGATACGTGTAATGGATTTCGTACTTGCGAAACCGCCCAGAGGGCTGCGGCTTTCGGGCAGTACAGAAATGAATAGATAAAATTATCCTGGCCAAGGATTTTGAACCCCCCATTTGCAATAGCAGGGGGCCCCTTGAGCTAAAGACCCCTGACCTGAGATCCCCGGGGAAACGCCGTAGCGCAAGTCAGATGCCCAGAGGAACTGGTGCCTTTTACGCCATAAAAGGGAGAAGCTGGCAAGAGGAGACAGAGGAGGAGGCTCCAGACGGAAGGCTGCCCCTTAAAGGAAGGGGGTGGAAACTCTTTCCACCCGAGGACTGAATTCCATTTTGCAATTGCCCTAATACAATGTATTTCAAAAACCTTATTTCAGTGAAGTTGCACATTTTTGGTGTGCATTCTCCCCTAAGTCAAACACATTTTGTATGTATTTCGGATAGTATTAAGGTTGAGAGGAACCAGATTTAAGATTGGAAAAACGTGAGAACTCGTAGGAAGAACACGTACTTCGTGTTGGGTAAAAAGGAGCAACCAAAGAGAGAGAGAGAGAGAGAGAGAGAGAGAGAGAGAGAGAGAGATCCATCTTTCCCCCCTGCCCTTCAATTTAGCATTTCGGCGTTCAGGGCTACCCTCCTTTCTCCATTTGCATCACATTCACGCACCCCCACAAAACAGAGAGCTCCTTTCTCTGCCCCATTGACCCGAGGGTCTCCCGGAGGAAATGGTCCTGCTGTCTACGATTATTCCAGGAAAGCAGCAAAGGACCCATTTCCATAAATTACCATGCAGCGCAGAGATGGCATATTAACAAGCCTAGTTCCAAGTCGTGTGCTGAGAGGCACCTGACCTCGGCTTGCAGAAGGGCGCGTCACAGGAGGAAAAGAATGGGGCTCAACACTCCCCAAAGACAGGACTGCTGCAGTGCTAAAACCCCTCCCCGCTAGGGATGTAGGAACATTTCATTTCTGCTCTCAGAACATGTGAGCATGCCCTATTCACAACCCAACAGGAGCCCCCTCCATCTGCTGGGGAAATCCTCAAATTCTAGAGCATGTGCTCACGTTCAATTTGCGCAAGTTTCTCCATTCGGTTTTGCGCAAAATTTCAAGTTTTTAAATCACCTGTGGGTTTTTTCCCTTATAGGGGAAATTTGAGCCCATTGGATAAAACGAGGTTGATTTTTCGCCCAACGTTCACGTTCGGTGGCGGTTTGGTTGCTGCATGTGCTCTGCGCAAAACGGAGGCGAAAGCAAATGGAGTGCGAATCGAGGCAAGGTGAGAAGCAGGCCGAAGTTTGGAGAATGGTGATGAGCTCAAAGAGGTCTTGTTCGCCCACCTCTACTCGCCACCCGCTTTTGCAACAGATCTGCCAGCCCTTTGGACTTCCAATTCTTCATCAATAGCAACAACCCTACGGCTTCGCCTGATGAACTTGGTCGGCTGAAATGGAGACACCCTGGTGTCTCCAGGAGGAGATCTACACTAGTGTCTTACCGGTTTTCATTGTGCATTTCGTAGTATTGCGCCACATGACGTATTGTTTTTAACGTTGTATTGGTTTTCCTTCTCTCATTTTTTAAAAATCTTATCTGAAATAAATCGTGCTATGAGCTGTTATGTGACCGAATGCATCATTTTAAAATTTCCCCCTGAAGTTCTTCCATAGCCAATCGCCTTCCTGGGGGTGTGTTTATTCTATTTCCACGCCCAAAGTTGGAGGTAGTTCTCTCATTCAAGCCTCGTGTTAGCAGCCACTTTCAGTATCAGTTTTCGGAGGATTCTTGGAGGATCGCATGTTGGGGGAGGATTGCCCCGAATTGCCTGGTTAGTTCTGTTCCCGTTCAAACTGTTTGAATTTAAACACAGGCAGGCGCCGTGAAACAAAAGACTACAGAGGAGGGACAAAGGAAGAGAAGAGGAAGTGGGAGGAACAATGAGCAGACAGATGGGGAATTACAAAAGAACGATTTAATTTTCATTGGGTGGCCAAAAGGACTGCAGTCCAACCGGGAGGGGAAACGGAAGTAAACGTTGTAATAGGTACGCGTGCCCCGCTATGTTTAAAATCATTAGATAATATTACGTTCACTGACTGTAAAAAGGACGTTTTATATACCAGTGTAGATCTGCCCCAGGAGTGGACCTTTACATGAAAGCTCAACTCCGTTCTGGTGCTGAGAACAAATTTCGAGCTTCAAGATACGCTCAGAGGCCCCCCTGTTCTTTAATTTGGGTTCTTCTGTTCCTGGCTCTGGTTGATGGAACTTGGACATCTAGTAAACAAACAAGGGCGATCTAACAAAATGGAAGTTCTCCTGACTTCCCTTTGGCCTACCTGGTTCGTCTTCCACATTCAGAAGAGGAATATCGTCGTCCAAGTAAGGCAGAGGCCCTGGGCTTGGCACGCCAGCGGCCTCCGAGGAGATGAACAGGCCATCCGAGACGTGCAAGGTGTCCTCCTTCACACATTTCTGACTGCAGCTGCGGGCAGAGAGGGAGGAACGGATGCCAAGTCAGCTCCTCAAAGCAATTTGCCCTCGCAAAAACAGCTGCGGCTCCGTTGGGAAAGCCAAGGACGGACCGGCTGGCTGGGAAGCCGCCACGCTCAAGACGGGCATCAGGTGCGCACGGCTTGCAAGCAATTTCCACTGCTAATGCATGGCGGGGGGGGGAGGAGGTTGAGGGAGAGGGGGGGACATAAACGCTCACCTCCCTTTCAGCATCTTCCCATGGAGCAAAAGCTCAGCATGGTTGCATTGAGCAGGGAGTTGGACTCGATGGCCTTAGAGGCCCCCTTCCAACTCTACTATTCTATGATTCTATGATAGGCAGAAAAGGAGTTGTGTGTGTGTGTGGGGAGAGAATGAAGCCCAGCCTCCACCGTTACTCTCTAATGGAGCCTCCCCCAACAGAATGCCCCCCAGATATCTTAAACTACAACTGTCCTCATCCACAGCCAGCATGGCTAAGTCCACCAGTCTGAAGAAGGCTACTCTTGAGATCACCCCAGATACACTAAGGGAAGTTGAAACTCAGGCCCGTCGGCTAAATACGGACACCTGGGCTTTTCCATATGCCTAAACCTCCTTCTCCTGGCCCCGCCCCCTTTACCGTAACCACCAACCAACGGCTGGTTTCCCCGCTTTTGCGCAGTCCCTGTTTCCTGCCGTTCCAACATTTTGGCAGGTTTCTCCTAAGGCTCCGTGTCTGCCAGTAACAGCTTTAAGCTTAAATATGCTGGTATTTGAGTGTGTTTAGGCCCCGCCCCTATTTTCTTTGGCTCCTCCTACCACTGGAATGCGGCCCCCGAGAGCTTCTATGGAATAGAATGCGGCCCTCGGGCTGGAAGAAATTTGGACACCGAGCTTCAACATGCCCAGATTTATAACTTTAGCATAACTAGATAGTCTCATCAGCCTTTAGGGATGTCCGTCACCAGGAATTCCAGCACTTTGGGGGCTCGCTGGATTCCTGCAGCTTCGCTGACTCAGCTTTTGTTTGTCAGCTGAGCCACGGGCTTCTTCCCGAAATCTGGAAACCTTTCCAGGTTGCTTTTTAAAAAATTGCCTAAAAAGCAGTTCGCACAAATTGCAGTTCTGCGGATTGCAAATTATGGCTGAAATTTGCACAAATCCATGGCCGAAATTTGTGTAGGTTGTGGAAATTGTGGCTGAAATTTGTGCAAATTTCTTTTTTAATGCAAATCCCCATCCCTAATCCAAGGAATTGGCCCAACGGATGTAGAAAGAGAGGTAAAGTCCCGGGGCCAGGCTGAAGAGCGACAGATTCCTCTGACATTGCGATAACTGTTACAACAGCCTTGCAAAGTAGGGCACTATTATTATCCCCCTGCTGCAGCTGGGATTCTGAGGCCAGGAGAATGCAGCTTGCTGATGCCTCCCAGCGACAATCCAAATGGGCTGTTTCTGTTTTGTTGCCTAATCTCTTGGCCCATAAGCTAGGCTCACCACGTGCTTAAAGCTAATCCATGAAGTTTCTCTCACCTGGCCTGGCAGGCATTTTCCAGAGGGGACAAGTAGAGAGACCATATCCCGAGCGCTGCAGGCATGGTGAAGAGGACGGCCACCCAGCAGCAAGAAACAATCAGAGACATGAAGAGGCCAAAGTCATGGACGGCAGGGATCTGCGGAAAAAGCAGGGGAGAGTTTGGGAAACGGTGCTGAAACCTCCCGGGAGGAACGAAGCAACGGAAGACGCTACCCCAAGGTTTGAGTAGGGGGTAGGTGCAGAGGTAGGTTTGGTTATTTGTTGGTAAGGAAGTGCCAAGGCCTGCAAATGTCTTCCAGTTTGGGACAGAAAGATTTTAAAAGAATGAATTCTGGGAGAAACAGAGACGGATAAAGTTCTCCATCGTCCATTGTAAATCCGTCCATTCCTTCTTGGCTGAGGAACAGGATAAAAGATATGTTAAAGGGGCAACCCTATGCATGTTCAGACAGAAAAGAAGTCCTATAGCTCCCATCATGTAATGATATAAAGTAAGGGGGAAGGAAGGAAGGAAGGAAGGAAGGAAGGAAGGAAGGAAGGAAGGAGAGAGTGGGCACCCTTGGTGGTTTCAACAGGAGGTTGAGGATTATAAATCCACCTTTGTGAGCCCCTATTCACAGGGTCAGGATGAAGTCAAGTGCAGCTTAAGGCACAATCCTCGGCACCCTTAGGCAGAAAGAAGTCTGACAATTCCCAACATCCCCCAGCCAGCATTGGGATACTACAACTCCCAGCATCCCCAAGCAGGAAGGGGGGAAAGTCCTCCAATTCCCAGAATTCCCCAGCCAGCATGGAAGAGAAATCCCACAATTCCCAGCATCTCAAGCAAGGTGGAAAGGAAGATCTACAACTCCCAAGATCCCAAGCTGCCTAAGGCGTGCTGGGAGTTGTAGGACTTCCCCTCCCTATCTAAACGTGCATAAGATTATGCCCTAAATAACTAAATACGTCGGGAACCTGAAACCCGCTTGGAGATCTTGCCTCCTCCGGTCAGAGAAGGTGGAAGATCCATGCTCACCTGCGAGAAGACGTTGGCTGCGTAGGCCGCGGCGGTGGTCAAGGAGGTGAAGAAGGTGGCTTTGCCAGCGGTCTGGATGGTGTGGATCATCCGGAGGTTCAGGTCTTTCAAGTGGGTGGCCTGCCGGTAGGTGTTGATGAAGACAAAGACGTCATCCACACCTGGGATGACACAAGCACAAGCAGGATGGAGAAACCTTCAAAAAACACTAGGGTGGTCTTCCGTCCTGTTCTGTTGATTCTCCAGGAACAGGGGTGTTGAACTTCTTTTAGTCTAAGGGCTCTCGGGGGCTGCATTCCAGCAGTTGGCGGGGCCAAAAGGGGTGGAGCCATAAATACCACCATCTCCTAGGACTTCATCCCTTCATTTATTTTATATTTATTTATTTATTTATTACATTTCTATACCGCCCCACAGCCGAAACTCTCTGGGCGGTTTACAACAGTTTAAAACAGTAAACATTAAAAAAGTATACAAAATTTAAAACCATCAAAAGCTGCTTTGTAGTGATATTGAAGTGCACTGACAACTGTTTGGGCCCAGAAGACACATACCGTTAGGGTGACCCTATGGAAAGGAGGACCGGGCTCCTGTATCTTTAACAGTTGCATAGAAAAGCGAATTTCAGCCCTGTCCTCCTTTTCATAGGGTCACCATACATACCACATACCGCTTTCGTACCACTTTGATACTGCTATATCCTGCTTGGTGTGGCTCCTGCCTTTAATACACTGCTTTCATAGTGCAATATCCTGCTTGGTGTAGATTAGGCCTTTGAGTCCTCATCCTCCAATCTTTGAGTTTTTGCTAGATGGGTTTGTTAGCCCATCTAGCGAGAAAGCTTCAGAGGAGGAGGAAAGGAGGCTCAGCATAAAGTGGGGACTCAGGATAAATTGACATTAGGCCTTAAAGTGAAACATGGTGTTCCCAGTATTTTGGCCCTTTTCCTTCGGCCCCGCCCACTGCTGGAATGTGAGCCCTGACAGCTCCCCTGAACTTGAATTTGTCCTACGTGTTGGGAGAGATTCTCTCCCTTGCTGTATCCACTTCTTTGGGAGGAAGCCCGATTGAACTCGAATCAACTTACTTCTGAGCAGACCTATTTAAAGACTGCACTGTCTGGAGAACATCTTGATACCTGGGCAGGGCAACGAACTTACCAATCCCCACAATAACAAATGCCGCCACTCCGTTCAAGATTCCTAGGTACTGGATGCCAAACACGACGTGGTATAGGAAGAGGGCCACGAGGCAGCTGAGACCAATGCTTGCGATCCCAAAGAAAGAGAGGAACACTGGCGGTAGAAGAGAGAGAGAAAGAGAGAGAGAGAGAGGGAGAAATGTTATACAAATACCTTTCAGAGGGAACCTACCAAGAGCAGGTTTTGTAAGACATTTATACAAGAACTGCGGGCCGAGAATTTGGAGGAAGAAATTCCCAACCGGAGTTCTGCGTGGCCATTGCAAGTGGCTGCAGTGTCAGCTCTGTTTGCTGCAGTTCCCTATTTTGCATCCACCACAAGGTAGGTGTGTGAGAAGGGGCAGTGTTGTGTCCCACTTCAGGGAAAGGGTTGGGATTAATGCTACTAAAGTAGATATACTTCCTGTTAGAGCGGTACGAGAATGGAACCCATGACCTAGGGAGGTGGTGGGCTCTCCCACACTAGAGGCCTTCAAGAGGCAGCTGGACAACCATCTGTCAGGGATCCTTAAGGTGGATTCCTGCATTTCAGCAAGGGGTTGGACTCGATGGCCTTAGAGGCCCCTTCCAACTCTACGATTCTAGGATTCTATGTTTTCCAAAAACCCACAAGCGTCCAGCGGCCTCCTTCCAAGAGCAACCACACCTGAGTAAGCGCTGTGCCACTGCGGCTTTTCGCCGCTCAGAGAGGAAGCGGGGCGGACATAACGGCAGCTGACCTGAGCAAGACGCAAGGATGTAGACCAGAACCGCGATGCAGCTGCTGCTAATGAAGGCGAGCAACATGTCGTTGTTGAAGGTCTTCCTCACTTCGTAGTCGAACAAATCCGTCCCGCCGTAGAGCACTTGGACTTTGCTGGCAAGAGACACAGGAGGAAACGTTACGATGGAATTAGAACATTAGAACATGAGAAGAGACGTGCTGGATGAGACCATCAAGTCCAGGACTCTGTTCACACAGTGGCCAACTAGCTGTCGACCAGGGACCAACAAACCAGGACATGCTGCAAAAGCACCCTCCCACCCATGTTCCCCAGCACCTTGGTGTATATAGGCTTACTGCCTCTGATACTGGAGGTAGCATAGAGCCATGAGGACTAGTAGCCACGAATAGCCTCTTCCTCCAGGAATTTATCCAACCCTTGTTCAAAGCCATCTAAATTGGTGGCCATCACTCCATCTACCCTTGCGTGGAGTCCCTCCTCTACTTCCCCAAATACAATGTGTTTTTCACCGTTCTTTTCACTTCTTCCAATAACGACGTTTTTGTACACATTGTGGGATTGGAGAAGTCCGTTGCGGAATTCGGAGCAGTACGATTTTCAGAGGTTAACTCCGTTCCCATGCACGCGTTTGTTTGAAAGTGCAAAACTAGGTAAGTCCGCATTAAAAGGTGAAATAAATTAATTTCTCTCCTGTTCCTAACCATTGTGTAGAAACCACGGCCTTATCTACACCAACCGGGATATTGCACTATGAAAGCGGTATGAAAGCGGTATCTAAAAGGCAGGAGCCACACTCCTGCTTTATAGCGGTATTGAAGTGCACGGACGCCTGTTAGGGCCCATTGACACATACCACGTTCATACCGCTATATCCTGCTGGGTGTGGCTCCTGCCTCTTATATACCGCTTTCCTAGTTTAATATCCTGCTTGGTGTAGATTGAGCCTCGTGTGGCGCAGAGCGGTAAAGCAGCAGTTTCTGCAGCCGAAACTCTCCCCACGGCCTGAGTTCGATCCCAGCGGAAGCTGGTTTCAGGTAGCCGGCTCGGGTCGACTCAACCTTCCATCCTCCCGAGGTGGGTAAAATGAGTACCCAGTTAGCTGGGGGAAAGGTAATAATGGCCGGGGAAGGCAACGGCAAACCACCCCGCTATAAGGCCTGCCAAGAAAACGTCAGCAAAAGCTGGCGTCCCTCCAAGAGTCAGTAATGACTCAGTGCTGGCACGAGAGGTTCCTTTCCTTTCCTTCCCTTGGTGTAGATTAGGCCAACGTTAGACATTCTATAGCTGGAAACCATCACACAACATGACGCAAGATGGATTTCTCCTTCCAGCTCTTGACTGGTGGGTCAGAAGAAAATCTGTGTCGATGATAGAAACTCCACCAGCTCCTTTGCCTCAAGAGAAACAGGATTACATTCTCCGGAAGGCGGAAGCAATTGTCAAGAGACGAACAGAGAGAAAACGCCGAATGCTCCCCCCCTCTCCGGCGTTTTCCTTTAGAGCTTAGTTTTCTGGTTCCCCAAAGTTGGCAATTCCACCAGGAATCCTGATCAGCCTTTTATTATATTAAAGGAGCACAAAAGGGCTAATGAAGGAGCGTATTCAGGTGGTGCAGCAGCCTATGTTGAAAGCTGCATGATATATCCAGGCTCTTCTGCAAAAAGATAATCCAAGATAATTAAAAACGAGAAAGACAATGAAGCCTGCCCTGCAGGAAAGTGGCTTTTCGCAAATCCTGACAATCTATCCCCTCCTTTGCTTTTATTTTCTCCTTGGCACAATGGCCTGAAATATCGATGGCATTATTTCAGGGCTGAGCGAAACATCTGACTCAGCTTGAGCGGCGACCTTCACATCTTTAGCACCAGAGTCATTTGTCAATATTAGGGCTTTGTCATGTGACGGGCACTGCTGAGCATGTGCCAAGTGCCTTTCCTACACTGCAGGTAACTGCGGTCAGTCTCCTTCACACGTATATTGGGGATGTGTGAGAATTTTCCTTTCACTTGCAACTCCGAATGTGAACGGGAGCACGGTTTTTGGGGAGGGGGGGGAGCTCACACATTCCTGAGCTTGCGATCACATTCGAAAAAATGTGTTTGCTGGGGGGGGGGAGTTCACTTTACAAGGAACACATTTTTGTCAGGATCATGTCCAGTCTCCCTGGTGTGCAGTCAGACTCAGCCAAGGAGGAGGAGGAGGAGGAGGGAGAGGGAGAGGGAGAAGGAGGAGGAGGAGGAGGAGGGAGAGGGAGAGGGAGAGGGAGAGGGAGAGGGAGAGGGAGGAGGGAGAGGTAGGAGGAGAAGGAGGGAGAGGGAGAGGGAGGAGGAGGGAGAGGGAGAGGGAGAGGGAGGAGGAGAAGGGAGAGGGAAAAGGAGGAGGAGGAGGAGGAGGGAGAGGGAGAGGGAGAGGGAGGAGGGAGAGGGAGGGGGAGGAGGAGGAGGAGGAGGAGGAGAAGGAGAAGGAGAGGAGAAGGAGAAGGAGAAGGAGAAGGAGAAGGAGAAGGAGAAGGAGAAGGAGAAGAAGAAGAAGAAGAAGAAGAAGAAGAAGAAGAAGAAGAAGAAGAAGAAGAAGAAGAAGAAGAAATAATAATAATTTATGAGCAAAGACAGGAAGCAGGGGAGGAAAGAACTGGGTATGTTTAGCCTGGAGAAGAGAAGATTGAAGGGAAGACATGAGAGCACTCTTCAAATCCTTGAAAGGTTGTCACACAGAGGAGGGCCAGGATCTCTTCTCGATCATCAGGGAGAGGGAGAGGGAGAGGGAGAGGGAGAGGGAGAGGGAGAGGGAGAGGGAGAGGGAGAGGGAGGGGGAGGGGGAGGGGGAGGGGGAGGAGGAGGAGGAGGAGGAGGAGGAGGAGAAGAAGAAGAAGAAGAAGAAGAAGAAGAAGAAGAAGAAGAAGAAGAAGAAGAAGAAGAAGAAGAAGAAGAAGAAGAAGAAGAAGAAGAAGAGCCAAAACAGGATCTGGGGGAAAAATTCTCCAGGAGTCAAGGAGGAATCTTCCCAGGAACTTATCGGACAGGAGGCCCAGGCTCCGAGACCATCCTCCCTGCACCTGGGAACTCAGTCTTTGTTCGAGGGGAAGGGAGCATCAGAATTGACAGATCCCAGAGTCCACCGCAGTGTCAAGTGGAGGTGAGAGGAGTTGGGACTAGACTAGCCACATGGCAGAAGTTACAGCTTGAAGCCTCTCCCTGAAGGAGGGTGCCCAGTAAAAGCCTGTCAGGCACGGTGGGAAACTGTCCATTTAGTTGACAGGCAAGTGCTTCGCTTTGGTAGGCTAATTTTTAGAAGACAGCCTTCGCACTCCCTTCAGGTGTGAAGAGGTGTCCAATTTACTGAATCAAACTTTGTGGATGGCACAGCAGACCTCTTTATCATCTCACATCTTGGCGGGACGGCTTGGGATCACGACATATTTTTGTACACTTTTTTGTTATAAAATCGGAGAACTGGATCGCAAAATCCAGAGAAGGGCAAAAAATGGATGGATAATTGCATTCCGGACGGGCACAGTAAGTCAGAGGGCATCAAAATGAGATCCCAACCCATTTCTCTCCCCCTCCCCATTCCATCTTCCTCCTCATACAAATGAAACCGCCCCCTTCTTCACCTGGTGGATTGCTTGGCCAGCAAGGTCACGTAGGTCACCACAAAGCTCTGGAACTTGCGGCGTTGTTCCTCCCACCGGTCTTCCACCGAGTAGTAGCTGGGGAGAGGGGCCCCAAAGAGGATCTCACTACGCAAGAGGGAGCTCTTCATGTTTTCCGCCGACAGAGCCTCGTCCACGTACCAGTAGAACTCCGGATGAGTCATGGCTAGCTCTAAGGAACCTAGAAGAAGGCAGAGAGACCGGTGGGATTTGACGGACTGTCACTCAGTAGCAGGTAGGGATATCCATCACTGCGAAAATCTGCCCCATTTCCAGCTTGCTGGTCTTCCGCAGCACGGCCAACTCGGCTTGCATTTGTGAGCCAAGCCTCGGTTTCCCCCAAATTCCGGGGGAATTTTTTACATGTGTGTGTTTTGTATTTGCCAAAACAGATATTAGTGTGAATTGCAGCTGATAGATGCTTCATAAGCTACAAAACACAGACAGGATGGCTTTAACAAAATTCGTAGGCCCGCTGCAGTGGGAGACAAGATGGGGAGCAGCGCCGTGCTACCACCTCCACTGAAAGACCATTTCCTTTTTTCTCCTCTTCCCTCCCCATCCTCTTTCCTTTTGTGCCATGACTTTTTTAGATTGTAAGCCTGCCGTCAGAACACTTTAATGCTGATGGCCACAGTCTTGCAGGCATGGCAATATTTCTGATAGAACAACCCATCTAATCTGGCAATCCTCGGAACAAGAGGAAACTTTTGCAGTCACAGACTGGGCACATTGACTCCAAATGGCCCGAACGGGGAAGATAATACCACCTCCTATACTTCTCTTTCACTCTGGGAATTCCACCAACAGCACTACGATTCTATAACTATCACCTGGGTGTATGTGTGTGCATGTTTCAGCTCTTATACGAACTGTCACGGATGAAGGATTTGATAGACATTAAAGAATATATATTTATCCCTGTTTTGCTAGTTGTGTCACTCTATATCTATCTATCTATCTATCTATCTATCTATCTATCTATCTATTTATTTATTACATTTCTATACCGCCCAATAGCCGAAGCTCTCTGGGCGGTTCACAAAAATTAAAACCATGATAAAACAACCAACAGGTTAAAAGCACAAATACAAAATACAGTATAAAAAGCACAACCAGGATAAAACCACGCAGCAAAATTGATATAAGATTAAAATACAGAGTTAAAACAGTGAAATTTAAATTTAAGTTAAAATTAAGTGTTAAAATACTGAGCGAATAAAAAGGTCTTCAGCTGGCGATGAAAGGAGTACAGTGTAGGCGCCAGGCGGACCTCTCTGGGGACATAATATGCTAGACATAATAGCATATTAATTACATCATATTATATCTAAACATACATTTATTTTATAGAGATAAATTTAATTATAGAGCAGAATCTATCATATGTAGGAGATCCTGTGAGTATCAGTAACCAGCCAGATCATGTTTGTCCAGACAAATATTTAACTTGCCCAATGGTTGGGCCGGCCCCTAGCCCAACACAACTCACCTCGAATGTCAGCCAGGTCCTGTCCCAGGCCATCGTAGTAGATCTTTCCGCCCCTCTCAGTGGGGAAGAAATAGGTCATGAGAGAACTAGGAGGTGAACAGTAAGAGTAAGAACCCAATGGGAGGTCTTTGAGGACCTCGTGTGGCTTCCAGCAGAACTCCCGGAAGTGAGGGTGGTCCATAATTTTACGCTCAATCTCGTGGATGGTGACCAGACGCTCGGAGGTGAAGATGTTGTTCTCGGCGTCTCCCCGGGCCAGGAAGATGAGCTCGATGCGCCAATGCACGTGGGTCTGCGTGTTGGCGCTCACCACGGCGTTGGAGTATTCCCAGCGGGGCAGGGTACTCCGCGGTCGGCGGGAGGTTTGGTTGGTCAACGTCGGCTGAGCCAGAGGAGAGGGACTAGTCCTGTCCTGGTCGGCGCTGCGGCGTTTCCGCCCGCGGCCGCCCAGCTGCGAGGCGTTCCGGCGCACCTGCTGGAGCTGCTCAAAGATCAGTCTCTGCAAGGTCTCTGAGTTGAAGTCCGCCAGGTCCCGGCGGCTGCGGCCCCAGGAGCCAAACTGGGACTTGAGGGCCAAGGCCAGGGCGTCGAAGCGCTGGGAGGACTCGTGGTTGCGGATCTCGAAGGCGTTGTACGAGATGTCGATGTCCAAAGCAGGGTAGTGCAGGAACATCACTACGGCCAAGGCGGCCGGAATGCCACAGCCCAAGAAGAGGATAAGGCTGGCGGAGTAGGGGTTGGTGAAGACCCAACCCACCACGTGCCAGAAGCTGGAGGACAACACCGGTGCCGTGGGCGCCCGGGGCCTGGGATTCCATCGGCATTTCCCGCAGAGCCGGGGGCCTTCGGATCTCTTGCAGGGGCCGAAGGCCACCTCCTCTTCCTCGTTCAGCCAAGCATCTTGCAACAAGGGGTCGTCCTCAGCATCCATACTTGACACCTGACAGGACAAAGAAAAGGGCATGAGTCGACAGGCTAGAACCCGGAAGTGAAGGGCTGTGGCTCAGTGGTTGTTCGCAAAGCGACGGACCCAGGTTCGATCCACGGGCTCCCCAAGTAGGGCTGGAAAAATTCCATCACACCACACCAGCAATGTGTCTGCATCTCAGTCCTTTCCTGAGCCCGATTCCTACCACTGGTCTTCCCTTTTTGAGCTCTCAACAGCTTGGGACCAAGTTAATTGAAAAGTCAGCTCTGGGTCAGGATTTACCCCGTCCATACGGAGTCAGTAGAAGCAGGAAGGGATTTTCTGCAGAAAAATGGTGCAGCCCCTTCCGGCTTCTGGATGCGGAGTACGTTGTGGCTCAGGATAGGGTGGGGACAGAACTACTTTCTGCCCAGACCTTAAGATCATTCACAGGGGCCCTTCTCTGTGAGCCCCTGCCAAAGGAAGTGAGGCAGGTGGCTACCAGGAGGAGGGCCTTCTCTGCTGTGGCACCCCGGCTGTGGAATGAGCTCCCCAGAGAGGTCCGCCTGGCGCCTACACTGTACTCCTTCCGTCACCAGCTGAAGACCTTTTTATTCGCTCAGTATTTTAACACTTAATTTTAACTTAAATCTAAATTTTACTGTTCTAACTCTGTATTTTAATCTTATATCAATTTTGTTGCGTGGTTTTATCCTGGTTGTGCTTTTTATACTGTATTTTGTAATTGTGCTTTTAACCTGACGGTTGTTTTATTATGGTTTTAATTTTTGTGAACCGCCCAGAGAGCTTCGGCTCTTGGGCGGTATAGAAATGTAATAAATAAATGAATAAATAAACAAATACTTCCCTTCTAAATCAGAAGCAGGTAGGTTACACACGGTCACTTAAAAACAGATGACACCAGCGGTCAGCACACACATTCTCCTGCTCTTCTAGCACTTTAACCACTACGCCATACTGCCTCCCCGTGTACCGCTCTTTGTGGAAATTAAACGCTCACCCCTGCACCCCTTGGCTGTATCCTGAGAACCCGGTCTGCAACCCCCAACCCTCCAGGTAGGAAAAACTGGAGGAGAAACTCCCAACATCTGAGCCTTCCTTCCCTGAAAGCAAAATCGGTTATCTTCCCTCCCTGGGCAATTTCCGCGGAGGCGAGGTTTCTCTTTGTAGCTTGACCCTGGAAGTCACAGGCAATTTCAAAACGCCGGCAAGAACCGATTTGAAGCGTCACCTTTGGCAAGGTTCCACTTTTGAAGGGACTCCGAAGGCGAAGCACGCATTTCGCCTCCGTCGCCAGTGCCAGAGACGAACTCCCGACCGGGCTAGCTGCTGTTCCCGCTTCTAACGGCTAAGTTCAGCCGAGGAGAGGTGAAAATAAATAAATCCCCCGTTTAAACTGAGAGCTACTTTCTTTTCTTTCATTTCTTTTTTTTTAAAAAAGCACTCGATTGGATCGTTAAATGGAAAAGGACGAAACGAAACCAAATAAATCCGCGTTGCAGTCGCGTCAGGTGCGCAACGCAAAGGCCAAAACTGGAGGGAGAGGAGGACGAGAAGAAAAAATGAAGAAAAGTGAGCGATAAAAAGTGGGAATATGTGCGCTGCCAGGCAGGGCAGTCATAGAATCATAGAATCATAGAATAGCAGAGTTGGAAGGGGCCTTAGAAAAGGGAATTTCAGCAGGTGTCATTTGTATGCATGCAGCACCTGGTGAAATGCCCTCTTCATCACAACAGTTAAAGCGGCACGAGCTATACTAAAGTGACCAGATTTAAAAGAGGGCAGCTTTAACTGTTGTGATGAAGAGGGAATTTCACCAGGTTCTCCAAATATACAAACGACATCTGCTGAAATTCCCTTTTCTATGCAACTGTTAAAGATACAGGAGCCCGGTCCTCCTTTTCACATGGTCACCCTATTTTAACCACTGAGACAGGAGTGACAGAACTCCAACTCAGAGGCGTAAATCAATTCAGGCTTGTTAGATAGGTGACCATTATGAGCAGATGTATTTCATCCAATGAGCCCATGAATTATGAAATCCAGAGACCTCACCTATTTCCAATAGGGCTTCTTTCCCCCATGCAAAAGATTTCCAAACAGCTCAGAAGTTCTCGTGTTGAGCTCTGTTTGCAGTACAGGAGGATCACACCTGGGATTTCACAGGTGCAGTCAGTTACAGTGAGGGCTTTCTTGAGATTTATTTATTCATTTATTTATTTGTTACATTTATATACCACTCCATAGCCGAAGCTCTCTGGGCGGTTTGCAAAAGTTAAAAACAGTAAACATTAAAAGTATACAAAATTTAAAAACATCAAAACAACGGTATAAAAACAACAGCATCCATTTAAAAAAGAACAGTTCTGGGGGTCCGTTAAAAAACAAACTTAGCGTTGTTAAATGGTGTTAAATACTTGGGAGAAGAGAAAAGTCTTGACCTGGCGCCGAAAAGATAACAGTGTTGGTGCCAGGTGAGCCTCATCGGGGAGATCATTCCACAGGCGGGGGGGGGGGCACTTAATGACCCTCCTCCGCCCTTATCCTCCTCCCCCCCTTCTGCAAAGAGCCAAGAAAACAATGCTTTGCAGCTTCACAAAGGAGAGAAAGGGAGGCAGTAAGGAGAATGGTTCAAACAGTGGTCTAGGTGATAAGGACAACAGCAGATTTAGGGGGAACCTGCATTCTAGTGTCCTGTGGGTGCTCAGGAGTTCACACGCCATTCCAAACTTAATAGCAAATTCAGAACATATTGACCCGGCCTTGCGACGCAGGATGGTCACATTTCAACCAACAAGTCCACTAATTACAATTAGCGTTGCCCCTCACACCCCTCTGGTCTTGTAGACATCAGGGCCCTTGGAGGCATTAAATAAACACACACCCTTCTCTCCTCTCCGGCAAAATTGAGTAAGTCATCATTGCTGCAAGCTAGCTGCAATTTCCCGGGCTGATTGGAATAATTGCTTCATTAGTTGTTCTTAAGGCTCCGTGGAGCCATGAAGAAGCAAAACACACACACACACGCACACACACACACACACACACACACACACACACACACACACACACACATACCTTGTGCAGCCCTGGAAAACACCCGAGCCTGATCCACACACACAGAGAGATTACTTGTACAGCCCAGGAAAGCACCTGGACTTGTTCCAGCCTCCTTGGGCAAGAACAAGGAGAGCTCTGATGTTCCATCTGTATAAAATTCACAAGACTGAGATCCAGGACTTTCTTCACCAACACCAAATTCCCTGCCACGTAACCTGGGGAAGTCAGTACAGAACAGGGACGAGTGAGAACTTGGTTCCAGTTCATTTTTGGTCAGAACGGACCGGAAATTCAGAAACGACTTCAAATTCAGGATGAAAAGAACTTGAGTTTAGAAAAAAAAATCAGATGCAGGACATCAGGAAAATCTTCCTGACTGTTAGAGCAGTACGACAATGGAACCAGTTACCTAGGGAGGTGGTGGGCTCTCCCACACTCGAGGCATTCAAGAGGCAGCTGGACAACCCTCTGTCAGGGATGCTTTAGGGTGGATTCCTGCACTGAGCAGAGGGTTGGACTTGATGGCCTTGTAGGCCCCTTCCAACTCTGCTATTCTATGATTCTATAAAGCAAAACTGACAGACCCCTCCCTTCCTTGATGCGTAATATCACAGAGTCCTGGCTCTGTGGCACATCCAAATTTGATACCGACAAGGGAACGTTCACCAAATCATGCTCACCCCTCTCTCGGAGGGAGCTGCTCTGGAAAGCAGCTATCCCCAAAGGGAGAAGCTACACCACCAGCGTCGGATTCATCAGCTCAAATTTCTCGGCTTAAGGGACCGGGGATTGGGGGAGAAGAGTGAGATCAAGGGAAAAGCCTGAAGCAAAGATAAGAACGTTGCAGCCGCAGCAGTTCGAGGCTCTCGAGGCTGAGAGCAGGAAACGCATCCCAATGGGATTCTTCTTCTCTCTCTCTCTCTTTTAATTGGGGGTCGGAGGGGGGACGAGAGCAGAGGCGAGGTGTGAGCACAAGATGGGCATGGCGTCTGGTCCCCCGCCAATGGCGAGTCATAACCATCACTGCCAGAGGCGCAAGCCATGCAGAAAAAAGGAAACCATTAAAGCATTACCACAGCTCACCGAACAGAGTTCGCCAAGCTGGGAGCAGGAAGAGTAGGGCGAGAGGTTCCCAACGAGAACCAAACATGTTGCCTCTGTGAAACACGCCTCATGCAACTGCATTGCCCTCAAAGCTTAGATGAGTCCAGGACTTCGTTTTCAGCCAGGATTCGTTTATTTTTTTAAAATACTTCGGATGTAGACACACGTAAGGATGTCCAGATTTCACGAACACCCATGTATGCATGTCGCGTGAGTTGGGCGGTGTTGTTCATTCCGGGATCGGTTCCCAAACCGAGTCGATTCCCCCCTCTGTTATGCAGGAAATTATGTAAATAATTCCAAAAGAACGTTCGAAAGAATTTACATAATTTATGTTAGTACGTAACGTCCAACATTTTGTCCCCGATTCCATTCAACTTCTCCTTGCGCGCATTCTCCAGCATGGCATATGTCTCGGGAGAAACTTGCGCATTTTTCTGAGAATAAATTCGCGTAAATTTCAGGAAAGTAAAAAATAAAATGAAATCCAGAAATTGTCGGACTCTGCACAGCTTGGGGAGGTTGGTCCTCAGTGGTCCAACCTCCCCAATTCCTAAGAATTCTGCAGGTCAGATTCTTAGAAAACCAAACTCATTTTAGTCCGTCGCAAATTTCTTCAGCATCTCTAGTTACATGGCTGGAAGGAATTTCAGGGCATCACCTAGACAGCCAGCGTGATTAGAGTGTTGGACTTTTAAATCAAAAGACCTGAATTCAAGTTCCTACTCAGCTCTCAAGCTGGGAGAATTTGGGCCTTTCACTGACTCACAGCTTAACCTACCTCACAGGGTTGTTGTGAGAATAAAGTCAAGAGGAGGAGCATCATGTATGCTAACTTGGGCTTATTGAAGGAAAAGCGGGCTGATGTAAACTGCCCAGAGAGTTTTGACTATGGGGCAGTATAGAAATGATGATGATGATAATAATAATAATAATAATAATAATAATAATAATAATAATAATAATATATTTATTGCATTTATATCCCGCCTTTTTTCCTCCAAGGAACCCAAGGTGGCGTACTTAATCCTTCTCCAACTCTCCATTTCTATCCTCACAACAACAACCCTGTGAGGTAGGGTTGGGTTGAGAGTCTAAGACTGGCCCAAAGTCACCCAGTGGTTTCATGGTTGAGTGGAGACTAGAACCCAGATCTCCTGACTCCCAGTCCGATACTCTAGTCACTACACCACACTGTAAAAATAAATAAATAAAATCTGGAGAGGCTGGATGATTGGGTTGAAACCAAAGAAGATAAAATTCAACAAAGATAAATTCAAAGCCCTGTATTTAAATATAAAAATCAAAGTATCGGATGGGGGAGACCTGGCTTGAAAAGGATCTAGACGTCTTGGTTGATCACGTGGAGAAAATGAGCCAGCAGGGTGACGCTGCTGCAAAAAAAGCTAATGCCATTTTAGGCCACATTAACAGAAATGTGATGTCCGGATCATGAGAAGTAGTTGTTCCACTCTGTTTTGCACTGCCTGGACTGCAGCTGGAAGACTGGGTCCACAGTTCAGGATGCCACATTTTAAGAAGGGCATTGGTCAATCAGAGCACGTCCAGAGGAGGGTGACCAGGAAGGCGAGGGGGGGGGAGGATCCTGCAAGATTGAAAGAGCTCGGTGGGTTTAGCCTGGAGATGAGAACATAACGGGGGAAATCATGATAGGGGCCTTCAGAGATCTGAAGAGCGAAGACGGCACAGACGTGTTCTATGTTGCTGCTCCAGAACATAGAACAAGAACTAACGGAGGGGAATTGCTGGTAATTGTTGCATTAGGCCTCATCACAGACAATTTGATGAGCCAAATTTCAACCTCTCCCTTAATGCTAACCTAGCGGCAGCCATTCCATCAGGCCACCTGCACTATTTCCAGCTTAGCTAGCCATTATGAAAGTTTAAGAATTGGTGCCAGGGCATGTTTTTTTTTTCCTCCTCCCTCCGCATCTCCTTTTCCTTGTGTGTCATCTCTCTTAGACTGCAAGCCCAAAGGCAGGGACAGCCTTACTCCTGGTCTTTACAAGTTCAGCTGGCTAAATAAGAGGCTCAAAACAGCTTGAAATGAAACAAACACACGAACAACCAAATAGTAAAACGTCCTGCATACCTAGCATAACACTCCGGTGTCCCCCCGTGACTCAGGTCCAATGTTTTTCATGCCTTACTTTCAGTGCAGAGACAGCGCTGCTTTTCCCGAACAGAAGAATCGGTTTGGTGCAGGGAAACGCATCGAATTTCAGGGATGTGAACATTTTATCTTCGCTGGAAGTGGATGGTCCAGGAATAAAGCATTTACCTGCTGATGGTCGGACTCTTTGGTTGTCAATGAATGCTGTTTTATTGCCACCTATGATGCAGCAGAAAATCTGTCACCCTAAGCACTCTAGCCTATTGATGATGGGCTGGGGGTGGGGGTGGCGTGCAGCGTGGAGAGGCAAGAAGGAGATGAAGAGCACACGATATTAAAGATCACAGCTCTCTCCAAACAAGAGACACTGCACAGTTTAGACGCTGCAGCTGGAGAACAGAGAAGAATTGGCGTGTTCAGAGGAGGGCAACCAGGATGATCAGGGGTCTGGAAACAAAGCCCTATGAAGAGAGACTGAAAGAACTGGGCGTGTTTAGCCTGGAGAAGAGAAGACTGAGGGGAGACATGAGAGCACTCTTCAAATAGTTGAAAGGTTGACACACAGAGCAGGGCCAGGATCTCTTCTCGATCCTCCCAGAGTGCAGGACACGGAATAACGGGCTTAAGTTACAGGAAGCCAGATTCCGGCTGGACATCAGGAAAAGCTTCCTGGCTATTAGACCAGTACAACAATGGAACCAGTTACCAAGGGAGGTGGTGGGCTCTCCTACACTAGAGGCATTTAAGAGGCAGCTGAGCAACCATCTGTAAGGGATGCTTTAAGGTGGATTCCTGCATTGAGCAGGGGTTGGACTCAATGGACTTTTAGGCGCCATCCAACTCTACTATTCTATGATTTTGTGGCTGCATTTTGGAAAACACAAATAGGGAGAGGCAGATATCCAGTGCCACTCCATCCTGGCCACAGAAGAGGAGAAGGTGGTGGTGGGCCATGTGAGCTGAGATAAAATCTCTTAAGAATTAAATAAGCCTGATAGCAGGGATAAGGAACCAAACGTGAACCTTCATGGCCACACCCATTTCCTGGCCGCATCCTTTCCTGGCCACACCTACTTCCTGGCCACACCCCCTTTCCCCTTCATGGCCACACCTCTTTGCTGGCCGCATCCTTGGGTGGATTTGCCTGTGTGTTCCCCCTAGCCACCTGTTCTAAAGGGTTGAAATGCCTCGCCTTAGGCTTAATTGTTTCCAGGAAGCGCTTTAAGCTACCAGATAAGAACAGAACATCAGAAGAGCCCTGCTGGATCAGACTGAGAGTCCATCTAGTCCAGCACTCTATTCACACAGTAGGCAACCAGCTGTTGACTAGGGACCCACAAGTAGGACATGAGTGCAACAGCACCCTCCCGCCCATGTTCCCCAGCAACTGGTGTACATAGCCTCTGGAGTTAGCATATAGCCATCAGGGCTAGTAGCCATTGATAGTCTTCTCCTCCAGGAATTTGTCCAAGAGGCTGAGACTTCGGCGGGGTTGACTCCACCCTCTTTGCATTCACTGCTCCCAACCAATGGATTGAGCCCCGCAAGTCCTCCTCTGAGTCCTCTGGCTATAAGAGGCTCCGTACACGTATTAGGGGAAAAATTGACTAGAAACCATCCCCGCCTCTCCCCACCCAGGAGTAGTGACCCCTAACGTCTGGAAGAGGACATCTCTGTACAGAGAAAGGGGTAAAAACACAGAATTAACCTGTCTCTCAGAAAACACTGTTTATGACCACTCTGAGCGAGTTGCAAATCCCTTCCACTCAGTACTCATACAGAGGAGCACCGAATCTCTGGAGGACATCGAATAAAGAGTTTTGAATAGGGATGTCAGAAGACTCCATCCAGGGGTTGGAGTTTGATCATCTTCCATCAGCTCAGTCCCCTGGACTTTGGCTCATTTCCCGCAGGCTGCCCCAACTCAACGCGCATCGAATCAGGACAGTTTGTGAATTTCCCATATATATATATATATTTAAAGAAATGCATAAAGAGAAAGTTGTGCAAATTCCAGGCATAATTTGTGTCACTTCCACAAATGCCGCCTGTCCTTTGCGCAGCTTTCTATTAACACAAAGTTGTTGTTGTTTTTTTAAAAAAACCTTCTCTGGATTTCAGGGAAAACCCTCGGCTCATAAGAACTATCCAGTGGAATTTTAGGATGTTTTAAAGAGGTTTTAATCATTTGTGGTATGTTTTTAATCACTTTTTAACGTGTATTTTATATCATGTTTTTATAGTGTTTGTTTTATACTTTGAAGCCTCGTGTGGCGCAGAGCGGTAAAGCAGCAGTTTCTGCAGCTGAAACTCTCCCCACGGCCTGAGTTCGATCCCAGCGGAAGCTGGTTTCAGGCAGTCGGCTCGGGTCGACTCAGCATTCCATCCTCCCGAGGTCGGTAAAATGAGTACCCAGTTAGCTGGGGGAAAGGTAATCATGGCCGGGGAAGGCAACGGCGAACCACCCCGCTATAAGGCCCACCAAGAAAACGTCAGTGAAAGCTGGCGTCCCTCCAAGAGTCAGTAATGACTCAGTGCTTGCACAAGAGGTTCCTTTCCTTTCCTTTATACTTTGAATGGTTTTAGTTTTTGTGAACTGCCCAGGGAGCTTCGGCTATTGGGCAATATAAAAATGCAATAAATAAATAAATAAATAAATATAATAATAATAAAAGTCTGAAGAGCCTTGCAGGATCAGACAAAGGGGCCCTCTAATCCAGAATTCTGTGCACACAGCGGCCCTCTAGCCATCGATGGGCGACCCACAAGCAGGACGTGAGTTGCAACAGCACACGCAAGCCGAGTTGGGGTGCCACAGAAATCTGGTGAGCCCCCAAAAGGGCTGGATTTCCCAGCAACGATCCTCCCCGAATAGCTGTTTTAAACGAAGGTGCACAGTGACTGGTAATACAGGCTCTGTTCTTTTTTTCTTTTCTTTTTTCTTTTTAAAAAAACACGACTCCACTTTTTATTGAGTCTTTCCTTCCGTGCTCTTGCGGGCCTGTCCATCTTTCCGTTTCAATTCAGCCGTAAAAATTGGCGGTGAGATGCAGCTTGGCGCGGGCAGCGCTGGGAGTTAGAGCAGAGAGGAGTTTCAGGCGGTAGATGGATGGAGGGGGGGAAGAGAGCATTTTAAGACAGCTTGTGTTGGTTTCGATTTGTGGGCATGGGCAAATAGAATCTGGAGGTTTATTTCCCCTCCACACACACACACATGCAAGCCTTTTAAGTACACCTTTAATGCAACCGTTTGCTGACAACACAATCCAATCCCACAGATGCTTTGGAACTTATACAATTTTTTTTTTTTTTTTTTTTAAGAGAACCATACATAGAGAGAAAGCAGAGAAGACTGAGGGGAGACATGAGAGCACTCTTCAAATCCTTGAAAGGTTGTCACACAGAGGAGGGCCAGGATCTCTTCTCGATCCTCCCAGAGTGCAGGACACGGAATAATGGACTCAAGTTAAAGGAAGCCAGATTCCAGTTGGACATCAGGAAAAACTTCCTGACTGTTAGAGCAGTGCGACAATGGAACCAGTGACCTAGGGAGGTTGTGGGCTCTCCCACACTAGAGGCCTTTAAGAGGCAGCTGGACAAGCATCTGTCAGGGATGCTTTAGGGTGGATTCCTGCATTGAGCAGGGGGTTGGACTTGATGGCCTTGTAGGACCCTTCCAACTCTGCTATTCTATGATTCTATGATTAGGGGAGGCTGGTGATGAATCTTGAGAGCTAGAAATTGCCGCACACTTTCAAGGGAGGAAAATAGCACACAAGAAAGAGAGGTGGAGGAGGATTGTGTTTGGAACAGAGGAGGAAGGACGCTGGCAAGACCATTGAATAACAGAAAGCCGATCTCTTATCCGTCAATAGACCGTTTTTGATTGATGCTGGCAACTTCTCCACCGAAACTCTTAATCCCCCTCACTTCCCGGTATATCCAATTATACTTCAGCTACCTTTTTCCAAAGGGGGGTTGTGGATCGGCGCACCCACGTTTGCAATGGCACACAAAAGACTTTCCTAATAATCTAAGAGTAGCCTTGCTGGCTGAGGGTCAGTAAAACCCAGCATCTCTGCTTCCAGCAACGGACAGCCCACATTGAGATCTGAAGCAGTCAGTGTGCTCTGTGCGTACTGCATCCATCCTTTGGGCAGCGCCCCCAAAGTAGGCTGGTGCTACGAGCCAGGGCCACCGTCAAAGTAGCCGGGGCATGTGCCGAGGGACCACACCCCAGTAGAGGCCCACTGAGAAGAACCAGCTAGAGTTGATCCCCCTCCTCTTCCCCGTTGCAACCTGCATGGAAGCTATAATAGAGGTATAGCTTCCAAATCGCGTGAGGTACTGGTTCCTCTCTATTCGGTCCTGGTTAGGCCTCATCTAGAGTATTGCGTCCAGTTCTGGGCTCCACAATTCAAGAAGGACGCAGTCAAGCTGGAGTGGGTTCAGAGGAGGGCAACCAAGATGATCAGGGGTCTGGAAACAAAGTCCTATGAAGAAAGACTGAAAGAACTGGGCCTGTTTAGCCTGGAGAAGAGAAGAGGGGAGACATGACAGCACTCTTCAAGGACTTGAAAGGTTGTCACACAGAGGAGGGCCAGGATCTCTTCTCGATCCTCCCAGAGTGCAGGACACGGAATCATGGGCTCAAGTGACAGGAAGCCGCTTGGACATCAGGAAAAATGTCCTGACTGTTAGAGCGGTATGACAATGGAACCCATGACCTAGGGAAGTGGTGGGCTCTCCCACACTAGAAGCATTCAGGACAGCCACCCGTCAGGGATGCTTTAAGGTGGATTCCTGCATTGAGCAGGGAGGTGGTCTTGGTGGCCTGGTTCTATGGTTCTATGTCCCCCTGCCTCTCACTCTGGCCCAGACAATCGTGTTGGTGAGAAGGAGCAGAAGCAGATGCCACGGCCTCCTTGCTCCCTGGCTCTGCACCTGCCAAGCAAACAATCGGAACCAAGGATGAGAAAGAAGAGGAGAAAGAGAAGCTGGTGACCATGGTGGTGAGAAGGTAGACTCAGAGGGAGGAGACCCATGGAGAGTGCTTTGCCCATAGGTCCTCCAAAACAGGGCATGGATCAAATCTGCAAGATCAAATCTGCCAAGGAACAGCGGCAGCTCCGTGGCATCCAGGTGGTGAAAGGCAATGTCTCTAGCCCACCTGCTGGACATGCCTGCCTTCTTCTGCCAAAAAAAAACGGTAGCCGGTTAGGGCTGCCCAGTGCCCACCCTTTGAGCTGGTGGAATGTTCTTTGTTAACAAGGCCTGGCAAAGAGCGGGAATCGTCGACGGTGCCAGTGGCGGGGTGCACAGCCCCCAGGCAGGCGGCAGGGGAAGCGTTTGGGAAGGAGGGGCAGCAGGTGCTGAACAAAGAGCACTCACTTAAAAACAACAAGCCCGGAATGGCCAGGTGTTCAAGCGGGGCCGACGGCCAAGAAACGCACGATACGAGACCATTACAACGTAATCACCCAGATTTCATTTTCTTCGAACGGGAAGGTGAATTCATGATAAATCAGGGGGGAAAAGAATAATGCTTATTGAATGTGGTGGGAGGGATGGAACCCAGTGGCCTCCCTGATGTTTTGGACTTCAATTCCCATCGGGCATGGCCAATGGTCAGGAATGCTGGGAGTTGTAGTCCAAAAGGACACCCACAAGCACTTTGAAACTAAGAACTTACGCTTGAGTTATGCTTCCCCTTCCCAATTCCTTTTCCTTTTGTGCTGTGTTTTTTAGACTGGAAGCCTGTGGGCAGGGACCCTCTCATTATTCATAGAATCATAGAATAGTAGAGTTGGAAGGGGCCTATAAGGCCATCAAGTCCAACTCCCTGCTCAATGCAGGAATCCACCCTAAAGCATCCCTGACAGGTGGTTGTCCAGCTGCCTCTTGAAGGCCTCTAGTGTGGGAGAGCCCACAACCTCCCTAGGTAACTGGTTCCATTGTCGTACTGCTCTAACAGTCAGGAAATTTTTCCTGATGTCCAGCTGGAATCTGGCTTCCTTTAACTTGAGCCCGTTACTCCGTGTCCTGCACTCTGGGAGGATCGAGAAGAGATCCTGGCCCTCCTCTGTGTGACAACCTTTCAAGGATTTGAAGAGTGCTCTCATGTCTTCCCTCAATCTTCTCTTCTCCAGGCTAAACAGGCCCAGTTCTTTCTGTCTCTCCTCATAGGGCTTTGTTTCCAGACCCCTGATCATCCTGGTTCCCCTCCTCTGAACACACTCCAGCTTGTCTGCATCCTTCTTGAATTGTGGAGCCCAGAACTGGATGTAATACTCTAGATGAGGGCCGAATAGAGAGGAACCAGTACCTCACGCGATTTGGAAGCTATACTTCTGTTAATGCAGCAGTCCAAAATAGCATTTGCCTTTCTTGCAGCCACATCGCACTGTTGGCTCATATTCAGCTTGTGATCTACAACAACTCCAGGATCCTTCTCGTTTGTAGTATTGCTGAGCCAAGTATCCACCATCTTGTAACTGTGCATTTGGTTTCCATTTCCTAGATGTAGAACTTGGCATTTATCCCTATTCAATTTCATTCATTCTGTGAGGTGCTCTCAGAATCTAGTTTGGGCTGAAGAGCAGGGTACAGATACTCTGAATAAATAAATAAGAACATAAGAAGAATCCTGCCGGATCAGAACGAGGGTCCACCTAATGCAGCACTCTGTTCACCCAGCGGCCAACCAGCTGTCGACCAGGGACCCCCGAGCGGGACACGCCGAGAGAAAGAGAGATCACCTCCCCTTCTTTTCCCATTGAGGTGCATCTAGCTGGAAACCTAGCAACTGCGTGAGAAAGAGAGATTGATTGATTTTTCTCCACTTTTATCATGCCAGAAAACTCATCATCAAATCTGGGTTTATATCTTCAAGCGGGCACATACAAATGGTTAGGCAGCCCAAACTGAATATTCTACAGAAAAGGGCTTCCAACAGACAGAGATAGCGACTAGGGAACAGAGGCATTTCGTAGAGAAGTATACTCACTTCTGCACAGCGTAAGTGTGTCTGTGTGTGCCTGGGGGTAGAGATACGAATTTAGAGTAAAATAGGACACTGTGCACACCGTGCCTCTGAGGATGTGTGAAGCAGCCAAAACCGAGTTCTCTGAACTTCTTTCCAAATTCCATCACAAAGCTCATTCCGGTTCAAATCCATATTAGATTCTAAGCTTTCCCCCCTCTTCCATGTGAAAATCCATCCATGTTTTTCCAAGCGTAGACATCAGCTGTGCACGCTTTTTGATATGTGCTCATTTTTGAAATGTGCGTGCATGCTGTCAAACACTTTTGGGGGCAATCCAAAAATCACATTGCAAGCTTGTAAACGCAGAGTTTTCAACGGCAGGTTGCAGACTTCTGACTCTGTGTTGGGTTTAGAAGGTGTGAACTGGGTAAAACCCTGATCAAAAATGACCTGAAATGAATTCCTCAGCCTCCAATCACTGATTTCTACTACAGCGTGGAAGTAGTGTCTTGCCCTCTGCTAGAGATCACTTGCCGGTATGTGGGCTGGGGGCACCACGCGGTGATGGCTTCAGCTTTTCAGGGCCCTTGACAAATTCTGGACAATAATCCACTCTGGTACTGAGAGACATGGCTTCAAACCTGTTTTGCCTTTTGCTAGAGCAACATCTCCACAGCCTCAGAGCTGTCCTTGGTCCTGATTCAGTTTCCACTCCACCAGCCTCACCCATCCTAGCTTCTTCCAGAGAGCAACACGAGAAGCTGCCTTATACTGAGTGAGACCATTGGTCCATCTGGACCAGTATCGTCAACACTGACTGGCAGCACTGGCTCTCCAAGGTTTCAGGAGTTTTTCCAGTCCTACCTGGAGATTTTGTTCATCAAACCTGGGACTTTCTGAATGCAAAGCAGCACTCTGACAATGAGTTATAGCCCCTACCGGCATGCTGTAGTTCCACAATTCCTGTACTAAGAAATGGGGTTGCCCAAATGACCTCCACTGTCCCTTCTGACTCCAATTCGAGGCCACTTGCTGCAGCATCAGACCAGATACTCACTGCGGTTAGAAATAGGACATGGGGAACAATGCATATTCCTTGTGGTTTTGTCCCCAGAATAGGGTTGGTGGGTCATTAATGAAGTTCATAAGCTCCCACACATACATACCAGTTGCCTCCAAATTCAATAAAATCACGATTTCGGCTGGACATCAGGCTGGAAGCCAGATTCCAGCTGGACATCAGGAAAAACTTCCTGACTGTTAGAGCAGTACGACAATGGAATCAGTTACCTAGGGAGGTTGTGGCCTCTCCCACACTAGAGGCCTTCAAGAGGAAGCTGGACAACCATCTGTCAGGGATGCTTTAGGGTGGATTCCTGCCTTGAGCAGGGGGTTGGACTATGGCAGCCTGGTTGGTCACCAGTACATCTAGGGGTGAGCATATTACCCCAACATTAAAATCACTCCACTGGCTGTCAGTTAGTTTCTGGGCAAAGTACAAAGTGTTGGTCATTACCTTTAAAGCCCTAAATAGTTCGGGTCCAAGTTACCTGCGGGATCGCCTTCTCCCATATAGTCCGCCCCGCACACTCAGGTCCTCTGGGGTGAACTTACTCCAGTCAGCAAAAACTAGGCTGACATCAGTTTCCCAGAGGATCTTTTCTTCTGTGGCCCCCCGATTGTGGAATGGCCTGCCGGAGGTGATTCATAAAATTAACTCTCTGTGTGATTTTAAGGCAGGTTTAAAGTCTAGCCTTTTCTGGCAGGCCTATCCAGATCAATGTAAAACCAAGAATTTTTAAGATGTATTGATTCCTGTACTAATGTTGTTCCCCGCCTCGATCCAAAGGGAGAGGCGGGTAAGAAATTATTATTATTATTATTATTATTATTATTATTATTATTATTATTATTGGCCCCTTCCAACTCTACGATTCTATGATTCTATGCCTCCTGTAACTTTCTAAAAGAATCCTTCCAGTCTTCACTATTAATTTGACCCTGATTGAGGTATATTTTTAAAAAGCCAGAGTCAAACCAAACTGGAAAACGTCCGAAATCACACGGTGAAATGGAGACTGAAAGTCTTTGGATGTCAAAGATAACGTCTTGTTCCTCAGAGTAGGCAAGCGTGTTTCGGGTTCAGCCCTGTACCATATATTCCTGGGCCTCCCTTAAGGGTTAACATTTTTAAATGTAGCTTGCAAAGATCTCTGCAAAATTTAGGTCTCCAAGATTAATTGCAGTGAAAAGGCCATACGACTTTTAAAGATGACCCAGTTGGTTCTGGCGTGAACTTCCAGATCCAAGAATCCCCTTTATCGGGCGTGCGATGCGGACAACGTGTACACGCGTGCACCTGTGAGCACACGCTCACAAACACATACACTTTAAATCTGCAAAATCTAGCACCTCAATTAAGATTTGCACACTGTGGAAGAACAAACGCTTCAATCTGTTTTTCAGACACATACGCGCATGCTGTCGGAATTTGTCACGAGAAAAAGATTGCGAAGTCTTTGCAGACGCTAAAGGCGCGCTCCCCAAGGGGATTAACAGAGGTAGCACCGTTTAAATCTCAGGACGCCCGGGTTAACTGTTGATACAGGATTGGAAGAGGCAAACAGCTGAGATGAATAAGAAATAGCTCAGGCAACTAGGCAAAAAAAAAAACCCCTTTCATAAATGAGAAAGGCATGTGGGTGTTTAGTTTGGGTTCCGTTCCTTTCACTGCATCACCGATAAGAAGCCCAGGTTACGTGCAAGCATGACAGTGTGGGCTAGCAACTTGCACAGACTTATTTGCAAAGCTGAGTTTATGGGCCATGCTTGCACACACTCACGCCAATAAAGCTGGGACTGGATCAAGGAAAAGATAAAGGGGAGACAGGTTAGCTGCCTACAAATACTTTGAATCTATGGAGCCACGCATTTTTCATCTGGTCCCAGTCCTACCATCTGGAGAATCATCGGGTAGAAATTTCAGGGAAGCAGAATTTGGCCAAACAGTAGGGAGAATTCGATACACTACATCAAGAGGTGGTGGGTTCTCCATCTCAGGCATTTGAAGGGAATCCAAATGGATCCCTAAATCAAAGCATGCTGGGATCCTTTTTTACCTTCTTTTCCTTTATCATAGCCCTCTGCAGCCAGGCTGAAGTGCATGGAATTGAGATGGAAGCATATTCCGCTCTTCTCACACCAATTTCCATTCCACCATCTGCCCCAGACCAGATTTATCCATCCCGAAGCCTTCCTCATTTGGAAAACACTCCATACACTGATGCCGCTTATACAATAATAATGATCTCAGCCATAATCATTATACACATAAACAGCTCTGTTGCTGAAGGCACTGTTAACTAGCTTGATTCTGTTTATTTCTCTTATGGCTGTGTTGATTTGTTTTCATGTGACATTTGATGATTCAGGTTTTAATCTGGATTTTATGATCTACCGCCTTGAGAGCCATTTTTGCACACAGAAATGCAGGATATAAATGCTATCATAAATAACAACAACGCACAATAATGCTCCCTTGCACATAAAGAGAGTGTGCGGAGTCTGGTCTTCATTTATTTATTTATTTTTGCATTTATTTCCTGCCTGTCTTCCTGCAAGGAACCCAAGGTGGCATACATAATCCTCCTCCTCTCTATTTTATCCTCACAACGACAACCCTGGGAGGTGGGTTGGGCTGAGAGTTTGTGACTGGCCCAAAGTCACCCAGTGGGTTTCCATGTCCGAGTGGGGACTAGAACCCGGATCTCCAAACTCTCAGTCTGACACTTTAGCCACTACACCACACTGGCTCTTCATTAGGCAAAAGCAGATAATGCATGTCTGGGATGCATTAGAAGAAGCATTGTATCCAAGATGCATGAAGTCCTGCTTCCTCTCTACTCAGCACTAGTAAGACCACACCTGGAGTATTGTGTACATTTCTGGGCACCAGATTTCCAGAAGGACATGGATGGGTTAGAACAGGTTCAGAAGAGGGCAACAGAGGTGATACAGGGACTTTAGGGCAGGACCTTATGAGGAAAGGCTGAAGAACTTGGGATGTTCAGCTAGAGAAAAGGAGACTGAGGGGAGACATGTCAGCAGTGCTCAGGTCCATCAAAGGGTGCCCCACGGAAGATGCTCAAGAATTATTCTCCATCGCCACAGAAATTAGGATCTGAAATAATGGGCATAAGTTACAGCTACTTAAGATTCCGATTAAATAGAAGCAAAAACTTCCTGACCGTAAGGTCTGTATAACAGTGGAACAGTCTACCTAGGGAGGTTGTGGGTTCTCCATCTCTGGAGGTTTTATGAAGAGGCTGGGCAGCCACCTCTCATGGATGGTTTAACTGGTTTCCCTGCACATTGCAGAGGGTTGGACTAGATTATCTTTGTGGCTCCTTCCAACTCCACAGTTCTTTGATTCTACGATACCCCCAAGTGGCTTTGCTCAGTCGTCGATGTACCATTGGAATGGAATAAAATGCAAGAGGATTGAGAATTGTGTCCGTCAGCTGCAGGTTCCCAGCAAAGGCGGGGGGGGGGGGAAGCAAGACAATTTACATATGTCCCAAGTATGATTGATATAACCCAGAGGCTGCTTTGGACTGAAGAGTCATTCTAGCCCACGATTGCTTGCCTTCACTGGAAGCAGGTGTCTATTTTCTTCCCAGATCTTTGAAAACTTGGAATGGAACCTGAACACAGGGTGGAGGTCAAGTTTCAGTTGCACCCAAATGATGGAGAACCACCAGGTTAAAGAAAGCAGGATTGGGAGGGAGTTGGCAACAGCGGCCAGAAACCCCCCCCCCCATGGAATGCACCTTGTCCGGGGGGCCCATCAAACCTGGCGGCGCCACCGCTTGTATTTGCATCTGCTTCAACACCCTGCTGTGATCCCTCCCTGTGGTCAAGCCCTAACCCAGCCATCTCCAAACAGGGACCTTCCAGATGTGTTGGATGAGGGCAGGAGGGTGACAGGACTGTTCCAACACATCTGGCAGAGCATCAGGGTCAGGGAAGGCAGCCCTAACTTATCCACACACCCAGATGGAGGCAGGTCTTTAGGCAGGAAAGAAAGCCAGGAATTCCACTGAACAGCACGGCCGGTTCCAACCAAGGGGCCATCTCAACCCATATATCCAACTTCCCCCAGAAGCTAAGCAGATGTGAGAACTAGATGGACCAAGGGTCAACATAAAGGCAGCTTCTGATGTTCCTATTTAAACCAGGATGAGAACCTTTTAAGAGAAGGATCATAGCTCAGTGGCAGAGCTCTTGTTTTGCATGAAGAAGGACCCAGGTTCGATTCCCAGCATCTCCAGGTGGCAAGATACAGGATCACTGATAGGTTATGTCTTCACTGATTGGCTATACTTTTGGGGGAGAGGCTGTAGGTCAGTGCTGGAAACCCTGATTGGCATGCAGAAGGTCCCAGGTTCGATCCCCCACATCTCCAGGTATGGCTAGGAAAGAATCCTGCCTGAAACCCTGGAAAGCCGCTGCTGCCAGTCAGTGTTAACAATACTGGGTTAGATGGACCCAGCATCTGGCTCAATGTAAGGCAGATTCCTATGTTCTGATGCCTCTGAGAAGCGCAGAAGCAGGACAAAACAGCGATAGCCTTCTCCCATTGTCGGTCCCCATCTGCAAACCTTCTGCCACACAAAAGCATAGACGTCCTAAGCCTCCACTGCTCAAATCAGGTTTGCCCATCCAAATTCAAAGCACCGACAAAGAGTTTAGACTGACGCAATAGTCCTAGTGGGAATTTGGAAGGTACTCTTCTTTGGGCTGCTGGAAGGTTTGGGGAGCGCGTCCAACTCCCTTCCTAAATAAATTTAGGGAGCCTGCATAAACTCCGTCCTTTGACTTTGGCTGGGCACCCTTTGCAGAACGCTCTAAGACTGCTCCTTCACCCCCCCCCCACCCCCCATACACATGAGAGTAAGATATGCAAGTTCAATTCCTACCTCGGTCCGTTCGGTTGGCAACTCCGTTTAGCCGCAGCTCACGGGGACACAGTGAAGAAGACAACTCTTCTCCGAAGACACTGGGATAGTGGCGGCGGTTGTGGGGGGGGGGTGTTCCACAGATCCAACCCCCACGGCCACCTTCCCCAAAACACAACCCCTGCTTTAACCAGGAGTTCAGCGGACCTGCCTCTCGTCTTCTGTTAGGGCAGGATTAAGATACCCAGAGCCTGGAATCTCCCATCAGGGGGATCCCAGAACGCATCCCTAGCGGTGTGTGTGTGTGTGTGTGTGTGTGTGTGTGTGAATGCTGTAGCAAGCAAAGCTCTCTTGGAAGAACACCTGGAACGAATCCCTCCCCCTTGGAAACTCAAGAGACCAACAGAAGAGGCTTAACTCTTTGCTAGTATGTCATACAAACCCAGTACGGCTGTGAAGCATCAAACAACACAGCGTTCCCACTCGCCCTAACATAAACAGACCACATAACCACCTTCTCTCTCTCTCTCTCTCTCTCTCTCTCTCTCAGGGCAGGCATCGATCTAAAGACACCCCTCTTTCTCTCGACCGTAGACCTCCCCCCCACACACACCCTCGTGCAGTGACACTTCAAGACCCAAGAAAGACTTGGGCAAAGTCCCAAGGGGTGGAGAGAAGGGGGCGAACCGACCCTCGGTGCCTCTTTCCTCCCCCCCCCGCTCCAGAGTGGGCACCCACTTGAGAGTACCCCCACCCCACCCCACCAAATAAAACACGTTCATGCAGCAGGCATAGATCCAGCAAGCGAGTCCTCCTCCTCCTCCTCCTCCTCCTCCTCCTCCCCCCCAAACAACAGCTCTGGGGGGCACAAAGGCAGTGAGGTTCAAAACAAGCACCCCGAAATAATAATGCGGATAGAATAACAATGCTGATGGTTTTGGAAGCAGTGCATTAAAGAGCACACCCACCCACACACCTTGGACAGCTACCTCGCTAGCAGAAGCCCAAGGCAACCCGCTCACGGCGAGGGGTTGGGGGGACACCGCGGGGCGAAGGCACCCTCTCCCGAGCGCACCGCGCAGGAGACAGCGGCGCGCTCCTCAGCTCCTGCCGCAGCCCTTTATACTCCGCCTGGGCAGCCTCGCTTGCGAAACGCGGCCCTCTCCCATCCGTCCGTCTGCAGGAGGGGAGGCCAGGGAGGGAAGGCAGGTAGTCCCAGTTGGGGCTCCGGAGCCCCGAGCGCAGCCGGCCAGGAGGCCCGTTTGCACCTCTCCAAAACCTGGTCGCTCTGGCGCGCGGGGAACCTGTGGTGGAGGTTTATTTTGGGTCCCCTACAGTCCTTTCCTCTCCCTGCAAGCAAGAGCGCAATGGTACAGTCTCTTCTCTTCTCTTCTCTCTCTCTCTCTCTCTCTCTCTCTCTCTCTCTCTCGATTCGGCTGGAGGGAGGGTAAAAGGATGCGAATTAGTCCACTGGCGGTGGGGAGGAAAGGAGTGGGAAGAATCAGGTTTATATATTAAGGCTAGATTTGCTCTTTCATCCTCCCCCAATAGGGTGCCCTCTAGACGCTTTGGACTGCAACTGTGTCGCTGCCATGCAGTAAGAGCTCCTATATGACAGCCTGGCTCAGGAGTCATGTTGGCCCGCCTTCTCCAGCCAGGTGCCGGCTGGGTGTTTTGGACTTCAACTCCTATCAGCCCCACTGCATGGGCAGTGGTTAGGGTGATGGGATGTGTAGTCTGAAACATCTGGAGGGCACCAGGTGAGGGAAGATACGCCCTGCGTGCTTCTTTGGAAGCTCCCCTCGCCAGATATTTGGATTCTAATTCCCAGGATTCCTGACTATTATTTATTTATTTATTTATTTATATTTATTTAAGCATTTATGCCGCCATTCAGGCAAAAAAGGCGCTCACGGCGGCTTACAAAAGTATTTCTTGACAGTCCCTGCCCACAGGCTTACAATCTAAAAGACATGACACAAAAGGAAAGGGGATCGGGAGGAAGGAGGAGGAGGGGGAATAGCCATGCTGGCAGGGGCTGATGGGAGTTGAAGTCCAAACAACCCTGGAGGGCACCAGGTTGGAGAAAGCTGCTCAACTGAGTCGATGTGACACCTGTGCTCTGCTATCAGATACTAACTGCTATTGCAAGTTAGATATAGGACGTGGTCTGAAATGAAATGCTGCTGCATGTCAGTTGCAATGCAAACCACCTGGAGCAGACGCCGACTAAAGTCCTCCTCAGAGCAGACCCACTGAAATGCGTTGAATTAAGCTCGTTCATTTCCGTGGGCCTATAAGGAGGGTTCTTCCCATGTTGCCCTCCAGACGACAACTCCCAGCATCCCCAGCCTGATGGGAGTTGAAGTCAAAAACATCTGGAGGGCAGCAAGATGGCAAAGGCTGCAATCCACTGTAGCACTGTAGCTAACCTCGCAAGCCTATGTGGGCCTACTCAGAAGTAAGTTGCATTGTATTCCATGGGGCTTAGTAATGGATAAGTATGTCCAGAGCTGGTTGGCCACTGTGGGAAAAGAGTGGGGACTAAATGGACCCTCGGTCTCATCCAGCCTCAGGAATCTTCTTATGTGTTTAAGTACGTTTAAGAAGACTGCAATCCCAAACATTGGGGTGAAGGACCTCAGGCCCTTTATAGGTTGCTAGGCTATTTATTTATAATATTTCTATACCACCAGATTTATTTATGTATTTATTTATTGCATTTCTATACCGCCCAATAGCAGGAGCTCTCTGGGCGGTTCACAAAAATTAAAAACATTCAAAGTATAAAACAACAGTATAAAACCATAATATAAAATACAATATAGAAGCTCAACCAGATAAAAACAGCAGCAATGCAAAATTACAAATTTAAAACACCAGTTAAAATTTATTTATAGACTGTTAAAATGCTGGGAGAATAAAAAGGTCTTCAGCTGGCGATGGAAGGAGTACAGTGCAGGCGCCAAGCGAACCTCTCTGGGGAGCTCATTCCACGGCCAGGGTGCCACAGCAGAGACGGCCCTGCTCCTGGTAGCCACCTGCCTCACTTCCTTTGGCAGGGGCTCACGGAGAAGGGCCCCTGAGGATGACCTTAGGGTCCGGGCAGGTGGTTTACAATGGTCCCAAACATAAAGAGGATAATCAGATAAAAACATAATAAAACAGGGAGGGGGAGCAATATTATAAACCGTAAAAGATGCCTCTTGACTTTCCTTCCTGGACACACAGAGAGAGTGGGGTCTATTCGTAACTCCAAAGGGAATGCGTTCTACAATAATCCTGCCATTCCTGATCATTGGCCATACTGGATGTGGCTGACAGGAGATGGAGAAAATCCTACCTCACAGGGTTGTTGTTGTGAGGAGAAAATGGAAAGCAAGAGGATTTGGTACATTGCCATGGGTTCCTTGCAAGAGGAAAGAAGGTTGGATGTAAATATTATTATTATTATTATTATTATTATTATTATTAATAATAATAATAATAATAATAATAATAATAATACAAACAACATTGAGAAAGCAGTCATACTTAAAACATGCTCAATTGTCAGGAAATTCCTGAATCAGTAAAAGACAGCATGACGTGGCAAAGGCCCTCACGTCCATCTCGAAAAACCGCCATGAGCGAAAAAAGAGATGATGACATCATCATCATCATCATCATCATTATTATTATTATTACATTAATTAAAACAATCTGGGAGTCTGCATATTCTTACACGCCTCCTATCAATTCCCAGATAAGTATATCCAGGGTTGCAGCCTTAATGTTGCCGTTACATCAAATATAGCAAGGCATAGCGTCATACTGCCTGGAGATAATGGGGCTTGCAGTCTGAGAGATCTGGAGAGCACCAGGTTGGCGAAGGCTGCTTGGGCCCTGCTGCGTGGCTCTGCTGGGACTTGTAGTCCGAGACGTCTGCAGGGCACACGACCGGGGAAGCCTGTGCAACGCAGGCTGTCAAAGCAGTGGCGAAGGATGGTGCGTTTGGAGATTATTTCAGCGTCGAGATTTGCAGAGGGCAAACCATCCGGAGCAAATCCATTTTCCGCTCTACTCTCCAAATGGCAAGCCATCCCCACGGAGCACCCGCCAGAAGGGAATAGCTGCCCAGCCAACCTCAGGGGCCCTGGGAACTAGCCTACAACCTTTCTCCCCTCTCCCGGTGTGGGAGCGTCTTCTCCTGAAGCAGGAAAGTCTGCAGTCTATAACTGCCTGATGTATTGGAGCTGCACAAGCGTCAACTGCTGAGTAATGAGAAATTTAATGAAGAGAGATGAGCCGAGGATGGGTTGCGGCGGTGGTGACGAGTTGTCGCGCCTCCTCCTCCTCCTCCTCCTCCTCCTCGCCCGCATCATTTAGTCCTGGTAACCATCTTGCACGCAGGCTGTGCAGTGACTCAGATGTCACTCGCTTGGGTTCTGAAATCATGTGAATCTTGAGTCATTGTATGGGGAAAGGGAAAAATGTGGGGGAGAAAAACTTACACAGGGCCAAGGGACAGGGTGTGTGTCTCTGTGTGTCTGGAGGAGGGCTGTGGAGTTTCGGCTTTTTCTTTTTTCTGGCTAAGCCCCAAACCCAGCTGTTCTCACTGCAAAAATCCTGCGAATTCTAGAATATCTTCAAGAGCACAGCTAGCTAGAGATCTCTGAACGGCAGACGGGCAACAGAGTGATTTCAATGTATATTTCGCACTAAACATTTAAGCTTCTGTCCCCATCAGTAGCGATGATGTACAATTCGTATCAAGAGTGGCAGTTTGGAACGCAGGAAGATGGGAGGGGGGAAACGGAGGTGTGAGATGTAAAGAAGTTATGAATTGTCCCCCAGGTTAAAGCCATACGGAGCAACAATAAGACCAATCCAGGACCGGATTAAAACCTCAACCGAGGTTGCCAAATGCCCGGCAGAAGAGGGAGGTCTTCACCTGGCGCTGGGAAGATAAAGAAATTGGGTGTCAGGTGGGCTTCATTGGGAGATCATTCTGCAACTGAACTCACTGAGCTTGTACATCTCCTTTTGAGGTCATCAAACCCCTTGTGTCTGCTTATTTGGTGCCAGGTGGGCTGGAAACAAAGCCGAACGAACAGAGACTGAAAGAACTGGGCATTTTTAGCCTGGAGAAGAGAAGACTGAGGGCCTATAAGGAGGATTTTACCCATGGTGCCCTCCAAGGGATTGCAAAAAAAAAAAAAAAAAGCAAATGCTATTTTGGGCTGCATTAATAGAAATATAGCTTCCAAATCGTGTGAGGTACTGGTTCCTCTCTACTCTGGTTCCTCTCTATTCGGCCCTGGTTAGGCCTCATCTTGAGTATTGCATCTGGTTCCAGGCACCACACTTCAAGAAGGACGCAGACAAGCTGGAGCGTGTCCAGAGGAGGGCAACCAGGATGATCAGGGGTCTGGAAATGAGCCCAAGGATGAGAGACTGAAAGAACTGGGCATGTTTATTTTTATTTTTTATTTATTTAAGGATTTTTATGCCACCATTCAGCCAAAAAAGGCTCTCACGGCGGCTTACAAAAGTATTTCTTGACAGTCCCTGCCCACAGGCTTACAATCTAAAAGACATGACACAAAAGGAAAGGGGATTGGGAGGGAGGAGGAGGAGGGGCAAAAGGAAAGCAAACTCAGGCACTACAATCTTAGTTGGAAAGTTCAGCAGTTACAGGTGACAGCAGGAGGGAGGGGGCTCTCAGCTGGAGCTGGACCCAGGCATGATGGAGAGGTGCCTGGCTGCTGCTTCCTCCCTCACTGGTTTAGCCTGGAGAAGAGAAGATTGAGGGGAGACATGGGAGCACTCTTCAAATGCTTGAAAGGTTGTCACACAGAGGAGGACCAGGATCTCTTCTTGGTCCTCCCAGAGTGCAGGACATGGGATAATGGGCTCAAGTGACAGGAAGCCAGATTTCTGCTGGACATCAGGAAAAACTTCCTGACTGTTAGAGCAGTACGACAATGGAACCAGTTACCTAGGGAGGTTGTGGGCCCTCCCACACTAGAGGCCTTCAAGTGGCAGCTGGACAACCATCTGTCAGGGCTGCTTTAGGGTGGATTCCTGAACTGAGCAGGGGGGTGGATTCAATGGCCTTAGAGGCCCCTTCCAACTCTACTATTCGATGTTTCTATGAGACGTGATAGCACTCTTCAAATACTTGGAAGGTTTCCACACAGAGGAGGGCCAGGATCTCTTCTTGATCATCCCAGAGTGCAGGACACAGAATCATGGGCTCAAGAAAGCCAGTGTGGTGTAGTGGCTAAAGTGCTGGACTGGGAGTCGGGAGATCCGGGTTCTAGTCCCCCATTCAGCCATGGAAAACCCACTGGGTGACTTTGGGCCGGTCACAGACTCTCAGCCCAACCCACCTCACAGGGTTGTTGTTGTGAGGATAAAATAGAGAGGAGGAGGATTAGGTACGCTGCCTTGGGTTCCTTGGAGGAAAAAAGGCGGGATATAAATGCAATAATAATAATAATAATAATAATAATAATAATAATAATAATAATAATAATAAATAATAAAGTTACAAGAAGCCAGATTCCACCTGGACATCAGGAAAAACCTCCGTTCTGTTAGAGCGGTATGACAATGGAACCCATGACCTAGGGGGGGTCGTGGGCTCTCCCACCCTAGAGGCCTTGGCACTCCTTAAGGCAGGCTGGTCATAAGCCATAACGGCTTTTTAGCACGAAGCAGAGAATGCTCAACAAACTCAGGCAGCAAAATCATTATTGCTCTGATAAAATAGGTTCAGGGACAACGTGTGTGTGTTTTTTTCAGCTGAAGAGTTTACGGTTTTAGATAAAGGGGAAAAATCCTTCTTGAACCACAACTGAAAACTCAAAAGATGTTCAAAAGATGTCCTTCGCTGTCTTCCTCATTCTCCTTTTCCTACAGCCAGCAAAGGGACGTTGATTCTGTAAATACTGGCAGAAGAGTCTTCGAGAATGGTTGCTTTCCATCACTGGCTTTCTCCGTTTCCCATAATCCTCCTCTCACCAACTCCTATCATCTCCATAGACCTGACGGCCTTTGCCTTCATCTTTCATGCCGGGATGAAACCGGGCTGGCCTGCACCCCCAGCAATTTAATTTATGGCCCCCTTTGGAACTTGCGACGGTTTGTCTAGGCCGCGCAGTGCCGCCTGAGTGATCTTCTCCCTTCAGGTGCTCATTACCGCAGCGTTAAATAACGCCAGGCGGGTTCTCCGGGGCCTTGTAAATTTTGTCTATGGGACAGCTAACCTCCATGGGGTCTGTTACCACCTGATTGGGCTTTGTAGCTCTCCTTGACGATACAGAACGAGAGAAGGACGGCGAATCCCAAGCTCAGCTTAAATCGTGCCTGCCCAGTTTCTCCAGCTTGGATAAAGAATCCGGGTCCGAACTGGCAGCAGCAAGAGATGCCTTTGGAAACGTGCGCTGCAAAACGACAGGCGCAAGAGGTCGTGAGACGCCGTCAATCGCCGAACGGTGCTTCCGGAGACCAAAACCCAGCGCAAGGCGTGACAATTGACCGTCCCCTGCCTCTCTCTGTCTTCCTCGCCCGCTGCATCACCGCCACTGCCACACGCACACACGACTTTATTTTTAAACTCCACGACCGGGTTTTCTTTAAGTCAGCGAAACAAATTGAATGTTTGTCAAACGTCAAGGGATGTTTCTTTCATGTACTTGCGTGTATAAATAATGCAGCTGTCATTCATTGTTAGTAACAGTCCGTGCCCAATTCAAGTTCGTGTTCTCTCTCTCTCCCTCTCTCTCTGTGCACGCATGTGTTGGCAGTGGGGAGGGAAATGGAGCAAGATCAATTCCCTACTGGTAGGTCAAAAACAGTGGAGGCTGGTGAGTCCTGTATCAGTGGGGCGGTCAATCTAACCCAGATTTCAGACAGAACCGGTTAGAACTCTAAAGGAGCTAGTCAAGTTGGTTTGAGGAGATTTCTAAGATGCTATCCAAGGTGAAACAAGCCTGTGGGGAACTCCTGATGGGCAGATTTGGGACACAAGTGCGATTCACCACCCCTGCCCCAATCCCTCCCTTTCTCCGCTGTGTTTTTCAAACTATAGGTTGAAGGTTCAGGTAAGCAGGTAGATGAGAAAAGCCGTGGAACACCTTCACAATCATTGCATCGCATGGAGATGAGGTCTGCCTAAGCAACAAAGAAAAATATATACATTCCTTTCATCTGCCCTGAAGATATAGCAACTGGTTCAGTTCCAGTATGTGAGACAGAGAGAAATACTTCTTTATGATGGTGGGTACATGGGATTGATGATGATGATGATGATGATGATGATTATTATTATTATTATTATTTATTTGTATCCTGCCTTTTTCTCAATACTGGGCCTCAAGGTGGCCTTACAAAATTTTAATATATATATACATTTTAAACCTATTATTTATTTTATTATTTATTTATTTATTACATTTTTATACCGCCCAATAGCCGAAGCTCTCTAGGAACCTAGGAAAAGAAATGTACAATTTTTTTTTACAATATTAAAACACAAACAATTTTACAAGTCCTTAACATAGATGGAGGGCCAGATTATTCTCCAAAGGCCTGCCGGAACAAACAAGTTTTTGCCTGCTTCCGAAAGCCCACCAAGGAGGGAGCCAGTCTAGCTTCCCCGGGAAGAGAGTTCCAGAGCACCGGAGCAGCCACCGAGAAGGCCCTCTCCCATGTTCCCACCAAGTGTGCTTGTGAAGAAGGTGGGAGTGAAAGAAGGGCTTCTCCAGAAGATCTCAAAGCACGGGCAGGCTCATAAGGGAGAATACGGTCTTTCAGATAACCTGGACCCGAACCATATAGGGCTTTATAGGTCATAACCAGCACTTAGAATTGTGCCCGGAAACAGACTGGAAGCCAGTGGAGCTATTTTAACAGGGGAGTTGTATGCTAGATTGTTGGATTGGATGGGGTTTTTATTCTATCACTGTTTCATTTTTAATGGTGTTTTAATGCGTTTGTTTTATTATTGTTTTAATCAAGTTTTGGAAAGGAACCCTCTGCGTCAGGGCATTGCTATTTTATGGTTTTACTATGTACAGCACCACGTACATTGATGGTGCTATATAAATAAATAATAATAAATCATAATCAAGTTTATGTATGGTTGTAATCCCACTAAAGTGTCATGTGTGTTGGCAGGAAAGCATTGCACAAAACTAACAAATAAATATAATTGACGGAATTCCACATACTTTCTGGACCACAGGCAGAAACGTAAGTTTGGGGAGAGAAATTTGCCTGTTCTGGAGGCACGGGAGGAAAAGCTAAGGGTTCCTTTGGTTGACGCCTCTTTGCGTTGGAAAAAACATCCGTTTCTTGAGTTATAACCCTTGAGTTATGCTGTCCGAGGTGCTGAAACGCTCTCTTTGAAAACCTGGAGAGGGAATCAGATTTGATTGCTGGTGGAAAAAAACAGGGCCCCTGCTGTCGTTCAAAGTACTTAATAAACCAGCTGGCCTTCAGCAATGCTGGATGACTTTGGAGCCTGCAGAGAGCTGTCAGTCAGGACAGGACTTGTGCCCTGCCTCCGCCACAGGTCTCTGGATTCCCTGCCAAGGCCTACTGCGGAGCAAAGGGTCAAGAGATTCTAAATAAAGGTATTTTCCTCCAGAACATGTTCCTCATCTGATCCTCGTCAAATGGAATGAAAAACAATAGCAACTGCGTCTTGCACCGGCCCTGAAATACACAATTTCTTCTTTGTCCCCCTGGCTGAATCTCTGTTTTATGGCCTGTTTTGCACCTTGACTGCTGTAGATCTCTCGTTTATCCAGAGTGGGGCAATAGAATAATAGAATCATAGAATAGTAGAGTTGGAAGGGGCCTACAAGGCCATCGAGACCAACCCCCTGCTCAATGCAGGAATCCACCTCAAAGCATCCCTGACAGATAGCTGTCCAGCTGCTTCTTGAAGGCTTGTCAAGTGGGAGAGCCCACCACCTCCCTAGGTCATGGGTTCCACTGTTGTACTGCTCTAAGAGTCAGGCAGTTTTTCCTGTATCCAGCCAGAATCTGGTTTCCTGTACCTTGAGCCCGTTATTCTGTAACCTGCACTCTGGGAGGATTGAGAAGAGGTCCTGGCCCTCCTCTGTGTGTCAACCTTTTAAGTATTTGAAGAGTGCTCTCATGTCTCCATCTTCTCTTCTCCAGGCTAAACATGCCCTGTCTCTCTTCATAGGGCTTTCTTTCCAGACCCCTGATCATCCTGGTTGCCCTCCTCTGAACACGCTCCAGGATGGGTTCTAATAGCTTTATTAGGGCCCACTATGGTGCTATATAACTAACTAACTAACTAACTAACTAAATAAATAAATAAATAAATAATTTCGCGTTATTTGGAACTCTTCGTAAGACTGGATGTTAAGCAAAACAGAGGATGAGGGTGCAGAAAAAAAAGAAGGGGGAAAGGAAAGAAAATGGAAGAAAAGAAAGAAAAGTTGAAATATGGAAGGCTGATTTGATGTTGAAATATATATAGGAGGAGATAATAGACCCATATATACCTGTTCAGACCCTAAGGTTGTTCTCAGTGGTCTTTCTTCTCCCAAAGGAACAGAGTTGAGTGGTTGCTAAGAACAGGGCCTTTTCTGCTGTGGCCCCCTGGTTGTGGAACAAGCTTCGCTGAGAGGGAGGCTGGCACTTCTGTTGTGCTCTTCCAGTTCCACTTGAAGGCCCTCTTAATATCCCAGGCATTTTAGTCTTTCAGTTTCGGTCGTTTTAAACCTGCTACTGTATTTTAAATCTTTGCATTGCTGCAAGGTTTTATTTGGGCTATTTTTACTCTCTTTTTTAACACCGTAGTTGTAAATTTTTATCTTGTTTTTTTTTTTTTTATCATGTTGCATTTTATGGTTTTAATGGTTGCCCAGAGAGCTTCGGCTGCTTTAAGACTTTTTAAAAGCTTCCATTGGTGCCAACGGAGGCCTTTTTGAAGTCTAATGGTGGGGGGTGGGAAGGAGGCATTTTGGGGGTGTGCGGCTGCTGGGAAGAGAATGGATAATCCCCCCTCTCCAGTAGTGCAACCCCTCCTCCAAAAAATCACCTGTCGTTCCCCCCCCCCAGTGCTGCACCCCCTCCCTCTCCTCTGCTACAAATTAGCCTCTGCTAAGCTGCAAGCAAGCTTAATTAGAAGAAGAAGAAAACCTCCATTGGTATTCATGGAGGCTTTTAAAACTCCACTGGTCAAAACCGTACAGCCATCTGAACCAGCATCAGGTGCCAGAATAAATGTGGTTCTACTGCACAGAAAACCGGATAACTGAAATCCATTTCAGTTCGTTTTTGATCAGGATTGACCCAGCTTTGCACTGACTGGTTCTGACTGAAACCCGGAGCGGATTCCCATACCCCACTGATATGGAGCCAACAGCCCCTGTTGCCAGTCATGTCACAGTGGGCTGGCCCCGCCCACTTTGGGGTGCAGCCCCACCCACTGCGGGCGTGTGGCCCCCGAGACGTTTGCCTGCAACCATTCGGCCTGTGGGTTCCCCATCCCAGCTGTAGCTTTAAGATCTCTCAGTTGGTCCAAGCCCAAACCTCGCTCCACTTAGAAACTAAACTTCTGAGTTCTTGCAGCTCTGAAGCCTCCATGCTGCGTTGTGACCTTTGAGTCCAACCAGCCGCCCAAAATGAAAGCCTCGCGTGGCCGCTGGGTCTCCGTGGCAGACGGAGCGGCTCGCTCAGCGAGGTCTCCATCCTTGCCTTTCGAATGCGCTGCGTAGCGCAATATGGAATTAAGACAATCCAAGTTATTAATTGTCTACAACAATTAAGCGGAGAGATGCCGAGGCCCTCGGGCACCTTTGGCTGCCTGCAAAAGCCAATTAGAGCCTCATGCATATTCATGTGGCTTAATCCACATGCTGTGAACCTCCACCCGCCCACCTCCACCACCCCTCTGTTCGGCTTCCCCTACCCACAGAGGTGGGAAGCTCTCTTCTCTTTGTGTTTAAGCAAATATTTGATGTGGCTGCAATTAAAGGGGGAGGTTCATGGCTAGATCTTCAACCCAAATTTGAGCAGGGAGGAATTGGCCAAGAACCTGGATCCGGTATCATAGCTCCGTCAGCACATAACCCAAAGAGTCTGGATGTCATTGTTAAAAAGAACACACACCATAAGAACGTAAGAAGAACACTGGTGGATGAAACCAAGGGTCCATCTAGGTCTGTTCACACAGTGGCCAACCAGCTGCCCATGGGAAACCCACAAGCAGGACATGACCCAAACAGCACCCTCCCGCCCATGTTCCCCAGCAACTGGTGTACATAGGCATAGCGCCTCTGATACTGGAGGTGGCATAGAGCCATGAGGACTAGTAGCCACTGAGAGCCTTCTCAAGCCGCCCAAGTTGGTGGCCATCACTAGGTCTTGTGGTAGCGAATCCTGTAGTGCTTTGCTTTCATCCCTTCCTGCCTTGAGCAGGGGGTTGGACTGGATGGCCTTATAGGCCCCTTCCAACTCTACCATTCTATGATTCTATGATTCTATGCTTTAACCAATCGACTCCTCGACACTGAAGAGCACATCAGCAAGTGTATGCTTGTGTTTATGCCTGCCCTGTTCTGAAATCTGGGTTGTTCTGGGTCCAACTCTCTGAGTTTTCTGATGGCCGATATTGTTTTTAATTATTTTTTTGGAGTTTTACCATTTTTATTGTTTTCTACCGAAGAAGAAAAAGAAAGAAAAGAAAAAACAGAAGGGAACATCACACACTTAATTAACAATACAGTACAATACAACTAGTCAAAACACATATACAGAACGGATAAGGCCATATTCCATTTAAGGCATTCTTCATGGCAATATATATATATATATATATATATATATATATATATATATATATATATTTATATTTATATAGGGGTTGCTGATTGATCAGGTCCATCTGGGGTCCACCAAACAGCCACACATCCTTTACTCTGGTCCTTCCCCAACGAATAGTTCTTGGGTAACCCCTCAACTTTTGCTTAAATATGCTTAAAATATGGCTATGTGCAACCTCAGAGGCAATACGTTTGTGTACACCAGTAGCTGGGGAACATGGGCAGGAGGGTGCTGTTTGGGTCATGTCCTGCTTGTGGGTTTCCCATGGGTAGCTGGTTGACCAGTGTGTGAACAGAACTGGATGGACCCTTGGTCCTATCACCAGGGTTCTTCTTACGTTCTTATGGTGTGTGTTCATAGAATCATAGAATCGTAGAATTGGAAGGGGCCTCTAAGGCCATCGAGTCCAACCCCCTGCTCAAGGCAGGAATCCCCCCTAAAGCATCCCTGACAGAGGTTGTCCAGCTGCCTCTGGAATGCCTCTAGGGTGGGAGAGCCCACCACCTCCCTAGGTAGCTGATTCCACCGTCGCACTGCTCTAACAGTCAGGAAGTTTTTCCCGATGTCCATCCAGACTCTTTGAGAGGGTGCTGTTGCTGTGGGAGGGTGCTATTGCCGTGGGTCCCTGGTCAACAGCCCATTCGCCACTGTGTGAACAGAGTGCTGGACTAGATGGTCCCTGGGTCTGATCCAGCAGGGCTCTGATTACGTTCTTATGTATGAAGTTTATTTATTTATTTATTTATTTATTTATTTATTTATTATTACATTTCTATACCACCCAATAGCCGGAGCTCTCTGGGCAGTTCACATGCCAGGCTGGGAGGAGGCTGCTCTAGCCCGACAGAGAGGCTGTGGCCAATTTACGCCGCCCTTCGCATGGGGGCCGGCAGGTTTACCACCAGCCTACAATGCACCCCCCCAGGAGCTCCAGAAGATGACCCTTAAAGACACCCCCCCCAAGGACGGCTCCTGCAATCGGGTTGTGGGGCAGCCTCCCGGGACCGACGTCAGCTGTGGCTCCCCAAGAAGAGGGAGATGGGGTGGCAGAGGCCAGGACGAGCCGCCAAGGGGGATGGGCGGGCGGGCGGGCGGGAGGCGCGGAGGGCCCCAAATGAAGAAGCCAAGCTTGGGTGGGCCGGCCGGCTCTCCCCATGTAGCACTGTGCAGGGCAGGCAGTGGGGGCTTAAGGCTGGAATGAGAGGGGCGGAACAAATCTCCCTTGCGGGAGGAGAATCCCGACCCCCAAAGAGCGGCCTGGTTCACTGGAATGTGGCCCCCAGAAACTTCTCCAAAATGTATTCAGTGAGGCAGGTGGCTACTAGGAGCAGGGCCTTCTCTGTTGTGACACCCCGGCTGTGGAACGAGCTCCCCAGAGAGGTCCGCCTGGCGCCTACACTGTACTCCTTCCGTCGCCAGCTGAAGACCTTTTTATTCTCTCAGTATTTTAACACTTAATTTTAACTTAAATTTCAATTTTACTGTTCTAATTCTGTATTTTAATCTTATATCAATTTCTGCTGCGTGGTTTTATCCTGGTTGTGCTTTTTGCACTGTATTTTGTATTTTTGTGTTTTTAGACTGTTGGTTGTTTTATTATGGTATTAATTTTTGTGAACCGCCCAGAGAGCTTCGGCTTTTGGGCGGTATAAAAATGTAATAAATAAATAAATAAATAAATAAATAAAAATTGTTCTATCACCATGCCAGGCTGCTCATGAAGCCCAGTCACCCGCACTCCATTACTTGCCCTTAAAAACCAAACCTCTGCCATAATTTTGAAAGGAAAGTTCTACATCTATTAAAAAAAACCACGACTGTAGCTCTTTTGTTGTTCGATAAGTGAACAGCCCTGCCCCCATAAGACAAGCTGCCAGAATTTCCCCACTGCCCGTCGTTTGCAAAGCATTCTGGGAAAGTCCTCAGATGCCGAGCGAGAGAGGTAAGGTGTAATCATACCTTCTAATTTTCCTAGCCAAGTTCAAACGATGAGCTGTCTCTCGCATTCGCTTCCCGTCTGCAGACAGGAAGATTCGTGGGCAGAGTCGGTTGTTTACCGAAAGGTATAATTCCACTTCCTCTGCGATCCAGGGAAGAGTCTGCCCTCTTCATAACACCCCCTTATCCTGTGCCAAGATTTTGCAAGGAAAACAGCAAGGAAAAAAAAAGGAAGAGTAGGGAAAAAAGAAACTTTAATTAGAGTTAAGTGGAGAGACCATGAGAAAAAATGTAATCATGATGAACAAAAATCAGCAAATCGCAGGATCTTGAACCTATAAGTTGCTTTAATTATCCCTTAGGACCGTTTTAAGTGTTTGCAGGGAGGGGGGCGTTGCTTATGAGTCATCATTCCTGTAGGCATGTGATATGGCCACAGTATGAACAGAAAGCTGAACTAGATAAGTCTTTATTCTAACGCAGCAGGGCTCTTCTTACGTTTTGATTTATTTATTTATTAATTTATTTATTACATTTTTATACCGCCCAATAGCCGAAGCTCTCTGGGCGGTTCACAAAAATTAAAACCATAAACAGCACAACAAATCAACCAACAGTCTAAAAACACAAGTACAAAATACAAATATAACAAGCACAACCAGGATAAAACCACGCAGTAGAAGTTGATATAGATTAAAATACGGAATTAAAACAGCAAAGTTTAAAATTTAAGTTAAATTAGGTGTTAAAATACTGAGAAAATAAAAAGGTCTTCATCTGGCGATGGAAGGAGTACAGTGTAGGCGCCAAGCGAACCTCTCTGGGGAGCTCGTTCCACAGCCGGGGTGCCACAGCAGAGAAGGCCCTGCTCCTGGTAGCCACCTGCCTCACTTCCTTTGGCAGGGGCTCACGGAAAAGGACCCCTGAGGATGATCTTAAGGTCCGGGCAGGTACATATGGGAGGAGGCGTTCCTTCAAATAACCTGGCCCCAAGCCGTTCTAAAAAAATCCCTTTATTTCCGGTGTTTAGGGTGTGAGTGCCATTACTTATGTAGGCAAAATGGCACCACTCACAAAAGAGGGAGTTATTGGTGGGCGTGGGGGAGCTCCAAGGATTGTAGAAATAATAATAATAATAATAATAATAATAATAATAATAATAATAAGAAGAAGAAGAAGAAGAAGAAGAAGAAGAAGAAGAGGTAAAATACCTAAAAGGAAGGGGGACCCCTCAAAAATGCCCAATGAGGATTGAGCATGTGGAATGCTAATTGACTGTTAGCTAGGAATACTCCAAGGAAATCCACAACTAAAGAATTAAGGTTATGTCTCTTTGCCATTGTGGTGGCAGCAAGAAAGGGCTAACGGCAGGGTGACCCTATGGAAAGGTGGGCAGGGCTTCTGTATCTAGCAGTTGTATAGAAAGGGGAATTTCAGCAGGTGTCACTTGTATGCATGCAGCACCTGCTGAAGCTCCCTCTTCATCCTAACAGTTAAAGCCGCAGGAGCCCTGCTGTCACATAGAGGCAAAACATGGCCTCTACCATTCAGCCAGGCCCTTCACCCTTCAATCCTGGCATACTACCCCAAGAATAGACTTTGCAGGATAGAAGAGAAAAGGAATCACACACACACACCCTGATACACATGTGCACTGGTGCAGATGCCAACGCCACCCCTTCCTGATGTGCTTTTTGGATTTGTTTCCTTGGTCATTTCTACACCTGCGTCCTCCCCCCCAGATCGTCCAGGGATCATAGAATCATAGAATAGTAGAGTTGGAAGAGGCCTAGAAGGCCATCAAGTCCAACCCCCTGCTCAAGGCAGGAATCCGCCCTAAAGCATCCCCGACAGATGCTTGTCCAGCTGCCTCTTGAAGGCCTCTAGCGTGGGAGAGCCCACAACCTCCCTAGGTCATTGGTTCCATTGTCGTACTGCTCTAACAGTTAGGAAGTTTTTCCTGATGTCCAGCTGGAATCTGGCTTCCTTTAACTTGAGCCCGTTATTCCGTGTGCTGCACTCTGGGAGGATCGAGAAGAGATCCTGGCCCTCCTCTGTGTGACAACCTTTTAAGTATTTGAAGAGTGCTCTCATGTCTCCCCTCAGTCTTCTCTTCTCCAGGCTAAACACTCCCAGTTCTTTCAGTCTCTCTTCATAGGGCTTTGTTTCCAGACCCCTGATCATCCTGGCTGCCCTCCTCTGAACACGCTCCAGCTTGTCTGCGTCCTTCTTGAAGTGTGGTGCCCAGAACTGGGTCATCCCTGTGCATCCAAATGACACATAGGGGATCCTGGGAGCAGGCAGGGATGATACCTCCATTTTCCTGGGATAATCCTTAGGTGTAGAAAGGGCCCTTCTTTCCCTGGGACATCAATTTTGTGACACTTTGATTGGTAAGCAAAAGAGGCATCTACACCGAGGCATTCTTTCTGGCCTTGTTTTTAATCAGGAGACTCAGAATTGCGGTTCCCAAGGCAACTGTAAGTCGCCCCGTGTTTTACATTGTATATTAATGTGGGGAGGGAACTTATTATCATGGAAACCAGATCTCCAATTTGTATGGCAAGAAGGGACAGGATACAGTAGGGTGGGAGAAGAGAGGAAGTAGCTGCATTGGCTGAGCTTAAAGCATCGCATAACCTTGAAATCCCCCGGGGGGCTTATAGAATGGAAATCCTAAAGCATCATTCTCCATGAGAACATTGTAATGCAAGAGAGAGAGAGGAAAACCCCTGGGACACTCAGGATGCTGGAACCAGTCCTGGAGGTCACCAGTACGGCTAGAAGCATTTGTTCAGGGCACGCAGAGATGTGGCCGGTACACGAAACTTTGGCATTGAGCTGAGCCAACATTTCTTAGAAGACTTTTTTCCCCCCTGAGAATGTTTCTGAGATTTTTCTTTTTCTTTTCTTTTCTTTTGCTGAACGTCCTCCAGATATTCTCCACCAGTTTATGGGTGGTGGCCACATTTTCATCCACCCTACATTAAGTCCAAGGCATTGTGGGTGATGTTCTCCAGCCCTTGGCTCTTTCAGTGTTCAGCAGAGGATTCTGTTGAGGACAAAGCCCTAGCTACTTCCTCAGGGGTTGGACAATCAGTGCTTTATCCGTGGTCCTCCTAACCATCACCCCTGTCAACCTTGCTATGAAATCAGGTGAGAGCACTTTAACAGTCCAGAAGGATCAGAGCTAGCCAGACTAAAGGTCTTGTCACATATATAAAGCTTCAGTCGGCTTTAGCTCCCTGCTGAGACAACGTTCTCCTATTGTCCCAGGAGAAGAGAGTTCCAGCCAGCAGGACAACCTTGCAGCTGACCAAGGTCCTACTTTCTTCCTGCCTTGATCTTGCTACTAGCGTCCTCTGTGGGCCTCAAGGCACCACAGGACAGGACAGTATAGGATGCAGAAGTGTGACCAGGGTTCTCTTGCAGAGAAAGAAAATACTGTTTGCCACTGTTAGTTGTGAGTAGGGAGAAATTGCTAGAGAATTTCTCCTGCCCCTGGAGAAATGTAGAGACATTGTCCCCATCATTCCTCTGGCCACAACAGAGGAAGAACTTTGGACTAGGTAGGCCTTGATCTGTTCCAGCATGGCTCTTCTTGTATTCTTATGATTTCCCCATTCTGTTCCTTCGTTTCCCCCACTCTTGCTCTGCCCTGCATCTGTCCCACCCCCTCCTGAATTGTGGTTGAAGGAGGAAAATTTCTAAATATTAATTCCAGAGCATCTGCCGCTTGCTTCAGTGTTCAGCTCTTCTAGTTCTTTCTCAGCTTTTTCTCCATACTGATGCACATACATTCAGCACCGATAAAGTGCTTTAAAACACGCACACACACACACACACCCAGCAATCTTGATGTAATTCTAGATATGGTTGCTTGAAGATTCTCTCCGTCTGTGGGGTTTTACCGATGTGCTCATGTGCAGGGGTACAACACACACCAAATAATCTTGCTGAAATTGTACATAGGAGCGCATCAAAATTGAAGTTTTGCAGTGCTCTGGTGATGCATTAAAGCACCAGTGCTCTTTAGGAAAACACTGCATAAAGAAGGAACTCACTGCTATCGTAGAAAAGTAGAGGAGACATTTGGTTTGCATTGTAATGTGAATGCACCTAATTTCGCACTTCGGAACAATTACACGAACGAAAACTCAGTTCTCCTTTGAAATTCTCACTTCTCTGGATTTTGCAGTGAAGTTCTCCAATTAAAAAATGTCTGCAAAATCCGGATGTTAGGAGTGGGTGCATGCGAAGGTGACATATTCATGAAAACCACATTCACGAATGCATACATTAGAGGAATGGTGCGGATTAGGCGAAATTGCACGCCCCGTTTATTGGTGGATCACATTTCTATACCAACCAATAGTCGAAGCTCTCTCGGTGGCTATTAGGTGACATGGAGAGAGAAACTGCGTACGAATGGCCATGCAAATGTTAAAACGGAAATTCTCAACGTTTGGGAGGAACTGAACTCAAGATTGGGAAGGTGCTGGAAGTTTGGAAAGAAGCAAACTGGAACAATTTGGGGAAGTGAGAAATGGGCAGGTAATGAAATTGACAGTTGCTAATCAAGACTACGACTCCAGTGTTTGATTAATGTGTACAGTCATGGGTGTGTGTGTGTTCGGGATCGCAGAGAGCAATATCCAGTGGATTCAAATGAATGGCTGGTTGGCCCCTGTGCGAACAGAGTGCTGGACTAGATGGACCCTTAGTCTGATCCAGCAGGGCTCTTCTTAGGTTCTCATGTTCTTATGCTAGGTCGAATTAGTGCAATTTGAACTAAATTCTCATACCGCCCTTAAAAAACCCCAATCTGATTCCATCATGAGCTTTGATGGACCGAAAGGTGCAAGGCTATTGATGAAACATAGACAGAATGAATTTAACAAAATCCATACTTTGTGTGTGTGTGTGTGTGTGTGAGAGAGAGAGAGAGAGGGGGGGGAGGGGGAGGGGGAGGGGGAGGGAGAGAGAGAGAGAGAGAGAGAGAGAGAGAGAAAGAGAGAGAGACCAAAACATTGAATGAAACTAAATGTGCACCAAAACAAAAAATCTGTACCTAGTTTTATGCGAAATCCACAAATAATTTTTTTAGGAGGATTTTCAGAAACAAGAGGAGAGGGTTTAGATCTCCAAAAATATGGGAGGGGAACAGGCAAGAGAACACAGGAAGCATCTATGTAAATGAAGCTGCAGGAGGCTTTTTCAGCATGCTGCTCTGCAAATCTCTATTTCCCCACCAAACCCCAGTGAGGCTTAATTACAACCCATTTGCTAGTATCTCCTAACCACCCGGTCATGTCCGAGACCATTTCCCCCCCCTCTGATGTACATGCAAACAGCCCCGGGTGAAACTTCCGTGCTGTGCCGGCCGCCGTGTTTATCATAAACAAGAAACGAAAAGTGAGAACAAAGCCGCAAGAGGAAGGAGGGGGAGGGAGGGAGGAGAAGAAAAACCCCGGAAAGCAGAAATCAAATAGAAATAGGATAGAAAGGGTGGAGAGAGAGAGAGAGACCCATTAATTTCCCTGTGTTTGCTCTGGGATTTTAACAACAAGCAGCTCTGTCGATGGTTTATCTGAGCTCCTCAGCTGTGAAACTCGCTCGCTCCCTGCCTTCTGAGCTTTAGAGATTTGCCAGGGAGCCGGGGATGAAACCCGCGGCTCGGCAAACAGAGATAGCGGCCGCAGCATCATACATCACCCTCCGGGGAAACGCATCCCTTTCAAGCTTGCCCATGGGTGAAATTACATTATATTCAGTTTGGATAATTGGATGTCATCTACCACCCAACTTGTTAGGAAGACGTCCTTCCCGGACTGTTAGCAGCAGCCTCGGGGCCGCGGGATACAAGGCGTCACGTCCCACGGAGGGAAGGAAGAGAAAACGGGGCAGCGGATCGAGATCCCGAGCCCTTCCGAAAAGAAAGAGCCGGCCCATCTGTTGGACAAAGCGGACATTTGTGCCTGGCTGCAAGCCTGCCAGGGGAAAGCTGAAAACTGCCCGCCTTGGGCTGCAAGATCTTCCATCCCTCCTTGTTGACGCAAGCAGAGCAAGAGATGCTTTAGGGTGGATTCCTGCATTGAGCAGGGGGTTGGACTCGATGGCCTTAGAGGCCCCTTCCAACTCTGCTATTCTATGAATCTATGATCAGGAAAAACTTCCTGATGGTTAGAGCAGTACAACAATGGTCATGGGCTCTCCCACACTAGAGGCCTTCAAGAGGCAGCAGGGCAAGCATCTGTCAGGGATGCTTTAGGGTGGATTCCTGCATTGAGCAGGGGGTTGGACTCGATGGCCTTGTAGGCCCCTTCCAACTCTGCTATTCTATGATTCTATGATTCTAGTTCAGCCTTAGTGGAGGCATTTCAACTTTTTGGAATGAAGGTGGGTGGGGAAAATGCACCAAGGCCAGGGGGTTGAGGGAAAAGGGGGTGCCAGGGCCGTATGTGACTACAGGCAGGCTGGATTTGACCTTTGGGCCTACCATCCTGCCCTCTAGTCCTGCTGTGTATAGGTTTTTAACACGATCCCTCCTGCTCCTCCTCCTCCTCCTCCTCCTCCTCCTCCTCCTCCTCCTCCTCCTTCTACTTCTTGGCTGTGTATACCAGAAACCGGGTTTTCAGTGCATGGTCAGCATCGCCAACATGAGTCAAAAGGATGCTCTTGCACACTGGTTTCCCCCCAAGGCATGCTGGGACATTCCCGTCAGGCCACAGAGGAAGTATTTGTCTTTATTGAAATAATCTTTGCTCAGCCCTGCTGGTTATTGAGCCATCTGAGCTCGATGGCTTAGCTCGATACTGACTTTTCGTGCTGAATCACTGGAGCTGGAGAAGGGAGTTTTCACTAAGCAAGCATTTGATGTCACATCCAATTAGGCACCACAGAGAAGGCTTGGGAAAGCAGAGGCCGTTCGGGGCAGCCGAGGGGTGATGAGGACAAGTTCAGAGGCAGATTACTGGGGAGAAAGTTTGTTCCAGATCTGTTCTACTCAAGGGGAGTCTAGCGTGCCTTTGGGTCAAGTCCAGCCCGTGCCCAGACTCCAAACCGGACGAGATCATGTGTTCACTTATAACAAGGAACTAAATAATTGCAATCCACACCTGCTCTTCCTTCCTAGTTTCCATATAAGTGCAAAAGTGTTTCATGGCATTACTGCCAGAAACGATGCCTTATTTATTTCATTTATTCATTTATTAAATTTATATCCTGCCTTTCTTTTCCTCCTAAGAGCTCAAGGTAGTGTACACAATCCTCCTGCGGCTCCGATTTCAGTGCTGTTGTGAATCCATTCCAGGTTTCAGACGCAACTCCTAAGGAGCTATCTAAGGTGCTGAACCTATTTGAGGGTAGAGTTCAGCACCGTGGACAGCTCCTTTCGAGTTCCGGTTCGCTCCAACTAAAACCTGGAAAGGATTCACAGCCCCGCTGAAACCGGAGAGGCATTTCAAGCTTTCTGAATGGGGGGAAAATGCACAAAATCACCAACCGATTGGTTCTTGGGTTGGGTCAAAGGGGCATTGTGTTGCCATCTGGAAAGAGGCAGACTAGCACCCCAGGTGGATGGATTTGGGCCCATGGGGATGAGGTTGAACATCTCTGTTGTAGAATTCCATCCTATCTGTTGGCGCATTCATTTGTGCTGTTTTTAAATTCACATGAAAATCTGTACTTAAATACGAAGCTTTGAATGTATTCTCATGACATTAGATGCACTTCTACAACCATTTTCTCTCAAAGTACATATTTCTAAATAGATTTTCTCCTAAATGCACACGGAAAGACACCCACCCACCCACCCACACATGCATACACACACACACACACACACAGAGAGAGAGAGAGAGAGAGAGAGAGAGAGAGAGAGAGAGAGAGAGAGAGAGAGAGAGAACACCTCTCTTCATTTGACTTATTAATCAGAAAATCTCATCTGCCACTTATCTACTAAGGGGCTTCACTTCAACAAGTAGTAGTTCTCATTCTTGTTCTTGTTCTTGTTCTCTCTCTCTCTCTCTCTCTCTCTCTCTCTCTCTCTCTCTCTTTTTCTCTCTCTCTCACACACACACAGAGGTACCATGAACTTTCAGAGATTCCCTCTGGGTGAGTCCTGACAATTAAGTGCAAAGCCATCACTGGCTGTTACCCATCTGCGGCGGCTGGCCATTTCTCCCCACGGGAGGATGGATCTGGGTGTTTCCATCACCCAGATCCATCGGGCCTCATCCTCCATCATGATTAATATTTAATTTTTCATTAAAGAGGTGGGAAAGAGAGGCATCTCATGGGGCTAGGAGAAAACTGATCCTCTGAGATATTTTGAACTTTTCCCATTTGTCGGAGGAAATGGGAGATAACAGGAATGCTGCAAACTGCAACAGGTTGGACTACTTGCTATAAAACGCAGCATTGTTCAATCTGGCTGACACCCACAAAACATTGACCCTGTTCAGAAGCCCTGCAAAGCCATGGTGGGTAAGCATTTTGAGCTAAACACCATGGCTTAGCGTGTTGTGTGAACCATTCCTAACCAATATGGCTACATAGCCATGGTTTAAACACGCTTCCTAACCATTTGCTGCAAAAGGATGAGCGGCCTAACCATGGTTTAGTGTGTTGTCTGAACAGGCCCATTATGGCTTAGCATGTCATGTGAACTGTGACTTACTGTGCCGTGTGAACCACTCCTAACCATGGTTGCTACATAACTGTGGTTTAAACACACTTAATAACCATTTGCTAAATATGGGTTAGCAGCCTAACTATGGTTTAGTGTGTCATCTGAACAGGCCCATTGACTCAGCCCAGTTGACAACTGCTCAGTCACCTTTGCAAGTGTCAGAGGAGTGACTCTTCTTTAAAAGCAATCATGGCAGCTGCTTCTTGCTTGCCACCCCGCCAATGAAAAGCGCGTTTTTCTCAAAACACATCAGGAAAGATGTTTGCATTGCTTGAATGAGTCTCCTTCACCTGCTGCTGCAATTTATTTGTTTGTTTGCTTGTTTATTCACAGTTTTATACCGCCCAATAGCAGTTTGCAACTATTAAAGCCATAAAATATTGGACAATAAAACAGCTGATAAAACGCAATATAAAAACTTTAAAACTACAATATCAAAATAAAAGCATTGCCTGTCTCATTCTCTCTTTGTGCAGCTGACTCCAAAGAAGTGGGGCGGATTTTCTTTTTAAGCTGGAACAGCTGTGGAATTTCACCTCCGTCTCCGGGGCATCAGGGATTCCTGCAATGAAAGGGAGGATCTGGAGAGGATCCCAGAATATGCCTCTCCCAAAGTGTCCCTTGCCTGGACGCTCTTCAAAACCTGTGGCTTCTTGATCCGAAGGTAACTAGGAATCATTTCTCACGCTGTCACTCAGGGACACAGCCCTTGACTTGCATGCAGAAGGACCCAGGTTCTATCCGCAACATCTCCAGGTAGGGGAGCAAATACTCCAACCTGAAACACTGGAAAGCCGCTGCTGCCAGTCAGTGTAGACATTACTGGGCTAGGTGGATCTGACTCAGGAGAAGACAGCCAAAGAACATCAGAAGAGCCCTGCTGGATCAGACCAAGGCTCCATCTAACCCAATGTTCTGTTTGTTTGTTTATTTATTTATTTATTTATTTATTTCTTAAATTTATATATCGCCCCATAACCGAAGCTCTCTGGGCGGTTTACAAAAGTTAAAAACAGTGAGCATTAAAAAAAGTATACAAAATTTAAAACCCTCGGAAATATAAAAACAACAGTATCCATTTTAAACAACAGTTCTGGGGTCTGTTAAAAAAACACACAACTTAGCCTATGTTGTTAAATGTTGTTAAATGCCTGGGAGAAGAGAAAAGTCTTGACCTGGCGCTGAAAAGATAATAATGTTGGTGCCAGGCGAGCCTCATCGGGGAGATCATTCCATAATTGGGGTCCACACATCCACCAACTAGCTGCCCCCGGGAAACCTACAACCAGGCCATGAGTAGGACATGATTTGCTTCCTAGGTTCCACTTTGACAGGGCAGAAAGTTTTTTTTTTTTCTCGGCCCCTTGTGAGAAATCCAGGGGTTCCCCTCAGGTTGCATCCACTCATAAGAACATAGAATCACAGAATAGCAGATTTGGAAGGGGCCTATAAGGCCATCGAGTCCAACCCCCTGCTCAACGCAGGAATCCACCTTAAAGCATCCCTGACAGAGGGTTGTCCAGCTGCCTCTTGAATGTCTCTAGTGTGGGAGAGCCCACAACCTCCCTAGGTAACTGGTTCCATTGCTGTACTGCTCTAACACTCCGGAAGTTTTTCCTGATGTCCAGCTGGAATCTGGCTTCCTGTAACTTCAGCCAGTTATTCCATGTCCTGCACTCTAGGAGGATCGAGAAGAGATCCTGGCCCTCCTCTGTGTGACAACCTTTCAAGTGTTTGAAGAGTGCTCTCATGTCTCCCCTCAATCTTCTCTTCTCCAGGCTAAACATGCCCAGTTCTTTCAGTCTCTCTTTATAGGACTTTGTTTCCAGACCCCTGATCATCCTGGTTGCCATGCTGGATCAGACCAAGGGTCCATCTAGTCCAGCACTCAGTTCATGCAGTGGCCGGCCAGCCATCAGCCAGGGATGAACAAGCAGCACTCAAACCCAGAAGTTTGCCGGTTAGCAAGTGATGAACTGAGCAGCCACATGGAGGAGACAGTTAATGAAGGCAGGGCTGCAGGAATCAATGGGTTCTGACAGCGCGGTGACTGATTGGTGAGAGGGACAGATTTAATATCCTCGCGTTATCCTTTCCCGGCCCAGGGGCCCAGGAATTGATGGCATAAATTATGGATTGGCTGCACACGGCTCTCCTTTTAAGGGCGTCCCAGCACTGGCGTCTTTGCTGAATTCCCTTTCCGCCTCCGTGCCTTTATTTCTTCACTCACAAAGTTATTTATTTGTTTTATTTAGTTTATAAAAGCCACAGCCCCTGGGGTTCTTCTGGGCGGAAGCCTAACTGGACCGTGTCAGGGAAGGAGGGTAGTTCACGGGACCAACCTGTATCTCCCATCAGAGTGAATGGGGCCCCAGTATTTCTATAAGAAACAGCGTGACGGTGTATTCAAGGACAGGGTGGGAGGAACTGCAAACATTTCGATGACTACACCAGTTTTAAAACCTCTTCACTGGCTGCCAATTAGTTTCCGGGCAAAGTAGAAAGCGTTGGTTTCACCTTTAAAGCTCTACATGGTTTGGGTCCCGGCTACCTGCGGGATCGCCTTTTCCCATACAGTCCGCCCCGCGCACTCAGGTCTTCTGGGAAGAATCTACTTCAGCTAGCAAAAACTAGATTAACAACTGTTACCCAGAGAACCTTCTCTTCTGCTGCTCCCAGTTTGTGGAATGACCTGCCGGGAGAGATTCGTCAACTTAAGAGTCTTCCAAAGTTTAAGAAAGCTGTAAAGACTGATCTCTTCCGGCAGGCCTACCCAGTTGAATTTTAAGATGCCTTTTTAATAATGTGCTGCTTTTAACAATGTATTAGTTTTGAATGTTTTAATTATATGTATTTTATGGCATTTGCATTTATGTTGTACCCCACCTCGATCCAGAGGGAGAGGCGAGTAACAAATGCTATTATTATTATTATTATTATTATTATTATTATTATTATTATTATTATTATTATATTCCACAAGTTGTGCATTCTTAAGGATGCCAGAGAAATCTGTTTTGTGGGGTGAATTTGATGGGTTTTTCTCGGTTCAGCCCCCCCCCCCCACACACACACACCAGGGTTTGTTTTTTTAGTGTGCCATTGGACACAAAATGTGCAGTTGGGGGGAAAATGTGCAGTTGGAAATCTGATAATGTGCAGTTGGAAAAAAAGTGGTGGGGGGAAAAACAAGACGCACGTTATGTGTAATGTGTATTTTTATTTATTAAATTTATATACCGCCCCATAGCCGAAGCTCTCTGGGCGGTTTACAAGATACATGTGTATGTGTTTATTAAGAACTTAGCAATAGACAAAGTCAGGGACGGCATGTAACACAAATTATATAAGGATCCAGGTAAAAGAACCCTTGATGGTGTGACTGGTGTTGTTGGGTCCGGTGACAGTGTTGCCTGAATAGATGTGGGGGGCAGAGTTGGCACTTGGGTCTATGGTATGGTCTGGCCACTCTGTCTGTGTCTCTGTCCTGTGTCCTGTTGCTGGTTAGCATCTGCTTCTGGTTGGGAGGTTGTCTGTAGGCCAGGACTGGTCCTCCTCCGGAGGTTTGTGAGAGCGAAGTATCTGTGCTGAAGATGGGCTGGAGTTCACTGATGATCCGTTGCCATGGTTTCAATTGGGGGCCGTAGGTGACAACCAGTGGTGTTCTTTTCTTGGTCTGTCGTCCTTCCTGGGTCTCCTCATGGACCTGTCAATCTTGTCTTTCAGTTTAAGGTGCTACTAGTGTGGGCGATCAGTCGTGAACGAGAAATAATGCATTTGGCTTGTAGGGGTTGTCTGACGGTATTTGTGCAGTTGGAAAATTTCCTTTAAAAAAAACCCTGCCCACAAGACTTCCTTCCGGGAACCCACTGCGGTGCTCAACTCAGTCCGGGGCGAATCGGGACCAGTTTACAGATTTCCAAGCAGTTTGTGCATTATTATTTTTTGCAGCTTCTGCAATTCGCGCAAACGTCCGAGCAATTTGCGCACGTGACAGTGGTAATTTGCGCAAATTCTGGCCGTGATTTGCGCAAACGCCTCAGGAACGTGCACAGATTGCCTCTCCCTCCAAAAAAAAAACCCCTTAGCTCAGCTCGCAAATGCAGGTCGAGGTGTACACACCCCAGAACTCTGTCAAGTCAAATAAGAGCCGGATTTCAAATAAGAACTGGAGAAACTGACAGGAAAGGAGGAGGACACTAATATAGTGGATTTTGTAAGAAGTGGTCAGCTACAATTTCCTGGGAGGATTTAGATTAGAAAGGGCGAGATTAAAAAGAGGCTTGACTATATTACTTGCCATTTAGATTTAAATCCCACCCTATCTTGAAAGCTCAGGGAGGATTACAATGTTTCCTTATGTCCGTCATCCTCTCAGTGCAGCCCTGGGAAAGCAGGCCACATGTAATTCTTCCGCAACGGCCATGTCCACAGGGGCTTTGCACAGAAGGGGATTCTGGCAACTGTTTATGCAAACGATGGAAAGCCCATTCCTCTCTCGATGTTGTGTGACTTCCACACAACTGTCCCTCACTGTTGGCTGTCCTGGCTGGGGCTATAAGGGTCCAAAACCATCTGGAGGGCCACAGGCCATGGCATATGCCTTGCCAGCCATCACAAAAGCCACACAAAAAAGGGTGAAGTGGGTCTTGTCCTGGTGGTGTACCTGGGAACCATCCTGCATGGGGAGCAGGGTGTGGCTATCAATGGCCCCTAGCCCTGATGGTCGTGTGCAACCTCCAGTATCTGAGGCAGTGCACCAGTTGCTGGGGAACATGGCTGGGAGGGTGCTGTTGCACCAAACTTCAAGAAGGATGCAGACAAGCTGGAGCGTGTTCAGAGGAGGGCAACCAGGATGATCAGGGGTCTGGAAACAAAGCCCTATGAGGAGAGACTGAAAGAACTGGGCCTGTTTAGCCTGGGGAAGAGAAGATTGAGGGGAGAAATGAGAGCACTCTTCAAATGCTTAAAAGGTTGTCACACAGAGGAGGGCCAGGATCTCTTCTCGATCCTCCCAGAGTGCAGGACACGGAATCATGGGCTTAAGTGACAGGAAGCCAGATTCTGGCTGGACATCAGGAAAAACAACAATGGAACCAGTGACCTAGGGAGGTGGTGGGCTCTCCCACCCTAGAGGCCTTCAAGAGGCAGCTGGACAACCATCTGTCAGGGATGCTTTCAGGTGGATTCCTGCATTGAGCAGGGGGTTGGACTCGATGGCCTTATAGGCCCCTTCCAACTCTACCATTCTATGATTCTATGAGATGTGATAGCACTCTTCAAATACTTGGAAGGTTTCCACACAGAGGAGCGCCAGGATCTCTTCTCGATCCTCCCAGAGTGCAGGACACGGAATCATAGGCTCAAGTGACAGGAAGCCAGATTCTGGCTGGACTGAAACAACTGGGCCTGTTTAGCCTGGAGAAGAGAAGATTGAGGGGAGAAATGATAGCACTCTTCAAATACTTGAAAGGTTGTCACACAGAGGAGGACCAGGATCTCTTCTCAATCCTCCCAGAGTGCAGGACACGGAATCATGGGCTCAAGTGAAAGGAAGCCAGATTCTGGCTGGACATCAGAAAAATGATGTTAGAGCAGTACGACAATGAAACCAGTTACCTAGGGAGGTGGTGGGCTCTCCCACACTAGAGGCATTCAAGAGAGCAGCTGGACAACCATCTGTCAGGGATGCTTTAAGGTGGATTCCTGCACTTAGCAAGGGGTTGCTCGATGGCCTTATAGGCCCCTTCCAGCTCTACTATTCTATGATTCTATGGTTGTTGGTCCCTGGTGGACAGCTGGTTGGCCACTGTGTGAAGAGAGTGCTGGACTAGATCGCCCCTTGGTCTGATCCAGCACGGTACTTCTTATGTTCTTATGTCCTTTAATAGGTAGACAGCTCCCCAGAGGGGGCAGAGTTAACACAAGGTTCAGACCTGCCAAAAAGCCTCCGCCTGGTGCTGAGACAACAGGTCTTTGTGAACGAATTCCAGCCAGCATAGCTCTGTCCAGGGTCCTGAATGGCTTGACCTTTCCCTTGCTTCATTGGACTTGTCCTTCCATGAAGTGAAACTGCTTCAGAAAAGTTCTCCTAGGGACCTTCAGCTGAGCTACACAGGACACTGTCAAAACCATTGTGTTCCTGGAGGGCTACATTTGCTCCTTTGTACTCTGAGTCCTTCGCACCGCAGCTCCAGCAAACCAAGAGAATGGGACTGTCTCGCTAAGTTAATCCGCCTGGCTTTTTAGAATTCATAGCTAGCAATAATTAAGTCTCAGATGCCTGCAACCCAAATCAGTAGCATCCATTGGGGATGGTATTAGAGGATGTTGGCTTGCTTTGTGATTGAAATATTAATGGCAGAATGGAATTGCTACCCGCCTCCTACGTCTCTGGGTGGGCATCTGGAAAGAACATTTAGCAAAAGAAAGAGCCTGGCAAGGTTGGGGGAGGAGACCTCCACAACTGAGGGGCAGGTCTGCTGTCAATAGAATAAAACATCAAAAGTCCTCAACTGACATGGAGCACAAGAGGAAATCCTTCAGCGGCACTGATAGCGGCTTCCCAGGATATGTCTGTTCACTGCACGTACATGCAATGAAACACCTGATGGTTATGATCTACATCACAAGTGATGATCTACAGGCAGCTTTCCTGAAAATTCTCAGATTCAGATTTTTATTCATGCATGAGCAGCTAGCTAGGCATCAAACAGAGTGAGATTCAATTGGAATAAATATGATTCCAGAGAAACAGAGGACACCGGGAGGTTGAAAAACCTCCCTCTTCCCAGGAAGAATACCCCAGAAAGGATAGACCAGCCTAGCTGAACCAACTTACTTTGCGTTTACCGGACTGACATGAAGAACAGAACACATTTATCCTTTGGGCTGTGAACTAGGCACGTATGGATTTTACGTTTCGTGGATTGACAGATACCTTTTATTCCGCTGTCCGTTCACTGATGGAAATTTCCAATTTCCCAAATTCGCACAAATCTGCATTTGCGCACATTCACAATTACAAAAATGCGCAAATCCACCCCCCAAAATGCGCAAATCCACCCAAATGCACATTTTCATGCTTTGCCCTATAGGGGAAATGTGTATTTCCATCCATTTTTTCTGTTTTACTTATTTTTCTTTACCTAAATTTGCATGAAGTTTAGTGGCCTAATCATGGCTCAGCACGTCAACTGAACAGGCCCAATGTCATACAAAGCCCTCCACTTTTTGGGAGCAAGTGACTTCTTGGCCCACCCATACGAACCTGCCCACCCAATTCAACTCTGTCTCAGGGGCCCTGCTCAGAAACCCACCTGAATGGATGATTCAGCTGGTGGGCATGAAGAACAGGCCTTCTCAGTGGTGTCCCCTAGATTACGGGACTCCCCGCCCCCTAATGTGTTGTGTATGCCCTTAACTGTGCACAGTTTTAAAAACTTGTTCTTTGGGGGCCACATTCTGGCGAGTCTTTCAATCGCTGCAGGTCTAAAATTAAAGGAACCGTTTGAAACATTTCATCTTTTTTATCTATTATGTTGCTTTTTTATTGGCTTTTAATGGCCTGTGCTTCCAAATCAGTTTCACGCTGCTACCAGATCTGGTCTGTGGTTTTGGGGTTCAAAAGTGTGTGTGTGTGTGTGTGTGTGTGTGTGTACACACACACACATATACACACTCACAGTGAGAAGAACGCATATAATGCATTATGTAAGCTGCTCTGTTCCCAGGTCAAAAGCCTAATTTCTAAAGCTCTCTGCATGTGATCAGTTCAGGCATCACAGAACCGCAACCTGTCCTTTCCCTAGCAGTTTGCTTGGAGTGAGGAGAGACAGAGAAAGGCTTAATCTACACCAAGCAGGATATAGCACGATGAAAGTGGTATGAAAGCTGTATCTAAGAGGCAGGAGCCACACTACTGCTTTATAGCGGTATTGAAGTGCACTGACAACTGTTGGGGCCCATTGACACATGCCGTATATACCACTTTCATACCGCTTTCATAGCGCTCTATCCTGCTTGGTGTGGCTCCTGCCTTTTATATACTGCTTTCATAGTGCAATATCCTGCTTGGTGTAGATTAGGCCTTTGTGTCCTCATCCTCCAATCTTTGAGTTTTTGCTAGATGGGTTTGTTAGCCCATCTAGCGAGAAAGCTTCAGAGGAGGAGGAAAGGAGGCTCAGCATAAAGTGGGGACTCAGGATAAATTGACACACCCACTTTTGGTCCTGCCCACTGCTGCCATTGGCCCCGCCCACACCACCACCAGGTGGCCACCGAACAGAAAAAAAAGGCAGCCCATCCCAACTCAGGGGGAGTTGCCATGTTAGTCTGTTGCAGCAAACACTGTTGGCTTATAAGCTGTCATGGAATAAAACCCATGACATCAGGTGTGCTCCGGCAGATCAGAACTTACCTTTTCTAGCCAGGGAAATGACATGGGAGTTATCTTACAGAAAGTGAAGATAAGGATTGGGTGAGTGGGGTTGATGCTGGAGGCTGGCTCTAATGGCACTCTGGGTTCTTGAGAGAGAGACACAGAGAGAGAGACAGACAGACTGTAATTCATTTCGCCTTAATCTCTGCACATTCCAGACAAACACAGCCAGGTCAAGCAAGGGAGAGCAGAACAAAGGAGTTTGGAAGGATTTTGGCAACCTGCTGCCCCAGTGGGAAGCTCACAAACAAGTCACGAGTCACCGAAGTTGGTGGCCCATCAATGCAGGACCTATAGAATCATAGAATCGTAGAGTTGGAAGGGGCCTCTAAGGCCATCAAGTCCAACATCCTGCTCAATGCAGGAATCCACCTTAAAAGCATCCCTGACAGATGGTTGTCCAGCTGCCTCTTGAAGGCCTCGAGTGTGGGAGAGCACACAACCTCCCTAGGTAACTGGTTCCATTGTCGTACTGCTCTAACAGTCAGGGCGTTTTTCCTGATGTCCAGCCGGAATCTGGCTTCCTGTCACTTGAGCCCGTTATTCCGTGTCCTGCACTTTGGGATGATCGAGAAGAGATCCTGTCCCTCCTCTGTGAGACAATCTTTCAAGTATTTGAAGAGTGCTCTCATGTCTCCCCTCAATCTTCTCTTCTCCAGGCTAAACCTGCCCAGTTCTTTGCCCAGTTCTATAGATCCAAGAGCCAGCCTGCTCCATCTCTTACCTGAGAGGGGTAATTTCACACCCAGGCTCCAAAGAAGCCTTCACTCCTGCTGGCTTAATTATTTTACAAGGTTTTGGATTGAACTTTAAGGCAGAGATGATGAAATAGCTCCATTTTGTGTATTCTTCCCACGTCTCCCCCCCCCCCTCAACCTCATGGCAACAACTAAACCATTACAAACTAATCTCTCGGGTGCTGCACTACAACCTCAGAGGCAGGTGAACTCAGAAGCATCTGCTAGCCCAGGCAGGATTACCAAAAAAATAAAATAAAAATAAAGGCTAAGAGAATCTTCTCATTCATGATCCCCTGTAAGTCCCAGCGAGTGGAAAGGGATTCAACTAATTAAGCCGGCCTGGATTTAGATGATCAAAAGAATTTCTTCTCGTCAGCTGCACTTATAACATAAAATCCTGGTCCAACCTTCAGCAGGGAAAAAAAGGTTTCAATTCTTTCTCCCTGGATGAATGTGTTTTTTTTTTATCATCTCCACAGGATTTAGAGGACCAAAAAGAAAAGAAAAAAAGATTAAGAGTCCTGATACACCAGTCTACCTTTGCCCATCCACGCTGACGGCATCACCGGTTGTATCCCTTCGGTGACACGTTAGCCGTCAGCAACTTGATCAATAGCCACAGAGCAAGGAGGAATGAATTACAGCCATTCTCTTCTAATGATAAAGAAGGAAGGGAGAAGGGGAGGTGCTACCAGAATTGCCAAATTAACTGTGCTTCGAAAGGGTGCACACAGTGGGTCCAAACAATCAGGGTTTCCCACCTCAATTGAAGACCAGCAACAGCAGCAATCTTCGCATTTATAGGAGAGACTGGATGAGGATAACTAGATCGTAAAATCATAGAACAGTAGAGTTGGAAGGGGCCTCTAAGGCCACTGAGTCCAAACCCCTGCTCAAGGCAGGAATCCACCTAAAAGCATCCCAGACAGATGCTTGTCCAGCTGCCTCTTGAAGGCCTCCAGTGTGGGAGAGCCCACCACCTCCCTAGGTAACTGGTTCCATTGTCATACGGCTCTAACAGTCAGGGTTTTTTCCTGATGTCCAGCCGGAATCTGGCTTCCTGTCACTTGAGCCCATTATTCCGTGTCCTGCACTCTGGGAGGATCGAGAAGCCATCCTGGACCTCCTCTGTGTGACAACCTTTCAAGTATTTGAAGAGTGCTCTCTTGTCTCCCCTCAATCTTCTCTTCTCCAGGCTAAACAGGCCCAGTTCTTTCAGTCTCATTTCATAGGGCTTTGTTTCCAGATCCCTGACCATCCTGGTTGCCCTCCTCTGAACACGCTCCAGCTTGTCTGCCTCCTTCTTGAAGTGTGGAGCCCAGAACTGGATGCAGTACTCTAGATGAGGCCTAACCAGGGCCGAATAGAAAGGAACCGTACCTCATGCAATTTGGAAGCTATACTTCCATTAATGCAGCCCCAAATAGCATTTGCTTTTTTTGTAGCTACATTACACCGTTGGCTCATATTCAGCTTGTGATCTACAACAATTCCAAAATCCTTCTTGTTTGTAGTATTGCTGAGCCAAGTATCCCCCATCTTGTACGCAGGTGTATGCAGACTTCAGCTTGGTGGAATCAGACTTCAGGCTTTGTTTTGCTTTTTAAGAGAAAGATTTCTAGGTAGGCTTCCAACGAACACCTAAAACCCACCTATGATCCCACCAGAGAAATCCTTACTAATCTACTGCAAATCACCCAGACAGCGGCTGGTTGATCTGGACCTACCTTCTTCTCATCCCAGGGTGGTGGACCTCTCACACACCCAAAGGGACCCTCCTTTTGGCAAAGTCCAATTGGATGTCCGGAAAGGAGAACAGGGGAATTTCCGAAGCCCCTGTCCTCTTTGTCTTGACACTTCCTTTATGAGTAGAACGTTCCTCTCCTGCTTTATGCATCTTACAGGCAGCTCTGCACACCATGTCCATACCCCATCTCCCAACTCACAAGTAGGCCTGCACATGCTATAGTTGCTGAACCTGACTGGAGCGCACGCGTGCAGTGACATCTCCACGTTTTTGCATGCCTCAATGGGCCTCCTACTTTGATGACTCTACCTTCTCACTGTCAACAGCTGCTCTTGTTCCTTTTCCTTATTCTCATCATGGCTTTCAATTGCTTGCTTGACAGGCACAGAGCCAGTAAGCAAGCAGGCTGTGGCGTCTCCCGCTCCTGATCCGGGATGATGGGAATTGTAGTCCCACTACATTGGGAGGGCAACAGGTACCCCACCAAGTAGTCCTGGAAGTGCACGAGTAAGGCACGCGGGCCCTGCGGCCAGATTCCATGGCATCTTGTGATAACCCTTCTGCCTAATTCTGGTGGCAACAATAGACATAAATCATACAATTATTGGGTGTCATGTGCTCGCAAATTCAGATGACTGGCAAAAGCACAATCCGGCTCCAGGAACTCTTTATAAATAGCTGCCTCTTGAATGCAAATCTTCAAGATGTAAAGCGTGCTTTGCTTTGCTCTCAGAAAAAGCAGTCTGTGTGTGCTGCATCATCATCATCATCATCAACATTATTATTATTATTATTATTATTATTATTATTATTATTATTACAGAACCTCTTTCAGTCCAAGGGCTGAATTCTGGTTTGGAGACGCTTTCTGGGCCAAGATCCAGCGGTGGGTGGGGGAGAAGGCAAATCGGGCAAGGCAAATAGGATGGCACCAAGATACCAAAATAACAACAATAATAATAACAACAGCCAACTATTGGTAGCAAGCTAAGTCTTGCTACCAATGGCTAAGCTTTCGGAGAGGGATTTCCAATGGTTAGAAAGGGGGTGGGGAATTGCACAAAACCCAGGAAAACATCAAATGATAATAGTTTGGGGAAAGGGGTGGGCACTGAAGAAAGAGGTGTGGTCTTCTAGGGAACCCCGAATGCCTCAATCAGGACTCTAAGAGAGCTATATCTGTCCCACCTACCTAAGGTACCCTGGACATCCTCCTCTCAGGGATGCTTTAGGGTGGATTCCTGCACTGAGCAGGGGGTTGGTCTTGATGGCCTTAGAGGCCCCTTCCAACTCTACAATTCTATGATTCTATGGTTCTACCTCTTCCAGAGATCGTGCAATTATTGGGTGCCATGTTCTATCGCTGTTGGATGATGAACCAAAGCCCAACCAGCAGAAATCGTTTCTGAATTTCTCCCTCCCAATGTAAATCTCTGTGTTTTAAAAAGCAGAATGTTCTTTGACCCTCCTGCGCCCTGGAAATCCCAAACACGCTTCCGAAAACGGTTAGGAAGGGTGCCGTTCCGTGCTGCGCCAGAGTCACGTCCGCCCCTTCCCTCTGATCGACTCTCCCCCGCCGCCATTCGCACCCGCTGCAGAGAACAAATGTGTGTCTATGCATTAAATCATCGCCCAGCTCCAACGGCTGTCACAGCCAGAACAATAATGAGAATACCACGTCCCCGGAGAACGCTGGGAAAAGGACGTTCCGTGAGAACGAGGCAACATCTGTTTTGTTTAGTGGCTCCTGACTCGGCTGCATCCCGGCATGGAGGCTGGAGCCCTTGGGGAGTCATCTTCCAGCTTTCCAGGCCTGGCGGCGAATTTATACCTTCACCTCGGAAACCTGAGTGTTGCCATCAGGAACCGAAAGGCATTCTCCTTCTGAGAGGGTAATAGCATAAAAGGAGCCCTTGCAGATGCTGTCCATGGTGCTGAAAGTGTTTCCTTGCTTGCTTGCTTCCTTCCTTCATCACACCCCAAATGAGGCATTGCACTATAGGATGTTCGCAGTATAAAATATAATGAGATGGTAGACCAGGATTTACTACTTATGACAAACATGTGTGGGGTTCCCCACCCCTCTTTTCTTTTCCTATTCTTCACATTTTTGCATAAACACATCAGAAGAAACATAGAATCATAGAATAGCAGAGTTGGAAGGGGCCTCTAAGGCCATCAAGTCCAATCCCGCCGCTCAGTGCAGGAATCCACCCTAAAGCATCCCTGACAGATGGTTGTCCAGCTGCCTCTTGAAGGCCTCTAGGGTGGGAGAGCCCACAACCTCCCCAGGCAACTGGTTCCATTGTCATACTGCTCTAACAGGAAGTTTTTCCTGATGTCCAGCCGGAATCTGGCTTCCTGTGACTTGAGCCCTTTATTCCGTGTCCTGCACTCTGGGAGGATCGAGAAGAGATCCTGGCCCTCCTCTGTGTGACAACCTTTCAAGTAGTTGAAGAGTGCTCTCATGTCTCCCCTCAATCTTCTCTTCTCCAGGCTAAACATGCCCAGTTCTTTCAGTCTCTCTTCATAGGGCTTTGTTTCCAGACCTCTGATCATCCTGGTTGCCCTCCTCTGAACATGCTCCAGCAGGAATAAAATGACAAGATAATTGCTCCTTGTATTTCTGATGTCTAGGGGTAAGTGTCATTGTTTATTTAGTCACAATTGCACTACATGCAATAAAGTGGTATCAGAAAACGTGAGAGAACCCCGGAGCTTGCAAACAGACAAAAATAAAAATCTCCTAAGTAGAGGGGGGAAAACCCCCAAATATAGCAATGAGTCCTGAACATGCTCAGTTGTCATAGAATGATGACACTATTGCACAGGAGGAGATAAGCCAGAAGATGGTTGTGCGTTGACTATCAGGGATCCTTGTCTATCATTGATGAATTTATGTATTTTTCCATATATATATTTTTAGTGAGGATTCCTAGATAACCTTCCAAGAAACCTGAGGGTTCTCTAGGATCCAGCTTTAAAACTATCTCATCCTGTCGATAATCCGCGCAATGCATTGGTTCAAGTTTGCCATCCTGGACCAAATTTGAGTCCCACCACACCAATTCTACCTTGCTCCTGCCTTCTGCTCGGATCCATTCTTTACAAGCAAGGAAGTGAAGATGAAAACAGTGAATTGCTTTAATTAATTCATTTAATCATCAAATCAATGGCTATCCCCCCTTTCAAGTACACACGCACACACCATCTTTAAGCTCTTGCGTAGTGGATTTCAGCAAATCACAGACTTCAAATGGATAGCGAAAGCTACAAGCCTCCCTTGCTATAGATTTTTTTTTCATTGCTGTTTCGGCTGCCGTTGAATAAGAAAGCACCTTTGGCTAATTGAGTAAATAGAAAACTCTTTAGAAGACAGCGATACAAGAAATCTGAGGAGGGTGTGTGTGTGTGTGTGTGTAAAATCTAGCGTTTGGGGAACACATTCCCTGGGAAAGTATGAATACAGAAAGAGATGGAAGACTAAGTGGGTTTGGGGTGGAATAATGAATGAAACGTCTTTGGAACATTTGCCCTGGACACTGGGGCCTTAGCTAGACCTAAGGTTTATCCCGGGGTCATCCCTGTTCATGTAAATGACACACAGGATATCCCGGGAGCAGGCAGGGATGACCCTGGGATAAACCTTAAGTCTAGCTAAGGCCTTTGAGCCACTACAGACAATATGGGAATTTTTTAATTGAAAGGAGCTGAGATTGGAATGGGCAGGATGAGATTTTCCTGATGTCCAGCCGGAATCTGTCTTCCTGTAACTTGAGCCCATGATTCCAGGTCCTGCACTCTGGGGTGACTGAGAACTGATCCTGGCCCTCTTCTGAATGACAGTTCTGTGCAGGGTTGCTGGAAACGACTCTTTACTGCTTGAAACCCCGGAGGACCATTGCAAATGACTTCATCTTTCCTCTTCAGAAAGACATCACGCCAGGACACAACATTTGCCCATCCCTTCACATCTACTATGTAGCTGTATTCCTTACAACAACCCTGCAAGGTAAGTCAATGTTATTTCCCCTCCATATTGCCAATAGGGAGGGGGCAGAGTGTAGGAGGAAAGAGGCTCGGCTAATCCCCACCTAGCAATTTTATGGCAGAGGTAAGATTCGAACTGGGGACTTCGTAGCTCAGCCTCTTAGCCGCTATACCACACGAGCTATCTGCGATGTGACAGATAGGGGGGAGGGAAGAAAACTGTTTGGCCTTGGTTCTATCTGGCTTTAACATATGTGCCTGCCCTGACCCTAAGATCATCCTCAGGGGTCTTTCTCCGTGAGCCCCTGCCAAAGGAAGTGAGGCAAGGTGCGTACCAGGAGCAGGGCCTTCTCTGCTGTGGCACCCCGGCTGTGGAACGAGCTCCTTAGAGAGGTTCGCCTGGCACTGACATTATACTATTGCCAGCACCAGTGAAGACCCTTATTCTCTCAGCATTTTAGCAAGTTACCACCTTTATCTTTTAACCCAGCTCTTTTAACTCTGCATTTTCAGCCTGTATTTTAAACCTTTGCATCACTGCTTGGTTTTACCCTGGTTGCACTCTTGTATCACGGTTTTAAGCTTTCATAGAATCATAGAATCATAGAATAGCAGAGTTGGAAGGGGCCTACAAGGCCATCGAGTCCAACCCCCTGCTCAATGCAGGAATCCACCTTAAAGCATCCCCGACAGATGCTTGTCCAGCTGCCTCTTGAAGGCCTCTAGTGTGGGAGAGCCCACAACCTCCCTAGGTAACTGATTCCATTGTCGCACTGCTCTAACAGTCAAGAAGTTTTTCCTGATGTCCAGCTGGAATCTGGCTTCCTTTAACTTGAGCCCATTATTCCGTGTCCTGCACTCTGAGAGTGCACTCATGTTATATTTTACGCTGTACTTACGGTTTTAACTTTTCGGCTATTGGGTGGCATAGAAAAAATAAAATCAACGAATAAACATTGGTGTGTGTGTGTCTTTTGCCATTCTGCTGTTTTAAATTGTGGCTATTTGTTTTGCTTTTCTAGGCTGCCATAATTACGGTGATACTTAGTTGGTCTGGAAAACTGTTGAGGTTGAAATATATGTCTAAATAAATGAAAACGGAAGCTCGGTTTTTAGGAGATGTCTCGTTTGGCTTTTATTCCCATGCATGACTTTCGATTTCGGAGCAAACCGTGCAGCAACACCATGCCACCATGCCTTCAGAAGAGGGCAACCAGGATGATCAGGGGTCTGGAAACAAAGCCCTATGAAGAGAGACTGAAAGAACTGGGCATGTTTAGCCTGGAGAAGAGAAAACTGAGGGGAGACATGAGAGCACTCTTCAAAGACTTGAAAGGTTGTCACACAGAGGAGGGCCAGGATCTCTTCTCGATCCTCCCAGAGTGCAGGACACGGAATCACGGGCTCAAGTGACAGGAAGCCAGATTCCAGCTGGACATCAGGAAAAACTTCCTGACTGTTAGAGCAGTGCGACAATGGAATCAGTTACCTAGGGAGGTGGTGGGCTCTCCCACACTCGAGGCCTTCAAGAGGCAGCTGGACAACCCTCTGTCAGGGATGCTTTAGGGTGGATTCCTGCCTTGAGCAGGGGGTTGGACTTGATGGCCTTGTAGGCCCCTTCCAACTCTGCTTTTCTATGATTCTATGATTCTGTGACAACAAAACCCAAGTTTTGGTATTGCAAGAAAAGAAAGGGACGACTTCTCCTGGTGGTCCTCCCTTTCTTGGCCTAGTTTCTATTGGCTTAACATCCCCCTCCCACCCCGGACTTTATTAGCAAAGAAACCATGACATCTTTTGTACGATTCACGCCGAATTTTTATGAAGGCAGGGAACAGGCTGTTCAAGACGGATGTGTCAGGTGGGACGTGGGGGAGAAGCAGCTGGAAGAATTTTAAGCAGCTAATTGTGTGAAGTGGGGAGGGGGGAAGAGAGGAACGGTGGGAAGAGCTAAGTGAGGAAAGACACCGGGGCCTGTAGGCTCTTAAAACCACGCAGGAAGAGGCCTGTGTAGATCAGAGGCGTGTGCAGCCCATTTCATTCGGGGAAGCGCCCAGGGATTTTAATTCTTTTTTTTAAAAGGCGAACATTTATTGAATACTCAATCGTAAAGGGCGTTATTTTTACCCGTTTATTTATTAAACACTGTAGACACTGATGCCGCGGCGTTTTATGCCCACCACTTTGATTCCTCTATGGAAAGAGGTATATAAATTTGAGTAATCCATCAATAAAATAAAACTGAACGTCTGTTAAATGCTGGAAGGGGAGGAGGGAGACGGCTTTAGCATCAGCTGCCTTGATTTTTATGCACCATCTTCTGTAGTCCATCAATCTCTCTCTCTCTCTCTCTCTCTCTCTCTCTCTCTCTCTCTCTCTCTCTCTCTCTCTCTCTCTGCAACACCATCTCCTTCCGTGCTTTGAATCTTCAGCTTGCATGTCAAAAACCCATGTTCCTACTCCAATCTCTGGCATGAAAGTCAATACGGAACGGTTTCTTATCTCCACCTTCTATTTTCAAAAAGAAAATGCAGCTTATAAAGGCCCTCCACTTCTCCTGGCAAAGTTTTGATTGACAATGAGATCTGCTCCGTTTTCACGGGAGACAGTCTCTCTCAGGCTGTTCGCCCGAACCGTCAATGGAAATCCCTTTTACTGCGAGGATCTTCTGTTAACAACGTCCACAGCAGCAAAGGATGGGGCTCCGGTCCCTTTAACCAGAGCGCTCAAGGCAGGAATTGGGATAGAACTGGACAACTACTTTCCCCAGCAAGACTTGAAATTGGGCTCAGAAAATTGAACAGACCAAACCAACATGGGCCTTGTCTCCTACATCCATCATATCATCAGGAGCAGGACACGTTCTGATCCTTATTAGGGTGGCCCAGTGAAGAGGGTCCTCGTCCCTTCAGTCCAGGTGTGAGCAGCTTTTTTGAGAGCCAAAATCCCTTTTGGGTGATCTATTGGGGACCACATATCAGCCATGGCTAGGGCCAAAGCCAAAAGTGGGTGGGGCACTCCCTTTTCTCTCTCTTTTCACCGCCCCTTTTCTTTCTCTTTCTGCAACCCCCTTTCTCTCTCTTTTCACCACCCCTTTCCCCCTCCCAAATACTCCCTACCACCCCCCATTAAGTTGTCTTTTTTAAAAAATAATAATTAAAAACTTGGGCAGCATATTGGCGACCCTAAACCTAGAGGAACAGCGGACTCTCCCCTTCGCTGCCGATTCTGTAGTTCTGCATTTCCTGGTTCAATAGTAAATGGCCTACAAGAACTTCCCCCGCTCCCCCAACCCTGGGGAAAAGAATTGGCAATGGCCTCGAGCATTCAAGCCAGCTGCTAGATTGGAGCCATCCAATCTGTAAAGTATTGAATGAGCGAACGCACAGGATCATTCAGCCACCGTAGTATGATTATTCTCAATGAGAAGCTGAAAAAGAACAGCCCTTGGTTAATCTGAGTGCTACCCAATAACCGTTAGATCTGGAATCCGACAGAATTCATTGAAGATGGAACTGAATGACAGCAGATAGCAGCAATCAAATTAGCCAGGGTTTTCTCGTTTCGTGTGACTTGGCAGAATGATTATTCTCCGAAAGTCTGCGCCTTAGCTCCTGCGTTTTAGACAGTGGGACTGTACTGGTGTGTGTGTGTTTTAGCTCACTGTTGCCTTTGGCTATCCCATCCTTGTCATGAAGAGGGATTCCTGCCACAGTCCTGTGGTTCAAAGCTCAGGAAGAGGAGCTGTCCAGCAGAATGAACAAAAAGAAAGATGTTGCTTCAGCAAGGGTAGGATCCAACTGAAAATCACACAAATCCCCACCAAATTCTGCAAATCTCCTCCCAAATGTGCAAATTTCCCCACGTGCATACTTGAGTCTATGGGAGAAATGCACATTTTCATCCCGGGTATTTTTATTTTACATATTTTCCTATGACTAGATTTGTATAAATTTGTGTGATTCGGGAAAAGCCATCGACTACAGTATTCATGGGTCAGATTCATAGAAACCAGAATCCATTTGGTTCCATTGCAGAGTACTCTAACATTCCTGCTGATTTATTTATTTATTTATTTATTTATTACATTTTTATACCGCCCAATAGCTGAAGCTCTCTGGGTGGTTCACAAAAGTTAAAACCATAATAAAACAACCAACATGTTAAAAGCTCAATTACAAAATACAATATAAAAAGCACAACCGGGATAAAACCACGCAGCAAAATTGATATAAGATTAAAATACAGAGTTAAAACAGTAAAATTTAAATTTAAGTTAAAATTAAGTGTTAAAATACTGAGAGAATAAAAAGGTTTTCAGCTGGCGAAGGAAGGAGTACAGTGTAGGCACCAGACAGACCTCTCTGGGGAGCTCATTCCACAGCCGGGGTGCCACAGCAGAGAAGGCCCTGCTCCTAGTAGCCACCTGCCTCACTTCCTTTGGCAGGGGCTCACGGAGAAGGGCCCCTGTAGATGATCTTAAGGTCCGGGCAGGTACATATGGGAGGAGGCGTTCCTTCAAATAACCTGGCCCCAAACCATTTAGGGCTTTAAATGTCAATACCAGCACTTTGAATCGGGCCCGGACCTGGACTGGCAGCCAATGAAGTTGTAAAAGGATTGGCATAATGTGATCTTGCCGGCCAGTCCCTGTTAGTAAACGGGCTGCCCTGTTTTGTACCAGCTGCAGCTTCCGGACTGTTTTCAAAGGCATTATTACAAGCAAATAATGACATCAAGATGTACCCACGCCAATGGTACACATCTCTCCATTTGCAAGGAGGTAACTGACGAGCCAGTGCTATAGTTCTTATGAAGAAATTAAACAAGTTACAACAAGGGCTCTTAAAATAGACACAGTGTAAGATCATGCACACTACCTCATTGGTGGCCTGTCCAGCCATTGCACATAGAGTTGCATCACATTAATCAAAGTCAGGGGCCAGTAGTTAAAGCAAAGGAAAGCTTGGGCAGAGTAACCATCATCAACAAGATCAAGAGTTAGCTGGAATTAGGCAGAACAGTTCAGGACCCTGAACAGTGCACTGGCTGAAGGCTTCTCACCTATAACAAAGGGAGCTGTTGCTTCAGCACAGTGCAAAGGCCTTCTGTGAGCTTATAAAGGCTGGTCAGCTTGGTAGCGCTGTAGGCCCTTCACCCTGATGAGAACCTACCAAAGACCTTAGAGAGCGGTTGCTTTATTTGATTGTCATTTGCTCTTGTGAGAAGAGGGTGGCAGAGCTGCACTGGAGACACAGTCATCCAAATCTGACGATCAGGTAAAACAGATGAATAGGAATATAGGAAGCTGGTCCATCCAGCCCAGTATTGTCAACACTGACTGGCAGCAATGTCTCTCCAGAATTTCAGGCAGGATTCTTTCCTCGCCCTACCTGGAGAAGCTGGGGATCGAACCTGAGACCTTCAGCATGCAAATCAGGTGCTCTATCACACTGAGCTATGGCCCCTGCTGTTTAGCGATCGAAGTTCCTGTTCAGCTATTGTGGCGAAGAGCTGTTGAGAGGCCTATTCCTCCGTTAATTTGTGAAATCCTTAAAAGCCGGAGATGGTATAACCGTAAATCTTTGAAGCATAGGCATGGCGGTCCCCACAGCCACGCTGCGGAGGAAAGCCCAAGAATGCAGGCAGCTGTGTTGATCCATCTGTGTGCATGCGTGTAATAGCTTTTGTAGGTCTTTTGGAAAGCTAATGGGTCTTCTTAATTGCTCATTCAAGACTGAGCCATCACTTAGCATTTCAACAGGGATCGCTCACAGCAATATACCATCCCTGGGAGAAACCCTATTTCCCCCAGCTATGGTGAGAATCACAGCTAAGATCAGAGGGAACAGTAGATGACATCATCCCTGCTAATCCAGACATCTTGGTGTTTCGACCCCAGGATTCCCAAGGTCACTACACCACCACAAACAGATCCCAGAGCAGAGCTTTGGGGTCTTAGAATCATAGAATCATAGAAAAGCAGAGTTGGAAGGGGCCTACAAAGCCATCGAGTCCAATCCCCTGCTCAATGCAGGAATCCACCCTAAAGCATCCCTGACAGATGCTTGTCCAGCTGCCTCTTGAAGGCCTCTAGTGTGGGAGAGCCCACAACCTCCCTAGGTAACTGATTTCACTGTCGCACTGCTCTAACAGTCAGGAAGTTTTTCCTGATGTCCAGCCGGAATCTGGCTTCCTTTAACTTGAGCCCGTTATTCCGTGTCCTGCACTCTGGGAGGATCGAGAAGAGATCCTGGCCCTCCTCTGTGTCTGATCCAGCATCAGGGCTCTTCTCGTGTTCTTAACTCTAGAACACAGCCTGGATATCTTTGGCATAGGATCACCTTAATACATTTTATATACAACATCCCCACACACACACACACACACCCTGCGTCAATCAGAGGGGATCCCAGTCTTCCCTCGTTCCCATTGCAGCTTCACCGTCTCAATATGCCAAGATTGAATTAGCTACCCGCTGGCAGTATAATTCTAATTGTTTTCAGAAACCCTTTTCAATAAAGTTCTCATTAGCCTGCCTTGCTAAATGGAAAGCGAGAGGAATCACGGAGGTCCAGCGTCACTGTGACACAAGCAATGAAGAATTACACTCATCTACTCATTACCTCTGGGATACCTTTTCCCTTTCTCTCTTTTTCTTTTTCCCTCCTTCTATTCCTCCTTTCCACTATACAGCATTTCATTTCAAGCATTGCTCGGGTTGTCGTTCTTCTAAAACCTGCATGTTTCTAACTGTTTGTGATCCGTCCACAGAACATTGATTATTGGGCAGGTTAGAAACATATTTATTTATATATTTATATTAAAACATTGGCATCCCTCCCTAGATCATTGGAATCTCAGGACGGCGTACAGATAAAAACAGAACAATATAAAACAATAAATACACGCAGCTAGAAATGTATTAAGTCATATAATCATAGAATAGTAGAGTTGGAAGGGGCCTATAAGGCCATCAAGTCCAACCCCCTGCTCAGTGCAGGAATCCACCCTAAAGCATCCCTGACAGAGGGTTGTCCAGCTGCTTCTTGAAGGCCTCTAGTGTGGGAGAGCCCACCACCTCCCTCGGTCATGGGTTCCATTGTCGTACCGCTCTAACAGTCAGGAAGTTTTTCCTGATGTCCAGCTGCAATCTGGCTTCCTTTAACTTGAGCCCGTTATTCCGTGTCCATAACTTAACTCTGTGCTGTGTGAAGGAGTTCTTCCTTTTATTTGTACTGGATCTCCCACCAATCAGTTTCATGGGATGACCCTGGGTTCTAGTATTTTGAGAGAGGGAGAACAAGGTCTCCCTCTCCACCTTCTCCACACCATGCATAATTTTGTACACCTCTATCATGTCTCCCCTCGGCCTCCTCTTCTCCAAGCTAAACAATCCCAGCTGTTGTGACCTTCCCTCCTAGGGGAGATTCTCCAGGACTACACCTTGTTTTGCGGGACAGGAAAGTGCACCAGGGGGCAATGGCTCATGTAGGTAAGTGGTGGAGTCAGTTAAATTGCTGGTGAAAGACGTGTGGTCACTGGCCTCTCATTTTCCTAGAGTCATAGAATAGCAGAGTTGGAAGGGGCCTACAAGGCCATCGAGTCCAACCCCCTGCTCAATGCAGGAATCCAAATTACACAAATCGTGGCTGCAATGTGCTCAACCCAAAAACCTCCCTGGATTTCAGGAAAAACCGGCAACTCAGCTAAATTGTAAACCGCCCAGAGAACTTCGGCTATGGGGCGGTACATAAATGCAATAAATAAATAAACGGTCCGGATTTGCAAACAACGGACATCACTGCTGAAGACACCCCTTGTTCGCCCAGGCATTTCTTTGACTGCTAGTACTTCTGGCCGGCCCTGGTTACTTTAATGACATTTTATTGTTTTTATCGCCTCTTTTATAGTTTTAATGCTTGGTTTTATTGCATTTGATCACGATTTCATTTTGAAAACTGCCACAGCTGTACAGGGCCTGGACAGGCTGGTGGTGACCTAACTTAAGGTTCACGTTTGCATGGGGGTGGGGGTGGGGAAAGTCAAGGGGGAAAAAGAAAGAAAAGAATTCGTCCGGCTGTGTCCCTTTCATACAAGCTCCTGACTGTCTCCTGCTGCTACACACTGTTGCACACCACTCCCTGGAGGCTTCTGCCTGTGAATTGGAAGTATCGCTAGGATTCATAAGCAAGCGAGGCATTGAATGGGCCCTTATGGAGTTTGCCTTCATTTGCTACAGCTCACTGATCTGTGCCAAGAGGCTTGCTTGCTGCAGAATGGGTTTTTATTTATTTATTTGGGAGACGTTTGAAAGGGGCTTGCACGAATCAGAAGCTCTGATTTAAATAGGGCTGGACATTGCCAGCAGCAGAACAACTTGGGGAAGACAGTGGCAAACACGGCCCGCCAACTAAGGGCCAAAGAGCCCAGAATGACTGAAGTCGAACCCCTGAACCCCAATAAGCATGGAAAAGTTGTATGCAGATTTTATTACTTGTTATTTATTTTAACGGCATTTTTATACCGCCCAATAGCTGAAGCTCTCTGGGCGGTTCGCAAAAATTAGAACCATTCAAAGTATAAAGCAAAACAGTATGAAGCATGATATAAAATGCAATATGAAAGCACAACCAGAATGAAATCAGCAGCAATGCAGAAATACACATTTAAAACACAAACTTAGAATCATAGAATAGTAGAGTTGGAAGGGGCCTTTAAGGCCATCAAGTCCAACCCCGTGCTCAAGTCAGGAATCCACCCTAAAGCATCCCTGACAGAGGGTTGTCCAGCTGCCTCTTGAATGCCTCTAGTGTGGGAGAGCCCACGACCTCCCTAGGTAACTGATTCCACCGTCGCACTGCTCTAACAGTCGGAAAGTTTTTCCTGATGTCCAGGCCGGAATCTGGCTTCCTGTCACTTGAGCCCGTTATTCCGTGTCCTGCACTCTGGGAGGATCGAGAAGAGATCCTGGCCCTCCTCTGTGTGGCAACCTTTCAAGCATTTGAAGAGTGCTCTCATGTCTCCCCTCAATCTTCTCTTCTGATCCTTAATTGAGGGAGACTATGAGAGAACAGATAATAACAAGCATTTTGTGGAGAAGCATAAAATCATAGAATCATAGAATAGCAGAACCGGAAGGGGTCCATAAGGCCATCAAGTCCAACCCCCTGCTCAATGCAGGAATCCACCCTAAAGCATCCCTGACAGATGGTTGTCCAGCTTGATGGTTGTCAACTTCAGAGTTAACCGATCCCGGAGTCCACCACAGACTCAAATGGGCAGAACTAAAAGAAGGAGAGAAGCAATCAGCTTGGCTATCTTCTCGCCAAAGGCTTCTTCAGAGGAATCCTCCCTAAAGTTAAAGGACTCACGAGGGGGAGCCATTAAAAGAAAACAAGTGTTGCAAAAATGCAAGTTCTTTTACCCTAAGCTGTTTCTTTCTGCTCCTTCCATATACTCTGGTCTTTCTCTGGCCCTCTCTTACACTTTTAGACCTCTTCCCTCAAAACACATAGTAAAATTCCCACTTTGAGGAAATGACCCTTAACTGGAGAAATGAAACTACTCCTCTCTGGAATACCTCCTCCTAACAGAACACTCCAGGCCTTGGGGCCTGAGTTTATTACCTGGCTCCCATAGTCCTCGGACCTTCACAGGGTGCAATTAAATATTCCAGGTGTGGAGGCTGGGTTGAATTACCACAGGCACCAGAAGCTGATTTTAAAGGCTGCCAGGCTAGTTCGGTACATCAGGCAGAGATGCAGAGGGCAAACTCCTCGGGGGGGGTGTCACTTTCCTCTCACAAGAGGCTTCAATCATTTAATCAACTTATTCCTTGCACCACACCAGTGATTCTCATGAGGCACGCACTTCAGCGAATCCCAAACTACAGGAAAGTGGGGGGGGGGGAGATTTGGCTACTTCCTTTGCTATAGATCCGGAGGCAGTCTGAGGGGAGGGGAAAAGCTTTAATTACTTATGAATCCATTGATCTGCTGCTATTTCAGGAGCATCTAACAGCTCAGGAAGAGAGACGCACGCCAGAGAAAAACGTTTCTCCAACTATCACCTTGCTGGGTCAGGAGAGGGGAAGACGGGCAGAAACAGACATGTGACGCTGCAAGGCTGTGGCACAGTTGTGTTCGTTTGGGTCCTCAGAGGATGGCAATTTAACCCCCTCTGGTTGCAGGGGGCAAGTTCCTGGGGTCTTCCTGGAGAACTAGGCACTGGGGAGGCGGAAGCCTCATGAGGCCTTTTTCTGTCATTCATGACTGGCTCCTTCTTCTGAGTTCTAAAATCTTACCAGACACTTCCACATACTTTTTAGCTTCTGTTGAGGACTAGAAACTTGTGTGTGTGTGTGTGTTATTGAAGCTGACTCACTAGACGGTGATTTTTTTGCACCAAGAAACCATTTCTTCCCTTGTACTGGGTAACTGAGTACACCACAGACCTTCCCTAATAAAACCTTATCATTCTGTTCCCAAACTTGTTTCCAACTGAGTCTTGAGACCCGCCCCTTCCCAAAGGCATTTTGATATACTTTCACCACCTTAAGAATCAAGTCTTCTGAAACTGGAAAACGCCACCCGTTCACACCACTCCTTTGAGATGTCTTGAATTCCATCTGTCAATGCCTGCTTTGTCATTCCGTCTAATTAGATCCCAATTATCCCACCACTGAATTGTTGAGCTTCAACATCATCCAAAGAACAACACCCCCCTAAATAAATTATCATCTTTATTAAGCATTTAAACTCAAAATGAAGTCCACAGGAGGCAAACGACATCGCCACATGGCTCTACCCCAGCAAAAAGACAACGCCAAGTTGAGTGTCAACGCAAGACCCAGGACTTTAGTTTGGCTTCTGCTTTTGAATTTTAGAATCAATCAATTTCAGAGTTGGAAGGGATCCCTCGGGGCATCTAGTCCAACTGAAGCTGGCCAGCCCATGAGGTGGGGTGAATCCCCCGCCTCAGGCGGCAGAACCCAACAGGGCGGCGGAATGTGTGTACTAGTGGTGTACTGGTAAGCTTTGATATGTGGTTCCTCATCATGACAGTCTTCATGGCTACACTTCTTCAGTGGGGCTGTGAAAATTCCTACACAATTCCCTGAAGAGCCTCTACCAGTCAGAGTCGAAAATGCTGGGCTAGATGCATCAGTCTGTTTGACTCAGAATAAGGCAGCTCCCTCTGTTCCTATGTCCTCCTGCCCCAGACAGTGAGAGGTCTTGTGCCAGCCCTGAGTCCAACCTCCTATGCAAGGCAGGGATATTGCCATTGCAACATAGACACTCATTTGGGGTCTCCAGCCAAGAAGAGCCCACCAACTCCTTGGGAGTCCCAATATCTAAATATTCTTGCCAATGTTTCTCCCAAAGTTTAGCTGAAATCTGCTTCTCTGCCATTTCCACCCATTTAGACTATTCCTGCCCTCCAGAGGCACAGAGAACAAGTGAACTCCTTGAGATGATGGAAGACAGCCATCATGTCTCCCCATAATTTTCTCTCCTCCAGGCTAAACATATCCAGCGCTTTCAACCCTTCCTCATAGGACTTAGAATCATAGAATAGTAGAGTAGGGTGGGGCCTATAAGGCCATCAAGTCCAACCCACCGCTCAATGCAGGAATCCACCTGAAAGCATACCTGACAGCTGCCTTTTGAATGCCTCCAGTGTTAGAGAGCCCACAACCTCCGTAGGTAACTGGCTCCATTGTCATACTGTTCTAACAATCAGGAAGTTTTTCCTGATGTCCAGCCGGAATCTGGCTTCCTGGCACTTGAGCCCATGATTCCATGTTTTGCACTCTGGGATGATCGAGAAGAGATCCTGGCCCTCTTCCATGTGACAACCTTTCAAGTATTTGAAGAGTGCTCTCATGTCTCCCCTCAATCTTCTCTTCTCCAGGCTAAACATGCCCAGTTGTTTCAGTCTCTCTTCATAGGGCTTTGGTTCCAAACCACTGGTCATCCTGGTTGCTTCCCAGATTCCTCCTCCATCATGATAGCTGTCTTCTGGATGCATTCTAGTCAAGCTGCCACTCAGACCCCCCATTTTTCTTTTTGATAATTGTCATTTGTCAGGACGAGGCCCAGTCTCCCTGGTTTGGATTCCAAATGAGTGGATCAGGCCGAGAAAAGTAGGTAAAGGCACCTCCTGTGTCAAGGGCAGCTGCAACAGGACCACGGATAGCTCAGAGTGAGTGTTGCTGGCTGGAGCTTCCGCCTTCTAGAACCATAGGAAGATGTTGTCTCAGCAACAAGCTAGAGCCAAATGAAGCCGTATATAGGCAGCCTGTACATAGGCAGCCTATGATCTGTAGCATGTGAGGCTAGGGAGATGGAGGTTCTTCTGGAAGTTCTTCCTTTGATTTAGGATGATAGCAAGGCCATGTCTTCTTCCTGGGAGAGGGCACTGATTTCCCTTCCACTACAACACCAGTCTGATCCTCATCTCCATTAGAGTCTTCTCCTGTACCCTAAAAAGCCTGAGGCTTTGGGAGAGATGACACTGGTGGCCCCAGACTTGACACATGGTTATTTATCTCCAATATCTGGTAATCAGAGGTATACTGTCCCTAAATACAGAGGCTCTATTTTTAGTGCTAAAAAGCTGTTACCAATTAGTCAACTAATTCTCTATGATTTTTCTTTTCTTTTTTAAGTGTTTGTAAGTTGAAGAACCATTTCCTGCAACACACGAAGAAGAGAGGATAAAGGTGTACATATTTGTCATGCTTCTTTCCCTCTTCACATCTTTTTTCAGGGGGGGTGTCTTCTCTTCTCTCATCTTCCCCCTTCTTCCTACAAGAGGATTTCTTTTCTTCCTCCTCGTCGTGCCTGTGTATTCCCACCCCGCTTATATATGAAGTTTAATTATCTTCTGAGATTCAAAGAATAATTATAAATCTTCCCAAGCTGCAATCACAAGCACTTGCATGGTTCATTAACGCTGGAAAATCAATTGAAATTGGTGTAATTCTTCGCTTTGAGCTAGCCATTGGTTCGTCGCCTCGAGCCCTGGGGACTGCAGTGTGTCAGGCATGGCCAGCATCGACTGTGGGAAAGGAGAGTTATTTTCTGGGGCCCAGAGACTGTTATGGGGCCCATCATCAAACCATGCTGCCATTTACTCATGCACACACACACACGGGCTGTGATCTGCCATGCACACAAGCAGCAGAAATCCCCAAAGGTAGAGAACACCTGCGATTAAAGAGGGTGTCGCCAGAAAATGATTTGGAAGAAGCCTTTCCCTCCAAGCGGAGATGTTTTGAGGCTGGCTGCGATTATGGAGTCCTCCTAAGGGAAAGCCTCGTGTGGCGCAGAGTGGTAAAGCAGCAGTTTCTGCAGCTGAAACTCTCCCCATGGCCTGAGTTCGATCCCAGCAGAAGCTGGTTTCAGGCAGTCGGCTCAGGTCGACTCAGCCTTCCATCCTCCTGAGGTCGGTAAAATGAGTACCCAGTTAGCTGGGGGAAAGGTAATCACGGCCGGGGAAGGCAACGGCAAACCACCCCCCTATAAGGCCTGCCAAGAAAACGTCAGCGAAAGGTGGCGTCCCTCCAAGAGTCAGTAATGACTCAGTGCTTGCACGAGAGGTTCCTTTCCTTTTCCTTAGGGAAAGCACTTCGTACATGTTCAAAGGCACTGTCTTCTTCCTCTTTTAAATAACTCTAGGGGCAACACAGGAGTGGAATAATGCTGGACACAAAGCCAGGACTGTCTATGAACTGGGGTGGAACCATCCATCATCTGGGGGCACTGCTACTCTGCCAGAGTGGTGTAGCGGCTAAGGTGTCAGACTGGGAGTCTGGAGATCTGGGTTCTAGTCCCCACTTGGCCATGGAAACCCACTGGGTGACTTTGGGCCAGTCACAGACTTTTAGCCCAACCTACCTCACAGGGTTGTTGTTGTGAGGATCACATGGAGAGTTGGAGGAGGATTATGGACGCCACCTTGGGTTACTTTGGAGGAAAAAAGGCAGGATAGAAATGAAATGAAATGAAATGAAATAAATAAATAAGTAATAAACTCCGTGATTATCTTGAACAAAGGTAGTTTCCCTGGCCCCTTTCTTCACTTTGCCTATGTCATGCTTCAAAGCCCTTCCACTGAGATAGGAGACAATAAAGAAGTCTGCCATGTAATCCACAAAGCTTTATTCAGCAACTAAACATCACTTCACATCTGAAGGAAGTGAGAATGCTAGGAGCTTTCCTCTCATCTTAATTAGAAAGCCAGGCAGTTGCCCTTTCAACTAAAAGGGAGGGTTTCCTCTGCATTCCGGGAGCTACTTTAGCTCAGGGCGGGTCTTTC